>NW_016807225.1:715418-750530 GCF_001698545.2 Rhinopithecus bieti | reverse complement strand
TGAATAAAACATTTAACTCTAATGAAGTTAAATTCATCAGTTTCCCTTATATAGGTTTTAAGGTACCTTCATTAAGATATTTTCTACATTTCTTTCTACTAACATAATAGTGTTACTTTTCACATTTAGATTTTTAATCCATTTGTAGTTTTTTAAGGTGTTTTTTTTTTTTTCTTTTGGGGACGGAGTTTCGCTCTTGTTGCCCAGGTTCTTGTTGTAATGGCACAATCTCGGCTCACTGCAACTTCTGCCTCCCGAGTTCAAGCAATTCTCCTGCCTCAGCCTCCCAAGTAGCTGGGATTATAGGCATGTGCCACCAGGCCCGGCTAATTTTGTATTTTTAGTAGAGATGGGGTTTCCCCATGTTGGTCAGACTGGTCTCAAACTCCTGACCTCAGGTGATCCGCCCACCTCGGCCTCCCAAAGTGCTGGGATTACAGGCATGAGCCATTGCTCCAGGCCTTAAGTTTATTTTTGTAAATGGTTTGAGATAATGACCTAAGATTTTTTCCACTGTTTTCGATTACCACTACACCTGACCCAATTAATAACTAATTAATTAGTTAAAAATTAGAGAAGCTGTATAGCATAGTTAAGAGTGCAGATTCTTGGAGCAGGTTGACTATTCAAGCTCAAGGCTGCCACTCACCAGGTGGGTGACACAAGACAAGTTACTTCACCCATTTTTGCCTCCGTTCCTCATCCATAATATAGGATATAGTCCCTATTTCCTAGGGTCGTGGCCATTAAATGAATTACACATGTAAAACATTTAGAATAGGGCACATAGTGCATGCTTCATAAGTGCTGGCAGTTATTAGTATTAATGTGTCCTTTCTTGTGTTGTAACCTCTATTGTGTGCCTATGTGAACATAGGTGTTTGTTCTGTGGGTTTTTTGTGCGTGGTTTTTGTAGGGTTTTTTTTTTTTTTTTTTTTTGTCTGTCTGTTCCATTGGGCTTTTCGTTCTTGTGTTAATACTATAGTATTATTCTAGCGCTGTAATTTGATATGTCTTAACCTGATGGTTTGGGTCTCTTCCTCCTCCTCTCCTGTTTTTCATAATTGCCCTAAGCTAGGGACCTTTTATATTTCCATACAAAGTTCCTCAGAGAAGTCCTGCTTTTGATTGGTATTACAATGAATTTATAGATTGCTTTTGTTTTTTGCTTTTTTTGAGGCAGGGTCTTGCTCTATCACCCAGGCTGGAGTGCAGTGGCAGGATTTCTGTTCACTGCAGCCTTGACTTCCTGGGCTCAAGCAATCCTCCTGCCTCAGCCCTCTGAGTAGCTGGGACTACAGGTGTGCGCCACCATGCCCGGCTAATTCTTGTATTTTTTGTAGAGACAGGGTTTTGCCATGATGCCCAGGCGGGTCTCAAACTCCTGGGCTCAAGTGATCTGCCTGCCTGGGCCTCCCAAAGTACTGGGATTACAGATGTAAGTCACCACGCCCGACCTATAGACTGCTTTTGTTAGAACTGAGGTCTTTAGGCTGGACGTGGTGGCTCATGCCTGTAATCCCAGTGCTTTGGGAGGCTGAGGCAGGCAGATCATGAGTTTGAGACCAGCCTGGCCAACATGGTGAAAGCCTGTCTCTACTAAAAATATAAAAAATTAGCCAGGGGTGGTGGCAGGCACCTGTAATCCCAGCTACTCGGGAGGCTGAGGCAGGAGAATCGTTTGAACCTGGGAGGAGAAGGGTGCAGTGACCTGAGACCACACCACTGCACTCCAGCCTAGGCAACAGAGCGAGACTCCATCTCAAAAAAAAAAAGAAAAGAAAGAAAGAACTGAGGTCTTCATAATGTTGGGTCAAGCCAGGCCTGTCTTTCTAGGTCTTCTTTCATGTCCTACAATAGAGCTTTTCATTTTCCCTTTAAAATGTCTAATATGTTATTTTATTTATTTATTTTTTTAAGAGACGGAGTCTCGCTTTGTCACCCAGGCTGGAGTGCAGTGGTGCCATCTCAGCTCACTGAAACCTCTGCCTCAAGAGTTCTAGCAATTCTCCTGTCTCAGCCTCCAGAGTAGCTGGGACTACAGGCGCATGCCGCCACGCCCGGCTAATTTTTTGTATTTTAGTAGAGATGGGATTTCACTGTGTTGCCCAGGGAGGTCTCGGACTCCTGAGCTCAGGTAGTCCACCCACCTCAGCCTCCCAAAGTGCTGGGATTACAGGCGTGAGACACTGCACCCGGCCAATATGTAAAAGTTAACTCCTGGATATTTGATAGTTTTTCTGTAGGTTTTTTGCTTATTTTCTTTATATTTTGTAATTGATTATTGCTGGTATAGAAGAACACTATTGATATTTGTATATCTAATGACATTGGTAAACTCTTTATTTTCAACAGTTTGTCTGTCAGTTTGCTTGTTTCCTGTGTAAATGATCACATCATCTGCCAGTAACAGTTTTGTTTGTTTTTTGAGATGGAGTCTCACTCTGTTGCCCAGGCTAAAGTGCAGTGGCATGATCTCAGCTCACTTCAACTTCTGCCTCTTGGGTTCATGCGGTTCTCCTGCCTCAGCCTCCCAAATAGCTGGGATTACAGGTGTGTGCCACCATGCCCAACTGATTTTGTGTTTTTAGTAGAGATGGGGTTTCACCATGTTGGCCAGGCTGGTCTCGAACTCCTGTCCTCAAGCAATCCTCTTGCCTCGGCCTCCCAAAGTGCTAGGATTACAGGCATGAGCCACCATGCTTGGCCAAAGAATTTCCGTTGTATCCGTGGTCTGTTCCCAGCCTACCATCTTCAGCATTCGGAAACCGTTCTTTGTGCATGGCCTGGACCCTTTACAGAACAATGTGGATGTGCTTAATAACTACTCCCTAAGGCTTAATTACATCTTGGGCTTTTCTCTGCCTCCCCACCTTCTCTTCAGGCCGAGGTTGGATCTGCAATTTCTCCAGCGGTTCCTGCAGATACTGAAGGTTTTGTTTCCTTCTTGGTCATCACAGAATGCCTTGATGTTCCTGACCCTTTTGTGCCTGACCCTACTGGGTGAGTGAGTGAGCCCAGACTAGAGGAGAGAGGGGAGCTCTGGTTTGGGGTCCCTTTCCACCTTTTTTTCCTGAGACGGAATTTCTCTCTTGTTGCCCCAGGCTGGAGTGCAGTGGCACGGTCAGCTCACTGCAACCTCTGCCTTCCTGGTTCAAGCGATTCTCCTGCCTCAGCCTCCCGAGTAGCTGGGATTACAAGCACCCATCACCACGCCCGGCTAATCTTTGTATTTTTTAATAGAGACCGGGTTTCACCATCTTGGCCAGGCTGATCTCGATCTCCTGACCTCAGATGATCCACCCTCCTCAGCCTCCCAAAGTGGTGGGATTACAGGCGTGAGCCACTGTGCCCAGCCCCTTTTCATCTCTTTGGGGTGCTGATGAGGCAGGGACTCAGGAAGAAGCCTCACTTCTTTTTACCCCTCATCACTGATTTCTTACTCCTCTCCCTCCTTTCAGAGCAATTGGTGATCTACCAAGTTGGCTTGATCCCCAGTCAGTACTATGGTGTCCTGGGAAACAAAGACTTGGAAGGGTTTAAGACTCTGACATTCCTGGCTGTCATGCTCATTGTTCTGAACTCCACGGTAAGATCTTTCCCTCTCTCTGTGTCTCTCTTCCTCTCCAGTCCAGTGTGATCGTAATGCCTAGTGGGCCTTAGCCTCCAGGAAGCAGGAAGCAAGCTGTAGGGGTGTGTTTCCTCCCTTTTCTGGGAACTAAAGGGATAGTTGCCCTTATTAAGCACATTGATCTTGCTATTGGCCCACATGGAATTGATTCCTCAGATGTTTCAACTCCTGGGCCCAGGCCACAGGTTCTGGTTTAATTCAGCATTTAGCAGAACTGATCATTGCCCCTTTCCTTCCTAGAACTCTTGTTTCCGGCAGCTCATTAAAACTGGGCTCGGCAGCCAGAGTTGCTGCTCCTCCTCTGTGGGACCGAGGCTGTGACTTATCCTGGCACCATGTCACACCTCCCAGCCTTTGAACTGGTGCTTTCTTGCACAATGGCCCCCTCCCCTACCCCTCATTCAGTAGTGGGCTACCGCCTGCTCACTTTTCATCATCCCTCCGTTGTCACCTCTTTCAGGTCTTCCTCAGCTTTCTCCTTTGTGTCCCCTCCACCAAACTCTACCCTTTTTCTGTACTTAACTAATTCCTTGAGTTTACCTCTGCTGTAACACTCCTCACACCCTTGTAATTGTTTTCTGGCTAAACTGTGAGCTCATAATGTCCCTAGTGCTTAGCACATAGTTGCTCTGGAAGTGGTAAACGAGTCTGGCAGACTCAGGGCTCTGCCAGAACTCAAGCCTAATGCTCTCTGCCAGGCTGTGCCACCTGTTTTTTTTGGGGGGGAAGCCACTTCTCGTCATACCATGGCCACTTTTGTTGGGTCTTCGTTCAGTAAGCACCTATGCATACAAATCTCTGTCCCAAGCTTGGGGGACAAAGGAGTAAGAACATAAATGGAATCAACAATATGGTCTCCAGTTTTCAGAAGCTCATCTACTCTCAAAATAAGACAGTATAGAAAGAGGCTTGAGGGTCTTGCCTCTGGTAAGCCCTTTAGTGTTTGGTGAAGGAGGCCGGGCGTGGTGGCTCACACCTGTAATCCCAGCACTTAGGGAGGCCGAGGCGGGCAGATCACCTGAGGTCAGGAATTCCAGACCAGCCTGACCAACATGGAGAAACCCCGTCTCTACGAAAAATACAAAATTAGCTGGGCATGGTGGCACCTGCCTGTAATCCCAGCTACTCGGGAGGGTGAGGCAGGAGAATCACTTGAAACTGGGAGGCGGAGGTTGTGGTGAGCCAAGATCACACCATTGCACTCCAGCCTGGGCAACAAGAGTAGAACTCCGGCTCAAAAAAAAAAAAAAAATTTGGTGCAGGAATGAACACGTGAGTCAGTGAGTGAGGAAGGGAAAGTCTCATGACTTGATGATTTAAACAAGAAAAGAGCTGAGTGGACAGAGTAATCATAGTCAGAGTAGGCTGGGATGGGTCAGTGGAGGCTCTTGCCAGCCGTGAGCTTTGAGCTGAGATTTTCAGGAAGCCATCTCTCCCTTCCGCTTGCTTCCCCCACTGCACAGCTGAAGAGCTTTGATCAGTTCACCTGCAACCTGCTGTATGTGAGCTGGAGGAAGGACCTCACTGAGCACCTCCACTGCCTCTACTTCCGGGGCCGTGTGTACTACACCCTCAATGTGCTGCGGGATGACATCGATAATCCGTAGGTGCCCCAACTCAGTCCTTTCTACACTCTGTTTGGTCCTTTCCATCTGGCCTAGCCCTGGAGACTCCTGGCGGCAGACCCCATGGAGATCGTCTACAGTTGTTTTCAAATGCTACTGCCCAGAGTCATGGGGGAGGGTGCCCTGCAGAGGACCCCTGGAGAAGCTGCAGGGCTGCTAAAAAGAAGCCTGCCAGGTGCAGTGGCATGCACCTGTAGTCCCAAAAACTTAGGAGGCTGAGGCAGGAGGATCACTTGAGTCCAGGAGTAGCGCACTGTGAGCACGCTTGGGAATAGCCACTGTGCTCTAGCCTAGGCAGCATAGCAGAAACCCCCATCTCTTAAAAAAAAAATGTCAGGAGCAGCTTCCTTTTGTCCTTTTCATTTTTTATATCTTAGTCTTCCAGTAAGGCACCCTCTAAAGAAAATGTCCTTGCTAGAAAAACTAGCTCTTAGATTTTCATCAGTAAAAAAATACCACTGTCCAGGACTCAGTCTAGGATTCAAATCCCCATTCTATCACCACTCAGCTTATAGCTCTTAAAGTCACCAAGCCCCAGGTTCCCCTTCTGTAAAATGAGGATGATAATAGTTCCTATCTCAAAGGATGTAGTGAGGATGAAATGATATCATTCATGTAATGCACATGTACGGTGCCTGACACATAGCAGGTGTTCCATTGTAAGTTAGCTATTGTTAATTTACAGATGAGGAAGCTGAAGCGCAGAGATTGCAGGTGACTTGCCCAAGGTCACGTCGCTCATTGGGAATAGGAGTCAGTATGGCCCTAGTGGTGAGATGAGACATACGGGGTCTCCTTCACACCCATCCCCTCACTCACCGCCTTCCTAGCAAGCACTTTGTTGCCTGGGGTGCCTCTCAGCTCAAGCTGAGCTTTGGTGCAAAGATGCCTGGGAGGCTGCTGCTGCTACCTAACTTCTAGGCCCCTTTCTGATGGCTATGGCTTCCATCCTGCCTTTGCCCCCTGAGTAGCTGGTACTACAGGTGTGCCTCACAACCTGGAGCTTTCACAGCCAGATAAGTAAAGGGGCCAGGGTAGGGTTTATATAAGAGAAATTTGGGAGGATTGAGATAAAGGGGATAGTTTTCTTCATCATCCAAAAAAAGCAGCTCATCTGCCTTCAAGTTTTTCTTTGACTCTGCTCAGAGCTGGCTCAGGCCCCTGGGTGCTGGACCTTTCGGTTCCCACTTTTTCAGGGGATTAACTGAGGCACCATAAGATGCAACTCTCTAGAACCCTGTTTAAAGGCCCCAGGATTTAGTTGCCCCCAGGCAACCAGCCTTGTCTGGTTCCCTCTTCCCACAGGGTCAGTGCTCACAGCACTGCGAGGCAAGGTCAGGAGCAGAGGTGATGTGAAAGTGTCTTGCTCTCTCCACCTTTGGGCCCATCTGCCTGGGTCCAGCTACTGTGTGTCGTTGGCTCCAGGGACCAGCGCATCAGCCAGGACGTGGAGCGATTCTGCCGGCAGCTCAGCAGCATGGCCAGCAAGCTGATCGTCTCCCCATTCACCCTCGTCTACTATACTTACCAGTGCTTCCAAAGGTGAAGCCTCCCTCCTCCCCAGCCTGGTGTTTCCCCAGAGGGTCCTCAGCTCTCCCAGGTCAAGGTCCAAGAGAAGCTTATTTCCCTTCTCTCCCACCTAAACCTTAGGGAGTCTTCCCATCCCATGTGCTCAGGCCCCTGCCCTTCCTTTGGCCCTGTGTTACAGTGTCACGGGTATCCTGGCTCTGACAGCTCATGCCAGATGCCCCTACATAGGAGCAGACGGCCCACTGGGCTACTCAGATTGGACAGGGGCTACCCGAGAGGGGCAGGAGTAAGGGCTGAGGCCTGTGGGGATAGGTGGCACCCCACACCCTCTCTCCCTCTCTCTGTATTTCAGCACAGGCTGGCTCGGGCCTGTGAGCATCTTTGGGTATTTCATCCTGGGGACCGTGGTGAACAAAACTTTGATGGGCCCCATTGTGACGAAGCTGGTGCATCAGGAGAAGCTGGAGGGAGATTTTAGGTGTGTCTCCCTCACTTGAGGTTTCTGGGCTGGGGCATAATGGTTAAAGAAGGGGATGTGGAGTAAGACTGCCTAAGTTTAAATCCTAGCTGTGCCAGTTACTAGCTGTGTGATCTTGGAGAGGTCTTTAACCTCTCCAGCTTCAATGTTCTTGTCTCTAAAGTGGAAATGGTACCGTTGCCTACCAAGAGGATTGGGAGGATTAATGAGATCATACCTGAGAAGGACTGAGAACTGTGTCTGGCTTGCCATCACCATCATCATTGTCATCTCTTAGCCTTCTCACTGCCCTGGCGTAACCACCCTGTCTTGGATCAGTTAGGTGTAGCAGCCGATGGATCCAGCGCCTACCCTGTGCTTCTTGTCCCCCTCCTTCAGGCCAGGCCCTGGGAGAAGGAGATGCTGTGAGCAGGAATACCCCCGTCCTCTCTGCGGAAAGCTGAGGGGCAGCCCTGTCTCTGCAGAGCTCCTGCCACACCACCTAGCCCCGGGATTTTCTACCCAGTAACAGTCCAGGAAAGGGTCAGACTGAGGCAGCCACAGTTTTCAGGCAGAGCCGGGCTCCACTTTGCAGGGGGGGTCTTCTTGATCCAGGACTCCAACAGGAGTGGGGCCAGTACTCCCTGTGGTCAGCACACATTTCCCTTTGGTCCACCCAGGTTCAAGCACATGCAGATTCGGGTGAATGCAGAGCCTGCCGCTTTCTACAGGTGAGTCTGGAGAGATGGTTCCCCTTCTGCCTTGCCAGAGCTGAGAGTGGAGAAGGAAAGATGAATCCTACAACTCTCCCACCACCACCGAGCTCAGGGGCTGAGTGTTGTCACACTTGGCTGTGACCCTCTCCCTCTACCTCCCCTGCCCTTGTCTGCCTTGTCCTTAGGTACAGGGGTTTGCTTCTGAAGCTGGTGGTTCCTTATTGTGGCCAGCTTTAGTCTTAGTGGCCTAGAGTAGGGCCTGAAATTGTCAAATGAATGAATGCCTCGTCCTCTTGCTGGTGACTAAGACATACCTCTGCCTCTGCTCTTCTGTCTGTTAAGAAGCTTTCTTGCCAGTGCCTGAGGTCCAGGCCTGAGGTCCAGGCCTGATCCTTTGTCTCTGTAGTGTGGGATGGAACGGGAGCTTCTCAGAAAACCAGGAGACCTCCTCACAATGCTGTCTCATGGAGCCAAGCGTCTGGTCTCCTGACGGCAGTAGCAGGAGCAGCAGCAGCATGAAATCCCATCTCTTCCCTCTGGGGCCAGCGCCAGTCCCTGTGCTCTGCCTTATGTGAGGCCTCTGAAATCAGCATTAGGATTGATAGTGTAGGCGGAGGTTTGCGTTTAAGTGGAAGCTACTGCTTGGCTCACCTGTAGTTGGGGTGGATCTGATAGCCCTGGGACCTTTGCTCCTAAGTCTCTGCTGCAGTTTGCAACCTCTACCACTTGAGGGCACCAAGAATACTGGGAATCTGCACTGGGGTGGGATTGTGAGGTGGGCAGGGCTGGGTGTGTAAAAAAATTGCTTTTGGAGGCTGGGCATGGTGGCTCACGCCTATAATCCCAGCGCTTTGGGAGGCTGAGGCAGGTGGATTGCCTGAGGTGAAGAGTTCGAGACCAGCCTGGCCAACATACTGAAACCCTGTCTCTACTAAAAATACAAAAAATTAGCTGGGCGTGGTGGTGGGCACCTGTAATCCCAGCTACTTGGGAGGCTGAGGCAGGAGATCACTTGAACCCGGGAGGTGGAGGTTGCAGTAAGCGGAGGTCCTGCCATTGCACTCCAGCCTGGGTGACAGAGCAAGACTCCATCCCCCCCCCAAAAAAAAAGGAAAAGTTCTTTTGGATTCTGTAACCTCTGCTCATGAAGCTCTGGGGAAGGCAGGTTAGTTCTTAAAGTTCCAGATGAGTTCTTCTGTGGCCTCTGTGCAAAATCTGAAATGCCCCCTCTCTCCTCCCTCTGCTTTTTCTGCCTTAGCGGATTTCTTCCCATCCTTGAAACCCCGGATCACCTCCTCTGGAGAGCCTTCCCAGACTCCCTTAATGGCTAAGCCTATCTGCTGCCATGGCCCTGAGGGCACACTTAGTACTCCTGATTCCAAATGATTTCTCATCTCTTTATTGCACTAGCTAACTAGTGCAGTGCCTGGTACACCTAGTGACTGCTTTGTGTATGTTTATTTAACAATAGTTTTTATTTATTGAGGGCTCCTTATATTTATTGAGGGCTTGGCACTTTATATTTAGAAACTTTTAATTTTCACTCTAACTTATTACATAGGTATTAGTGGCTCCATTTTATAGATGAAAAAACTGAGGCTTGGAGGCTTAAGTAGCCTGCCTGTGTCACCCAGCTAGTAACTGGGTGAGGATTAGAGCCAGGATTTGAACCAGGTCTGCCCAACTCTAGAGTTTCTGTTCTTCACACAGACAATACTATAAGGCATGACTGAAGCTGTGAATGGGTGCTAGTGGTAGACAGAGCTTGAAATCAAGATCATTTGGATGGCCTTGGTTTCTAAAGAAGGGTGTGATATGGGACAGGGGGCCCCCCAACCTGGCAGAACCTCTCCAGCCCTGTGGACATCCCAGCCTTTCCTTGTCAGAGCTGGGCATGTGGAGCACATGAGGACAGACCGCAGGCTGCAGAGACTCCTTCAGACCCAGAGGGAGCTGATGTCCAAGGAGCTCTGGCTGTACAGTAGGCGAGGGGGCCCAGGGAAGTGGGAACCGTGGGGTTGGACTGGTCTGCTTCCCTTTCCACACCTCTCTGCCTCCTGTCTGCAAGGATAAATATGCTGTGATGAAGGAATTCACCGGGGGCCGGGGGCTGTTGCCTTTCTGTGAGTATCCTCAGGAGAATGAGGATCCAGGGAAGGCATGTGGCCCTATTTGGCGTGCTGCTCCCCGTTTTAGGGTTGTGTCCCCTGCAGGGCATGTGGATGGTTCCTGGGTGTCTCACGCATCTGTCTTCTACAGTCGGCATCAACACCTTTGACTATCTGGGCAGCATCCTGAGTTACGTTGTCATCGCAATCCCCATTTTCAGTGGGGTCTATGGAGACCTGAGTCCTGCAGAGCTTAGCACCCTGGTCAGCAAGGTGAGACTCCCTTTTGGTGACCCCTCATGCTCTCCCCCTCTGTCCTTTGGCCCAGTGCCTGTGGGCTGGAGTCGAGACCTGCTTGACCACTCCCCATCCTGTCCAGAATGCCTTTGTGTGCATCTACCTCATCAGCTGCTTCACCCAGCTCATCGACCTGTCCACGACGCTCTCGGATGTGGCTGGCTACACACACAGGTGAGGCCAGGTCCCACCCCTCTGGCTCCTGAGCAAAGTGTGTGCTGCTGGAAGAAGTGGCTGAGTGAAAAAAGGAACAGAGACATACCATGTACTCGTGGGTGTGAGATAGGAAAAGGAATTTGCCTTCACCTGGCCCCCAGACCCTGCCTCAGATTTTCTTTCCTTGCTCAGGATTGGGCAGCTTCGGGAGACGCTGCTGGACATGTCCCTGAAGTCACAGGACTGTGAGATCCTAGGCGAGAGCGAGTGGGGCTTGGACAAGTGAGTAGTGGGCTGGCAGAGCAGTAGTTGAGGCTGCAGGCTCTGGCATCACCTGGCTTGGGTTACCCTGGAGCCCTGCCCTTTCCCAGTGGGCAGCAGAGTTGTGAGGAGTAGATGGAAATGGAATGCCAGGCACATGTAAGTTCACAGTCGATGTTGCTATTCCGGCATCTGTTCTGCTAATTTACACCATTCCCCCCGGCCAGTGGAAGCAAAGTACACACACTTTCTGCCTGAGATAACAGGAATCTGCAGTGTCCTCCTCTTCCTGTGCTTCCTCCTCCCACTGAGTCCTTTCCCTGCCCCTTTCCTTGGGGCATATCTGTCTTTGTTCTCCCACCTCACTTAGCCCCAGAGATGTCTGTATTCGTGTATCTGTGTGGATCTGTAATGTTTCTGTGCATTCAGGATTTGTTTGCTCTCCACGCTTTCCTTGGGCAGATTGCCTAACGGTTCTGTTTCTTCATGTCTGAAAAGGAGGTCATAATGGAACCTTCCTTCACTTGTTGTAAGGATTGGATATCATCATCCGTGGAAAGTGCTTGGACAGTGGCCACATCATAAGCTTTCAAAAATCAATCTGAATTCCAGGGCCTACACTCCACTTGCTTTTCTTAGGCGTTAATGCCTTAACTCTTGCTTCTGTTCCAAATGAAAGCTTCATGCAACCATGAGTTCAGAGGCTAGGCATAAAGGAGGGTCTGTAGGAAACTGGAATTGCTGTTCTGTGGGTTGCCAGGCATCCATGCAGAGCCTGAAACTCCAGAACCGTTTAGCTTTAACCACTCCCATTCTTGTTATTAGTACTCTGGTCATACTGTGACACCATGAAGACCCACCAGCATTAGAGTTAGATGAATACCGCTCTGTGACCTGGGCAGTTACTTAGCCACCTGACTCTTAGTGTCCTCATCTGTGATGATATTTGAGATTCATGGGCGTTAGACTGATTAAGATCAGTCCCATAAGGGGCTTTGTCCAGCCAGGCACAGAGTAGAAGTTCCACCCCTACCCCTGTATTAATGTGTTCAGGCTGCTGTGACAGAATACCACAAGCCGGGTAGCTTAAACACTAGAAATTAGTTTTTTCACAATTCCGGATGCTTAATGGTCCACGATCAAGTTGTCGGCAGGGTTGGTTTCTTCTGAGGCCACTCCTTAGCTTGTAGATGGCCACCCTGTTGCTGTGTCCTCATGTGGCCTTTCCTCTGTATATGCATGCCCCTGCCACCTCTGTCTTCAAAGGACACCAGTCATAGTGGATTAGGGTCTCGCCCCAACAGCTTCATGTTAACATCATCTCTTTAAAGACCCTGCCTCCAGCTGGGCACAGAAGCTTCCACCTATGATCCCACCACTTTGGGAGGCTGAGGTGGGCGGATCACCTGAGGTCACAAGTTCAAGACCAGACTGGCCAACATAGCGAAACCCTGTGTCTACTAAAAATATGGACGCAGTGGTGGGCACCTGCAATCCAGCTACTCAGGAAGCTGGGACAGGAAAATCGCTTGAACCGAGGAGGCGAAGGTTGCAGTGAGCCAAGATTGCACCACTGCACTCAAGCCTGGGTGACAAGAGCAAGAGTTTCTTTCAAAAAAAAAAAAAAAGACCCTGCCTCCAAATGTGGTTACATTCTGAGGCACTGGGGGCTGGGACTTCAGCATGTGATTTTGGGAGGATGCAAGTCAGCCCATAACAATCCACAGGTGGTGGCTCCTAGGAGAAGTGCCTCCCCCACAGCAATGCTGACCCTGTCCATCTTCCTCACGCCCCCTCTCTTCTCTGACACAGAGCCTCAGGGTGGCCAGCGGCAGAGCCAGCAGACACAGCGTTTCTCCTTGAGCGGGTCTCCATCTCTGCCCCCTCCTCTGACAAACCCCTAATCAAGGATCTGAGCCTAAAGATCTCTGAGGGACACAGCCTGCTCATCACAGGCAACACGGGCACTGGCAAGACCTCCTTGCTCCGGGTTCTGGGCGGCCTCTGGACAAGTACACGGGGTGAGAGCCAGGCCCTCCCTGCCTCTGACCCAGCCTGGGCCCTAGTGGTGGAGTGAGGGCGGGGACAGTGTAGTAGAATCCATTCTTTTCTGTTGGGGAACGAGGAAGAGAGGAGACAGGCAGTTGCCTCTTCTGGGAGATCTCACAATGAAGGTTTCTGTGGGTTCTGCAGGCTCAGTGCAGATGCTGACGGACTTTGGGCCCCACGGGGTGCTATTCCTGCCACAAAAGCCATTCTTCACTGACGGGACCCTTCGGGAGCAGGTCAGCCTAGTTCAGGGGGCCCACTCCTCCCTCCTCAGCCCCACTCGCCCACAGCTGGGACCTTTGGCACTGTGACAGGTCTCAGGCCCTAGAATCAGGGCAAAAGGTGAGGTAGTAAAGTGGCCCAGGCCTGGGACCTGCTGGCTCTAAGAACCTTGTATTCACATCCATGGATTGGGCCCACTACTCAGAGCAGCTCCTGAGGCAGGTAAATGGGACAAGGACTCACGCCAGATATCCCACGCATAAACACCCGAGGTGGGTTTGTGGGGCCCCTGCCTTCAGGAGGCTGTTCGACTCTTCCCACTAAACACACTTCTGAAGGTTGTAGGGACCTTGCCCTGCTGTCTGCGGGCCAGAGCCTCTCCCATCTGACCCGGGCCAGGCATTCCCACCTCTCCTCCTTGGGAGGTTCCAGTGGGTTCTGGAGGGAGGGTGGGCTGTGTGCAGCTCCATCTCTTGCTCGCCCTCCTCCTAGGCTGGTGTGGTTTTTTTCTTTTCTCAGGTGATATATCCCCTGAAGGAGGTCTACCCTGACTCAGGTGAGCTGGTCCTCCTTAGGTCATGTCCTCTTCTTCTGTCGCGGTTGTCCTTGCTCTACCTGACTGTGGCCTCACCTGTGCCCTTTGGGAGAGGCCCCAGCGAAGCCACTGATTCAAGGAAGAGGGACTCCTCTCCTCTTCCTTTGACTGTTCTGGGGTCTGCACCCAGGTCTCACCTCATTCTGTCTTTCCATCCTTAAGGAGAGACGCCCATTGGGACAAGGGAAGTGATGCCTTCCTTCACCCACCCCTTCCCTTACCCAGGGCTGCAACCTGTGACTTCAGAGGCTTCACCCAGCATTCTGGGGCCCCCACCCCTGCCATGATCCATGATGTGCCCTGTCTATTCTTTTTTTTATTTTTTGAGATGCAGTTTCACTCTGTCACCCAGACTGGAGTGCAGTGGTGTGATCTCAGCTCACTGCAACCTCCACCTCCCGGGTTCAAGGAATTCTCCTGCCTCAGCCTCTTAAGTAGCTGGGACTACAGTTGCATGCCACCACGCCTGCCTAATTTTTGTATATTTAATAGAGACAGGGTTTCACCATGTTGGCCAGGGTGGTCTCCATCTCCTGACCTTGTGATCCACCCGCCTCGGCCTTCCAAAGTGCTGGGATTACAGGCCTGAGCCACTGTGCCCAGCCTTGCCCTGTCTGTTTTGACCAGCCAGGAGGCTCTGGCTTTTTGCAGATGGCTTCTCTGTTGTGCAGGTTCTGCTGATGATGAGAGGATCTTGAGGTTCTTGGAATTGGCAGGCCTGGTAAGTGGGGGCAGGGACCCTCAGGACCCACGCCCACCTGGGAGCACCAGCTACAGGTAGGCAGGTGCTGGCCCTGCTGTGCCTGGGCCCAGGACTGGAAGTCTGAACCTGGGGTGGAGAATGGGAGTATCAATTGACTGTGTGTGCTATTGGCCAGGTTTAGGCAGGAAGCGGGTAGTGCTCTCACCGGAGAATTTTAAAACAAGAATAGGACTGACAAAGGCAGTTTGCTTTTTTGTTATCACCATACTCCAGCAAGTCTAAACAGTGTCATTGGTAGAATGTTCGTCTCTGGCTAGGGCAGACTGTCCCACAGCCCCCCATGTTGGTATGCCACTGGGGCATATATTTGTCTTAGAGATGTGTGTGTGTGCGCGCTGGGGAGTGAGGGAGGTTCCCCATGATGGCAGGTAGCAGGGCTGGCCATTTCATGGACGTCGTGCCCTCTGGGTCTGTTACAGTCGAACTTGGTGGCAAGGACAGAGGGTCTGGACCAGCAGGTAGACTGGAACTGGTAAGAACAGAGCTTGGGAGCTTCAGAGATAGCTCCACCATAAAGACCATTGGTTTCAGGGTCCCTGTCAAGGAATGGAACGGCTCCTGACCCCAAAGTCCAGATGTTTGGCTGGTCAATCGGGTGCAAGTTTATGTCCTTGGGAATAGAGTTCTGCCTCACTCTGTGAGGGCTGTAGGCCTATGGTTGAAAGGGGAGGGGCTTCTGTCTCCTGGGGCTCACCTCTGTACAGAGAAACCTCTTCCCACCCAGACCATTCTAGGTAAAAGCTAAGCTATATCCTTCCTCCTCCAGCGGTCCTCTCCCCTCCCTTTCCTCAGGTATGATGTTCTGTCCCCAGGGGAGATGCAACGGCTCTCCTTTGCCCGACTCTTCTACCTGCAACCGAAGTACGCAGGTGAGGTCTGCCTTGTGGCTGCACATGCCATGTGTTGTCTGCACTCACGGGTGTAGCAGCATGTGTTCACAGGTACCCAGGCACACCTGTGCATGACTGGGCTTTTCCGAGTTCCCTGCTGGAGAGGACAGCAGGCCCTGCCCGTGTAAACAGTGCTTGGCATCTTCAGAGTAACACTGAATATGCTGTACTGCCTGCTCATAAGCTTTCTTTTCTTTTTTTTTTTTTTTTTTTGAGACAGAGTCTCACTCTGTCACCCAGGCTGGAGTACAGTGGCACAGTCATGGCTCAGTGCAGCCTGGAAATCCCAGGCTTGAGTGATCCTCCCACCTCAGCCTCCTGAGCAGCCGGGACTACAGGCATGTGCCACCACACCCTGCTAATTTTTTTATTTTTATTTTTGTAGAGACAGGGTCATGCTATGTTTTCCAGGCTGGTCTGGAGCTCCTAGACTCAGGCCATCCTCCCACATTGGCCTCCCAAAGTGCTGGGATTACAGGCATGAACCACCATGCCCAGCTCATAAGCTTTTTGCCTGGCAGTAGCTGGAGCCAAGAGCCAACCTTGAAGGGTTGTAATTTTATGCTCCTCTGGCTCCATCATCAAATGAATGGGCACCCATCCTCCTCTCCTGCCAAGCTGTGCCTGGCAGGGGGATGGGTGTGGACTTTTCCAAAGACTGACATTCTTGCAGGGGCTGGGATTCCCTGGATTGAGTGGTCCCAGGAAGTAGCTGGTGCTTTTCGGTAGAAGCTGAGAGATTTCATGCAGCTGCTCACAGGCGATTCCCTCACAGAGTCTGGCCCTCTTCTCCTCTGACCCATCCTTCTCCCTGAGGCAGGGCTTCTGGAAGCCAGAGCAGCTTTCAGCCTCCCCTGGGTCCCAGCTGGGGTTCAGTGTGGGTGGGAGGAGAAGCAGTGGCAGCAGAGGGCAGGGCTTTGATCTCTTCCTCCATGCTCTGCCCTCAGTGCTTGATGAAGCCACCAGTGCCCTGACAGAGGAGGTGGAGAATGAGCTCTATCGCATCGGCCAGCAGCTGGGGATGACGTTCATCAGTGTGGGACATCGGCAGAGCCTTGAGAAGGTACCTGTGCTCACAAGGATGGCCTAAGGAGGAGAGAGAACCCAAAGGCTGAGCCTGGCCAGAGCCAGAGGCCCCTCAAAACAGGGAGTAGCAGTAGCAGAGAGAACTGAGTGGCCTCCTGTGCCGGTGGCCAGGGCAACCTGATCTCCGTGTGGTGGTGGTCTCTTGTAGTTTCATTCCTTCGTTCTGAAACTCTGTGGAGGAGGAAGATGGGAGCTGATGAGAATCAAAGTGGAATGAAGCTCCAGCTTTTAGAAGGAGAGCCACACACTGGAGGGTCGGCAGCCCTCAGGAGCGACCAGGAGGACTGGCGGGGAAGATCGAGCTCAGGTTCGCCACATAGGTCCTGTGCAGGAGCCCTGGCGGTGTTGGTCTGAGCCCAGGTCTGGGTTTCTGTGGGGGACACTGAGTCTCCCAGTGTTCAGTCTCCCAGGACTCTGCCGCCTCAGCCAGAGCCTCCATATGCTTGAAGTGTTGATTACCTACAAATGATTTCAGATCGTGTTTGCTAAAGAGAAATCTGGAAGTGTGAGATCTATAAGAAATGAAAGGTCAGGGTGGAAAGCAATCTCTTGGAGTCAAGAGATCTGGAAATCTTTTAATCAGTTATATTGTGCAGCAATAGATTTTTAACTTTAATTAACTGACCATTTAAGTTTTTTTTTTATAAGTTTTTTACAAAGAAAAGTTAAACATTAAAAAGAGTTACAGCTTTCTGTCTTCTCTATCATGGAATGATCTTTTTTATTGAATCTCCAGACTTGTATTTGAGAGCTTGGTGGGAAGGGAAGCATGCTCTGCTGTTGCCCAGGGTTTTTCACTTCTCCCTACATCTCCCTTTCCATTCATCAGTGTTGTGTGGTTAGAACCTGAACCACTAACTTCTAGGGACCTTTGGTCTGTCCTATCTTAACCCAAATGAAAGTAAATCCCTTTCCCCTTAGCCAAAATAAGGTTGGGTTTTTTTTAAAAAAAATAGTCTATATTGGGGAAAAACAACAACAAATTAAACAGACAAAACCCAGAAAGCAGGAAGCATGAGGTGGAGTTACTGTGCCCGAAGTCCTCACTCAGACCAGTGCCCCTCCAGTTCAGTTGTCTACGTATTACCTCCCTCACTTTCATGATGTTTGCCAGGCTTCTGTACTTCTTGTACTTGAGTTACTTAATTTTTGTTTGTTGGTTTGTTTTGAGACGGAGTCTTGCTCTGTCACCCAGGCTGGAGTGCAGTGGCGTGATCTCGGCTCACTACAAGCTCCGCCTCCCGGGTTCATGCCATTCTCCTGGCTCAGCCTCCTGAGTAGCTGGGACTACAAGGCGCCCGCCACCATGCAATTTTTTGTATTTTTAGTAGAGACGGGGTTTCACCGTGTTAGCCAGGATGGTTTTGATCTCCTGACCTTGTGATCCGCCCACCTCAGCCTCCCAAAGTGCTGGGATTACAGGCGTGAGCCACCGTGTCCGGCAAGTTAACTTAATATTTTTAAGAACAAACTTACCTTTTAAGTTTACATGGATTTTTTTTTTTTTTTTTTTTTTTTTTTGAGACGGGCAGTCTCTCTCTGTCGCTGAGGGCTGGAGTGCAGTGGGCCGGATCTCAGCTCACTGCAGCTCCGCCTCCCGCGTTCAACCATTCTCCTGCCTCAGCTCGCGAGTAGCTGGGACTACAGGCGCGCCGGCCACCTCGCCCGGCTAGTTTTTTGTATTTTCTTAGTAGGAGACGGGGGTTTCGCAGTGTTAGCCAGGATGTGTCGTTCGATCTCCTGACCTCGTGATCCGCCCGTCTCGGCCTCCCAAAGTGCTGGGATTACAGGCTTGAGCCACCGCGCCCGGCCAAGTTTACATGGATTTTTAAGTGAAATTTTACACCTCACATAAATGGAAAGTAACTAAAAATAAATACAAGAAAAAACACCAGTGTTATTAAATTACAGCTAGATGCTGTTACCTGCATAGACTCTGGGCCTGAGGCTTGTTCTTTTTGTAAAAAAGGGAGGTGAGGAGTTAGACAGACTGGCACTCAACTGAGATTTTTCTCCTTAATAAAATTAGAAAGACGGAGGAAGAATTGTATTTTCTCACTGTAAAATTTAAGATTGTTTAACGCTGCCTTGGTACCACTTAAAAATGGCTTTATTACTGACTTCTTCAACTCCTAAGCCTTTTTCACAGGTTCTCCTGATGCTGCCAGGCTATTTTGTTTATTTTTATTATGTATGTATTTATTTATTTATTTTTGAGACAGTGTCTCACATCTCACTATATAGCCCAGGCTGCAGTCTAGTGGCACAATCACAGCTCATTGCAGCCTTGACTTCCTAGGCTCCCGTGATCCTCCCACCACAGCCTCCCAAGTAGCTGGGACCACAGGCAGGAGCTCCCATGCCCAGTGTCCAGATTATTTTGGAGACTAATTCATTCCTAACTCAAGGTCTTTGCATTTGCTGCTTCCTCTGCCTCTAACTGGTTCCCAGTGCTGTTCTGTTCTTTACACTCAGCCTTCTCCCTCACAGAAACTGCCCAAGAAAGCTACTCCTAGGGGCACACTCTGCACCTGCTTCCCTCCCTTATGTCAGAGATGGAGACTACTCAGCGTTGTAGATGAGTCGATACAAACGTGCATGGAGGAAAATCGGGTCTTGTGTCCTTCATAGTACATTATGAACAAAATGTTTGTTTTAAATGCATCGTACATCAACCAGGCGAATAGTTTCCCAAACTTAAGGCCCATTTTGGCCACCTAGGAATCTACAGTGACCCATGTGGATGAGACATAAAGATAGCCGTAGGTTTCCCATCACTCTTCTGGAGGCTCCTGGCTGCGGGACAGGCAGAAAAGCCATCTTTTGTCATCTTTATCCACTGTCAGCTTGCCATGTTAATATGTGTCTAGTAAAGGCACCTCAAACCCAGCATGTCCCAAAATGAACTTAAGAGCTTCCCCTGGCCAGGTGTGGTGGCTCATGCCTGTAATCCTAGCACTTTGGGAGGCCGAGGCGGGTGAATCACAAGGTCAGGAGATTGAAACCATCCTGGCCAACATGGTGAAACCCCATCTCTACTAAAAATACAAAAACTAGCTGGGTGTGGTGGCACATGCCTATAATCCCAGGTACTTGGGAGGCTGACGCTAGAAAATCGCTTGAACCCAGGAGGCGTGGGTTGCAGTGAGCTGAGATCACGCCACTGCACTCCAGCCTGGTGCCAGAGCAAGATTCTGTCTCAAAAAAAAGAGCTTTCCTCACTCACGCCTGTAATCCCAGCACTTTGGGAGGCCAAGGCGGGCAGATCACAAGGTCAGGAGTTCAAGACCAGCCTGGCCAATATAGTAGAACCCCATCTTTACTAAAAATAAAAAAGTTAGCCAGGCGTGGTAGCAGACATCTGTAGTCCCAGCTACTGGGGAGGCTGAAGCAGGAGAATCACTTGAACCCTGGAGGCGGAGGTTGCAGTGAGCAGAGATTGTTCACGGCACTCTAGCCTGAGCAATAGAGTGAGACTCCGTCTCAAAAAAAAAAAGACTTTGCTCAGAGCCTTTTCTAGCATCTCCTCTGATGGCAAGTGGTGCTACTCACTGTTCATCTGGATACATGAGTCAAAACTTTAGACCTAGCCTTGGTGCAGTAGGTCTAAAGTGCACCCTTATCTAGTGCATCACCAGGTACTGTCGATCTGACCACGTAAGTCAATCTTCCAGCCATTCACTTCTTTTACCTGCTTGAATCCTAGCTAGAAGCAGCTCAGAGGGAGCCAGAAAATGAGAAAACCACAAGGAGAATTGAGAAACAGGAGCCTGGACAGCAGCTGGACTCTGAAAAAAAGAAGTGTCAGGAGGCAGCCTGAGCCTGCCATGTGGGTAATGTTAGTAACTGGTGGCACAACCATTCTCTGGGCTATGGGGCAGCTCTTGAAAGTGAGGGCACTTTGATTTGCTGCACACCAACCATGTCAGGCACCATTCTCAGTTCCAGGGTTACAGTGGGGAGCAAGATAGACCTGGCACCTCTGCTGGAGCTCGTGTGTTCCATGTGGTACATGGTGGGTCTGAAGACAGAAAACTGCAGGAAAACGCTTTGGGCTCAACTACAAGTGGAAAACATTTACAAAATCCTATGTCTGTTGTGATGCTGTAGGAGGTCTTCTTGAGCTGCCTCTAGAACTCAAGCATTCTAGCATTCCCCAAAATATCAAGTCAAATACAAAACCATGAAACACTATTACAGAATGTTACCAGATGGTTCATGAGTGTGTAGGGAGTCCTAGTTCCTGCTGCAAAGCAGACCATCTCTTTTTTTTTTCTTTGAGACAGAGTTTCACTCTTGTTGCCCAGATTGGAGTGCAATGGCGCAATCTCAGCTCACTGCAATCTCTGCCTCCTGGGTTCAAGCAATTCTCCCACCTCAGCCTCCCTAGTAGCTGGGATTAAAGGCATGTGCCCCCATGCCCAGGTAATCTTTTGGTTTTTTTTTTTTTTTGAGACGGAGTTGCTCTGTCCTCTAGGCTGGAGTGCAGTGGCGCAACCTCGGCTCACTGCAAGCTCTGCCTCCCGAGTTCACGCCATTCTCCTGCCTCAGCCTCCCGAGTAGCTGGGACTACAGGCGTCCACCACCATGCCCAGCTAATTTTTTGTATTTTTAGCAGAGATGGGGTTTCACTGTGTTAGCTAGGATGGTCTCAATCTCCTGACCTCGTGATTCGCCCGCCTCGGCCTCCTAAAGTGCTGGGATTACAGGCATGAGTCACCACACCTGGCCCTTTTTTTTTTTAAGTAGAGACAGGGTTTCACCATGTTGGCCAGGCTGGTGTCGAACTCCTGAACTCAGGCAATCCAATTGCCTCGGCCTCCCAAAGTGCTGGAATTACCAGCGTGAGCCACCATGCCCGGCCTGCAAACCATCTTTTACATCCCCACTATCTTTCCCTCGGTTTCACTTCTTACACAGCGGCCTGTGTCTTCTCTCCCTCTCCTGTATGTCCCTTGCAATCCCTTTAACCCCTCCAAAAGAATTGGGTGCTGGAGAGGACAACTTGGATTCTGGGACAGATTATCTCAGGAAAGACCAGAGAGGATAGAAGTGATCTTAGCTTTTGAACAAAAATTCATGAATGCAGCATCTGTGGGGCAGGCACTGCGAACAGAAGTCCTCATACACAGCTGCCGCACGTCCCCCACGTCCAGCATTTTCCAGACATTTTTTTCATTTACATGTATGTGTATATATGAGCGATGGGGTCTTTGTCATCCAAGCTGGAGTGTAGTAGCACAATCATAGCTCACTGCAGCCTCAACTTCCTGGGCTGAAGCAATTCTGCCTCAGCCTCCTAAGTAGCTGGAACTATAGGTGTGCACTACCATGCCCAGCTAAATTTTTTGTTTTTGGAGATGGGGTTTCACCACGTTGCCCACGCTGGTCTTGAACTCCTGGGCCCAAGCAGTCCTCTTGCCTCGGCCTCCCAAAGTGCTGGAATTACAGGCGTGAACCACTGTGCCCTGCCCATTTTTTCATTTAGTTGTCACCACAGACCTAGCAGCGAGGAAGGCTGCAGGGCCTGGGCTATCACTGATGGCCAGTTGAGAAGGAAGCAGAGTGGGAAAGGCTCTGGGCAGAGGAAGGAGGGAGGGAGATGCTTCTCATGGGCGGAGGATAAGGAGCCCCCACAAGACTCGGGCTGGTCACTCTGGTCATTTCGAGGATGGCAGGGACTGGCAGGTCACAAATAAGCCTCTGTTCCTGCCATAGGCCAGAGAGAGCTGTGCTCTGTGTTCTGCATCTGCAAGAGCTGAGCTTGTCAGTTCCAGGAAGCCGGAGAAACACAATACCAGCTAGTCTCTGTAAATGCTGCCTTTCTGGAAGCACTGTCCTGTTGGTGCCAGGAGCTCCTGGCTGATGCCATGCTTGGATTTTGGGACAATGCATGTTCCTGAGCTAATCCCTGGAACAGAGAGGACCCTGTGGAGGCACGTGTAATTGTTGGGACAGCCTGCCCTTGGAGAACAAGTCAGCTGAGAGGGGGCCAGTACCCTTGTGGGAGGCTGCAGCAATGCCCTCCTAGGGGGTGGGGTAAAGCTTATCTAGGCCCTGGCCCTGGGCATCAAACAGGAGGACATGGGCTTGGGAACATTGACCTTGAGCCTCCAAGCAGGGTGAGGCTGGCCAGGGTGGGCCAGTGAATTTGTTCATCTGTGGTAGGAAAAAGTCTTGAAGGTCGGAAGCCTAAGGAAAGGCTCAAGTCAGGGCAGGACAGAGGGGTTCGTTTGTTTTTAGCTCCTGGCATTCAAGGAAATCTCTCAAGGCACTAGCTGAACAGAGACCACACATGACAAGGATTACTGACTTTGCCAAAATAGTTCGGTAAAGTCACCAAACAAAGAGGCAACTACAGCCTTCAGCAATTAAAAGCAGCAAACTGGGGAAGGAGGAGAAACTGATTTCTAGGGTTGCCATATTACAATATTCAAATGTCTAGTTTTCTTTTTTTTTTTTTTTTTTCTTGAGACAGAGTCTTGCTGTCTCCTAGGCTGGAGCGCAGTGGCGTGATCTCGGCTCACTGCCTCCCAGATTCAAGCAATTCTCCTGCCTCAGCCTCCCGAGTAGCAGGGATTACAGGCGCATGCCACCATGCCCAGCTCATTTTTGTATTTTTAGTAGAGACGCGATTTCACCACGTTGCGCAGGCTAGTCTTGAACTCCTGACCTCAGGTGATCCGCCCACCTCAGCCTCCCAAAGTGCTGGGATTACAGGCGTGAGCCACCATGCCCAGCCTTCAAATGTCTACTTTTCAATAACAAGTAGAACCTCACAGATTATACAAAGAAATAAGAAATGATGGTCCATTCAAGAGGAAAAAAGTTAATTGACAGAACCTGTCTCTAAGGGAGCCTAGACATTTAAATATGCTCAAAGAACTCAAGGAAGCACAGGCAAAGAACTAAAGGAAACCAGAAAAATGATGTACAAACAAAATGAATATCAAGAAAGAGAAATTATAAAAAGGAATTCAGGCCGAGTGCGGTGGCTTATGCTTGAAATCGTAGCATTTTGGGAGGCCGAGGTGGGTGGATCACCTGAGGTCAGGAGTTCAAGATCAGCTTGGCCAACATGGCGAAACCCCATCCCTACTAAAAATACAAGAAATTAGCCGGATGTGGTGGAGGGCCCCTGTAATCCCAGCTACTTTGGAGGCTGAGGCAGGGGAATCGCTTGAACCTGGGTGGGCAGAGGTTGCAGTCAGCCGAGATCGTGCCACTTCACTACAGCCTGGACAGAAGAGCGAAACTCCATCTCAAAAAAAAAAAAGAATAAAGGAATTCAGTAGAGCTGGACTTGAAAAGTATAGCAACTGAAATAAAAAATTCACTAGAGGGGTTCTACAGCCAATGAGAACAAGTGGAAGAAAAGAACCAGCGAACCTGAAGACAGGATGATTGAAAGTCTCCAGTCTAAGGAGCAGAATGAAAGAAAGTAAACAGAACCTAAGTGATTGTGAGACACCATCAAGTGGAACAACATCCTGAGACTGTGGGACTCTCAGGAGAAGAGAAGAGGAAGGGGAAGGAAGAATATTTCAGGAGGTAACAGCCAGAACTTCTCGAGAGTGAAAGGTAGAAAATATTTGCAAATCAGAAATCTGATAAGAGTCTAGTATCCTGATAAGATATAAATAACTCTATATAAAGAACTCTTACAACTCAACAACAAAAAGACAATCCAATTTAAAAATGGACATTTCAGGGCCAGGCGCAGTGGCTCACGCCTGTAGTCCCAGCACTTTGGGAGGCCGAGGCGGGCGGGTCACGAGGTCAGGAGATTGAGACCATGGTGAAACCCCGTCTCTACTAAAAATACAAAAAATTGGCTGGGCGCAGTGGCGGGTGCCTGTAGTCCCAGCTACTCAGGAGGCTGAGGCAGGAGAATGGCGTGAACCCGGGAGGCGGAACTTGTAGTAAGCCGAGATCGTGCTACTGCACTCCAGCCTGGGCGACAGAGCGAGACTCCATCTCAAAAAAAAAAAAAAGAAAAAAAAGGACATTTCTCCAAAGAAGATATATAAATGGCCAGCAAGCATACAAAAAAAGATGATCAACATCATTAGTCATGAGGGAAATGCAAATAAAAACCACAGTGAGATATTTCATACCCACTAGAGTGGCTATAATTTAAAAAACAGAAAATAACAAGTGCTGATGAGGAAATAGAAAATTAGGTCTGGGTGTGGTGGCTCACGTCTGTAATCCCAGCTCTTTGGGAGGCCAACACAGGTGGGTCACCTGAGGTCAGGAGTTCAAGACCAGTCTGGCCAACATGGTGAAACCCCGTCTCTACTAAAAATACAAAAATTAGCACAGAGTGGTGGCACACATCTGTAGTCCCAGCTACCCGGGAGGCTGAGGCACGAGAATCGCTTGCACCTGGGAGGCAGAGGTTGCAGTGAAGCCGATATCACACCACTGCACTCCAGCCTGAGCAACACAGCAAGACTCCATCTCAAAAAAAAAAAAAGGTAAAGAAAAATTGGAACCTTTGTACATTACTGGCAGAAATGTAAAATGGTGCAGCCACTATGGAAAACATTCTGGTAGTTCCTCAAAAGGTAAAATAACTACCATATGACCTGACAGTTCCATTCAGGCATATCTCAAAAGAACCAAGGATGGGCACCCCAACCAATACTTGTATAGGAATGTTCATAACAGCACTATTCACAACAACCATAAAGTGGAAACAGCTCAAAAATGTCCATCAACAGATGAACTGGCACTGTCTCTATCACTGGATTTGGTGCTGAAGCTGCTTCTAGCTCTGCAGCTGGCATTCATTCTGGCTTTAGCTTGGGGATGAGTGCTGTGGTGGGTGCTGGAGCTAGCTCCTTTGTAGCTGGTGTATTGCTAGTGCTAGACTAGGTGTACTGGCTGTATTGCTAGTGCTAGACTAGGTGCCAGAACTGTGTAGCTCTGGAGCTGAATCTAGGGCTGGTGCTAGAGCTGGAGCAGGCTGTAGCTTCAAAACTGCCATTGGAGCTGACTCTAGCTCTAGAGCTGACACCAAAGCTAAATACAGCTCTGTGGCTGGCGCCACAACTGGCTCAAGCTCTGGAACAGGTGATGGAGCTAGATCTAGAGCTAGCACTGGCTTTAGCTCTGGAGGTAGTGCCAAAGATGGCACTTCAGCTGGCTTAGGCTCTGAAGCTGGTGCTAGAGCTGGCTCTAACTTCTCATCTGGTGCTGGAGCTAGTGATGGAGCTGGCTCTAGCTGTGCTCCTGGTGCTGGAGCTGGCATTAGCTCTGGACCTAGAACTTGCTTTAGTGCCAGCGTTAGTTCTGAACCTGCTTCTGGCTCTGGAGCTGGCACTAGATCTAGCTATGGCTCACAAGTGGATGCCAGAGTTGGTGCTGGAGTAGGTGCAGAGCTCTCTGTAGCTCTGGAGCTGGAGCTAGTGCTGGTACTAGTGCTGACATTGGCATAGGAGCTGGAGCAGGCTCTAGTTTTGGAGCTGACTCCAACTTCAGAGCTGACTCTAACTCTGGAGATAGCACTGGGTCTGGAGCTGGCTCCCGAAGTTGAATGTAGCTCTGGAGTTGGCACAACTGGTTCTAGCTCAAGCTGGTGCTACAGCTGGCTCACTCTATAGTTTGTGCTGAAGCTGATGCTAGAGCTGACACCGGATCTGGCCCTAGCTCTGGACCTGGTATCAGAGCTGGCACTGGTGCTGGAAGAGGAGAAAGATTTGCCAGCATGATTGGATTCCATGTGCCTTTTCAAAGACAGAAAGCATTCCACTGCAGGCCAGACATGGTGGCTCATGCCTGTAATCCCAGCACTTTGGGAGGCCAAGACAGGTGGATCACTTGAGGTCAGCAGTTTGAAAACAGCCTGACCAACATGATGAAACCCCATCTCTACTAAAAATACAAAATTAGACATGGTGATGCACACCTGTAATCACAGCTACTTGAGAGGCTGAGGCAGGAGAATCACTTGAACCTGGGAGGTGGATGTTGCAGTGAGCTGAGATTGCACCACTGCACTCCAGCCTGGGCAACCAGAGCGGAACTGCGTCTCAAAAAAAAAAAAAAAAAAAAAAAAAAGCATCCTACTGCTTTAAGAGCAGTCCCAGCTGGGCACGGTGGCTCACGCCTGTAATCTCAGCACTCTGGGAGGTCGAGGCGGGTGGATCACGACGTCAGGAGTACGAGACCATCCTGGCCAACATGGTGAAACCCCATCTCTACTAAAAATACAAAAATTAGCCGGGCGTGGTGATGGGTGCCTGTAGTCCCAGCTACTCAGGAGGCTGAGGCAGGAGAATCGCTTGAACCCAGGAGGCAGAGGTTGCAGTGAGCTGGGATCGCACCACTACACTCCAGCCTAGGCGACAGACTAAGATTCCGTCTCAAAAACAAAAAAAAAGGGAGCAGTTCCAGCACAAGAACCGTGCCCCCAGCAAGTCTTCTCAGTCTGCAGCCCACCAAATGAGTGCTCTGAGCTTACTCTCTGCTCCTGTCCAACACCGCTCGTCCCTGGGTGGCCCAACCCCAGGCCCCTCCCCACACATTCCCGCACACCCACCCTAGTCCTCTTCATCCTCTGGCTAGTCTACCCCAGTGGCCCCTAGGTGCTTGAGCTGGGCAAGAAGAAGTCAGGCCTAGCACTCCAGGTACCAAACCGGCATGATGAGCTGAATGTAGCCACCAACAGCCTCAGGCAGGGAAAGTCTTGAGTCTGACAGAATTCTCCAGGCACTAGTCCAGACTGGAGCCCAGAATGAGGAGATGACGCTGGGAAAGGTGAGTGAGCAGTGGAGTCAGAGGCCTCGCCTTTCTTCTCGCGCTACCCTCCTGTGGCACCCCTGCAGGGGTCTAGGCTCCCATGTCTTCCCTTGCCCACTTCTACCCCAGACCCCAGCCCCAGTCTAGCTGTCTGGCAGCAGCAGACCTGGTCACCAAACATAGGGCTAGCAAGAAGCCTCAGGCCTAGGGAGCTCTCAGTAAATGTCTGACCAGCCAGATGCAGTGGCTCATGCCTGTAATTCCAGCATTTTGGGAGGCCGAGGTGGGCAGTTCACCCGAGGTCAGGAGTTCCAGACCAGCCTGACCAACATGGAGAAACCCTGTCTCTACTAAAAATACAAAATTAGCCAGGCATGGTAGTGCATGCCTATAATCCCAGCTGTTCGGGAGGCTGAGGCAGAAGAATTGCTTGAACCTGGGAGGCGGAGGTTGTGGTGAGCCAAGATCGCGCCATTGCACTCCAGCCTGGACAACAAGAACGAAACTCCATCTCAAAAAAAAAAAAAAGGTCTGACCAGCTCCCCAAGGCAGGCCTAGACAGTCTAGGGAAGACCCTCCCCATCTAGGGACACATGGGTCACCCTTGCCCTTCTGCTCAGGAGGTACCAGAGGGCCTCTTCCTGACTCCAGTCCTCCCAGCCCAGGCTGTCTGCTCACACACTGCTCACTCTGTCCACATTCTTCTTCTATTTTTTTTTTTTTTTTAGACGGAGTCTCGCTGTGTTATTCATGCTGGAGTGCAGTGGCATCATCTCAGCTCACTGCAACCTCCGCCTCCCGGGTTCATGCGATTTTCTCACTTCAGCCTCCAGAGTAGCTCGGATTACAGGCAGGCGCCACCACACCCAGCTTATTTTTGTATTTTTAGTAGAGACAGGGTTTCGCCATGTTGGCCAGGCTGGTCTCGAACTCCTCACCTCAAGTGATCCGCTCACCTCGGCCTCCCAAAGTGCTTGGATTACAGGTGTGAGCCAGTGCACCCAGCCAGTCTGCCCACATTCTTGACATCTGTCTCTACTCACTAGCCACACTGCAGCTTCCAGAGAAGAGTAAGCCTGGCCCCCAGCTTTGCCAGGGGTGGTCAGATGGGTGGGCACCTTCCAGTCGTAGCATGGTCACAGAGTATACTCCTACCATCTGTCTCCCACTTCCAGTGGAAAAGATGATGCTGCCCCAGGGGACCTGGCACCAGGCCACCAAGCTCAACCACAGCCCTCTCTGCACCCCACCAGGCAGACAGAACCATCAGAGGAGTCTGGCTTCCCTTTAGTTCCAGACTGGGGAGGCCATCATCACACCCCTCTAATCCTGATGTACCACAGCCAGGGAGCCACATGCAGCCAGTGGCCTCACAGGGCTATGGTTAACTCTGGACACACATCCACTATGCAGTCACGGACTAATATAGGCAGAAGCCCAGAAGGCTCTCTGGCTGATAGCTCTGCCTTCTGTTACTCAGTTGGAAGTATGCTAAGTCATCAGCATACATTTAGCCTCAGTTTTCTGGAATAACTATACCCTGCCCCCACCACTGTAAGTTGATTGTGTTTGAAATCTAGACTGCTATAACCCCAACACCTAGAAGAATAGACACTCTAGTGTCCATGCTGATAAATCCTTGGTTAGGGTTCTAGCATATGCTGCCTTTATTAAAAACTGCCCCAAGCCCATTTACTAAAGCAGTAGCTAGTGCAAGGGTGCGTGGCTTATAATGGGGGCAGGCTGGACTTGAAACTAGAGAAAGCCTAATTCTTGCTTATTTCAAAGGTTCATTCCAGGGGTATGAGTGAGGTATTAGCTACATGTGCTTGGGGACATCAAAGTACCCTGGACCCCTCCAGTCAGAGAAAAGGGGTCTGGGAAGTCTTTCTTTCTTTTTTTTTTTTTTTTTTTTTTTTTGAGACGAGTCTCGCTCTCGCCCAGGCTGGAAGTGCAGTGGCCGGATCCCCCACTCACGCAAGCCCTCCTGCCTCCCGGGTTTACGCCAATTTCTGCTCAGCCCTCCCCGAGTAGCTGGGGAACTTACAGGCGCCTGCCATCCTCTCCCGGCTAGTTTTTTTTGTTTTTTCAGTATGAGAACCGGGGATTCCACCCGTGTTAAGCAAGGGATGGTCTCATCCCTGACCTCGTGAACCCGCCCGTCTCGCCCCCAAAGTGCTGGATTTACAGGCTTAAGCCACCGCACCCGCCACTAGGTCCTTTCATGCAAGGATATTCAAAATGTATCTTGGCAGGCACCAGTGGCTCATGCCTGGTAATCCACACTTTGGGAGGCCTTAAGACAGTGAGAATTGCTTTGAGGCCAGAGTGACCAAGACCAGTTCTGACATGAGCCATACGTGTGGTTTGGGTTGGTTGTTTGTTAGTATTGCCTGATAGTTGGGCAAAATCCAATGTCGGCCAGGGCGCCGGCGTGGCTCAAGCCTCGTCAGATCCAACACTTTGGCCAGGCCAGAGGCGGTGGATCACACGAGACCAGGAGATTCCGAGACCCCCTCCTGGCTAAACACGGTGGAAACCCCTACTAAAAATCAACCAAAAAACCTAGCCGGGGCGTGGTGGCGGGCGCTGTAGTCCCAGCTACTCCAGAGGCCTGAGGCCAGAGAAAGGCGGCGACCAGGGGAGGCCGAGCTTGCAGTGAGCGAGATCGCCGCCACTGCAACCTCCAGCCTGGGCTACACAGCGAGACTCCGTCTCAAAAAAAAAAAAAAAAAAAAAAAAAAAAAAAAAAAAAATTTAAGTGTTTTTTTTTTCCTGCAAAAAATTTAAAAATTAGCTGGATGTGGTGGCACACACCTGTAGTCCCAGCTACTTGGTAGGGCTGAGGTGAGAGGATCACTTGAGCCTGGGAGATTGAGGCTGCAGTAAGCCTCATCACACCACTGCACTACAGCCTGAGCAACAGTACAAGATCCTCTCTCAAAAAAATAGTAAAATTCAATGTAAAAGTTAAAAAATAAAGTGCAACCGTAAGCACTATACAATGTGTTTTCCCAACTCTGTCCCCTGAGAAGGCCTAGAAGCAGTTGTACCACAATAACAGTAAGCATACCGGGTGCCCAGATTTTGGTACCTAAGTACCATTCTCCACTAAAAAGCCAGACAAGAGGCACCAACAGATGTTAAAACTAGTGGATTAAAGTTTGATGAGGAATAAGACATTTATATAGTCTCAAAGCATCATACCACAAAATACTTGTTAATAAGTACATGATACTCATTAACTTCACAAAGGAAAAACCTGGCAGGTACTATCTTTTTTTGTTTTTGTTTTGAGACAGGGTTTCACTCCCATTACCCAGGCTAGAGTGCAATGGCACAATCTTGGCTTACTGCAACCTCCACCTCCTGGGCTCAAGCGATTCTCCTGCCTCAGCCTCCCAAGTAGCTGGGACTACAGGCACACATCACTGCACCCAGCTAATTTTTGTATTTTTTGTAGAGACAAGAGTTTTGCCATGTTGCCCAGGGTGGTCGTAAACTCTTGAGCTCAGGCCGTCTGCCCCACCTTGGCCTCCCAAAGTCCTGGTATTACAGGCATGAGCTACTGCACCTGGCTAGCAGTTACCATCTTAATTGAATGATAAACATTAACATCACCAGTAATGGAACAACATGGTGTGCTTCCTGATATATGATGCACTGAGAACGGAGAACCAGTTCCATCAAATTTTCTCCAAAAATTCAGATTCAGGTATGCAACCTGAGTCTTATGAGGAAATATCAAAACCCAAATTGAGGACATTCTATCAAGTAACTGACCTGAAATCATCAAGAACGTCAAGGTCATAGAAGGCAGTTCCAAATTGGAGACTACAGAGACTGGGTCAGTCAATTCAGCATGCAGTCCTGGATCAGATCACAGTTGATAAAGGACATTTTTGAATGATCAAGGTTCTGTGGATTAGTTGATAGTATTTAATACACTTGTGGACAAATCAAAGTCAATTTCTTGATTTTATTGGTTGTATTTGGTTATGTGGGAGAGTATCCTCATTTTAAGGAAATATACACTGAAGTATTAAGTGGTAATGGGGTATCAGGTCCCCTGAAGTATTAAGTGGTAATGGGGTATTAGGTCCCCAACTTACTATCAAATGGTTTAGAAAAAAATGCAAAAATAGGCCAGGCAAGGTGGGTCATGCCTGTAATCCCAGCACTTTGGGAGGCCAAGGTGGGAGGATCACTTGAGCCCAGGAGTTTGAGACCAGCCTGGGCAACATAGTGAGACCCTGTCTCTACAAAAAAATTTAAAAATATTATCTGAGCATGGTGGTGCACGTCTGTAGTCCCAGGTACTTGGGAGGCTAAGGTGAGAGGATCATTTGAACCCAGGAGGCTGAGGCCACAGTGAGCCATGATCACACCACTGCACTCCAGCCTGAGGTGACAGAGGAAGACCCTGTCTCAAAAAAAAAAAAAGTATAGATATACAGAGTGAATAATAAAAAAATGTAGTGAATTAGACTTTAGGTTTTGTTTTTGTTTTGAGATGGAGTTTCACTCCTGTTGCCCAGGCTGCAGTGCAATGGCGCAATCTCAGCTCACCACAACCTTCGCCTCCTGGGTTCGAGCAATTCTCCTGCCTCACCCTCCCGAGTAGTTGGGATTACAGGCATGCGCCATCACGTCTGGCTAATTTTGTATTTTTAGTAGAGACAGGGTTTCTCCATGTTGGTCAGGCTGGTCTGGAACTCCCGACTTCAGGTGATCTGCCCTCCTTGGCCTCCCAAAGTGCTGGGATTACAGGCGTGAGCCACCACGCCCGGCTAAGAGTTTTTTTGTTGTTGTTGAGACAAGAGTCTCACTCTGTCTCCGAGGCTGGAGTGCGGTGGCACCATCTCGGCTCACTGCAGTCTCCACCTCCTAGGTTCCAGGGATTCTCCTACTTCAGCCTCCCGAGTAGCTGGGACTACAGGCATGCGCCACTACGCCCAAATAATTTTTTTATTTTTAGTAGAGACAGGGTTTCACCATGTTGGCCAGGCTGGTCTCCAACTCCTGACCTCAAGTGATCCACCCGCCTCAGCCTCCCAAAGTGCTGGGTTTACAGGTGTGAGTCACTTCACCTGGCGAGTATTTTTTAAAGTACTGCTAAAGAGTAAATCCTTCCCTTTATTTCTACCTGACTTCCTGACTATACTACCAACTGTATGGTCTATGTGACTGTGGGAGAACTTCCATTCTTCCAGCTGTCATTGCACCTAGCCTGGCACAAAAGACTGGAAGAAAATACATTTAATATTTTCAGCTGGGCGCTTGAATCTGGGAGGCAGAGGCTGCAGTGAGCCGAGATCGCGCCACTACACTCCAGCCTGGGCGACAGAGCGAGACTCCATCTCAAAAAAAAAAAAAAAAAATTTCATTGCCTGTCTGCCTAACCACTCACTCACTCCTCCAGAGCTTACTTGACACTTCTGAAGGTAGAGGGCAGAGATGAAGAGGAAGGTGCCAGTTACAGGAGAGACGCAGAACCATGGCCCAGGAAGGCTAAACGTTCAGTTCAGAGACCGCAGAGCGTTTTTGGAAGCCTCTTCTCAAGAAGGGATTAATAAGAACCAGGCAAAACAAATCCAAACAGATAACTGATGTCAAGACCAGGGGAAATGTCCCAGCAGGGAACTGAGTGGAGCAGTGACCACCAGCCATAGAGAAGGATACCAAAAAGCCAAAGGCTTAAGAGGTAACATGTTATTCCCATTTCGCAGCCCTTTATAGTTTACAAAGGAGCTTCTAGGACAATGGTGGAGTGGGCTGGTAAACAATTCTGATTAAGAACACCTAGAGGTGAATAAAATATAACAAAAACAAGTTTTATGCATGAATGGAATAGGAAACAAGAAAGGGAATCCCAGGTATGACAGTCAGAGTCGGATGGTGACTATTGACTAGGACTTGCATTTTATTTATTTATGAGATGGAATCTTGCTATGTTGCCCAGGCTGGGGTACAGTGGTGCAATCATGGCTTACTGCAGCTTCAACCTCCTAGGTTCAAGTGATTTTGTTATTTTGGGTTTTTTTTTTTTTTTTTGTAGATTGGGAGCTTTGCTATGTTGCTCAGGCTTCTGTCAAACTCCAAGGCTCAAGTGATCCACCCGCTTTGGCCTCCCAAAGTGCTAGGATAACAGGTGTGAGCCACCCTGCCCAACCCTTAGGACTTGCATTTTATTTTTTCATTTTATTTTAATTAATTTTTTTTTTTTTGAGATGGAGTCTCACTCTGCCACCCAGGCTGGAGTGCAGTGGTATGATCTCGGCTCACTGCGACCTCCGCCTCCCAGGTTCAAGCAATTCTCCTGCCTCAGCCTCCCCAGTAGCCGGGATTACAGGCACCCACCACCACGCCTGGTTAATTTTTTGTATTTTTAGTAGAGATGGGGTTTCACCATGTTGATCCAGTTGGTCTTGAACTCCTGACCTCAGGTGATCCACCTGCCTCAGCCTCCCAAAGTGCTGGGATTACAGGGTGAGCCACCATGCCTGGCCGGGACTTGCATTTTAAATGTGCATGTGGAGACAGAAGAGCCGACCTCATGACGAGGACTGGAAAGGACACTGACGCAATACAAGTATTTGTACAGAAAAAGAGAAGGAGAAAAGCTCGTTGTGGTCAATAACAAAACACACAAGCAGACAGTATATCATGAAGAGTAAAAAATGCAACAAACAAAAAGCAGAATTACAAGGCAAAATTGGCAAATCCACAAAGCAGAAGATTTTAAACTCTAATTTCCCAAAATTAGAAAAAACATGTTTAATCACAAATGGAATATTTATGAAAATTAACCACATGCTAGCCCTAACCAAGTCTCGATATATCCGAAGAGCAAGATGATGAACCGTGATCTCTGATCATAGTGTAATAAAATTAGACTGAGCACAGTGGCTCACGCCTGTAATCCCAGCACTTTGGAAGGCCGAGGTGGGTGAATCACCCGAGGTCAGGAGTTCAAGACTAGCCTGACGAACGTGACAAACCCCTTCTCTACTAAAAATACAAAAATCAGCCAAGCGAGGTGGCACGCACCTGTACTCTCAGCTATTTGGGAGGCTGAGGCAGGAGGATGCTTTGAACCCAGGAGACAGAGGTTGCAGTGAGCTGGGATGGTGCCACTACACTCTAGCCTGGGGAACAGAGTGAGACTCTGTCTCAAAAAAAAAAAAAAAAAAAGCAAAAATTAGCTGGGCGAGGTGGCTCACACTTGTAATCTCAGCACTTTGGGAGGCTGAGGTGGGCGGATCACCTGAGGTCGGGAGTTCAAGACTAACCTGGCCAACATGGTGAAACCCCATCTCTACTAAAAATACAAAAATTAGCTGGGCGTGGTGGCAGGCGCCTGTAATCCCAGCTACTGGGGAGGCTGAGGTATGAGAATCGCTTAAACCTGGGAGGCGGAGGTTGCAGTGAGCTGAGATCATGCCACTGCACTCCAACCTGGGTGACAGAGTGAGACTCTGTCTCAAAAAAAAAAAAAGAAAAAAGAAAAAAATTAGAAGGCAATAATAGAAAGAATCACTTCCCTCACAAAAATCCTAGAGCTTGGAAATTTCAAAACATTCAGAAGCTTAAAAATGGAATTTAATAAATATGTGAAACTGAATATAAGTGAAAACTCTGTGCAGTCTTTTGGGATGCAACTCTAATAAAACGACATGTATGCTTTTAAGATCAGGCGCTGTGGTTCACAGCTGTAATCCCAGCACTTTGGGAGGCCAAGGAAGGAAGATCACTTGAGCTCAGGAGTTCGAGACCAGCCTGGGCAACATGGTGAAACCCTGTCTCTACTAAAAAAAATACAAAAATTAGCCAGGCATGGTTGTGCACACCTGTGATCCCAGCTACTGATCAGGCCGAAGTGGGAGAATCACTTGAGCCTGGGAGATGGAGGTTGCAGTGAGCCATGTTCACGCCACTGCACTGCAGCCTAGGTGACAAAGCAAGACCGTCTCAAAAAAA
>NW_016807225.1:693712-711702 GCF_001698545.2 Rhinopithecus bieti | reverse complement strand
AAAAAAAATAATAATAAAATAATAATAATAATAATAATAAACCTTTTTTTTTTTTTGAGACAGAGTCTTACTCCATCGTTCAGGCTAGAGTGCAGTGGCACGATCTTGGCTCACTGCAACCTCTGCCTCCCAGGTTCAAGGGATTCTCCCACCTCAGCCTCCCAAGTAGTTGGGATTACAGGCGTCTGCCACCATGCTCAGCTAATTCTTGTATTTTTAGTAGAGATGGGGTTTTGCCATGTTGCCCAGGCTGGTCTTGAACTCCTGACCTCAAATGATCCACCTGTTTCAGCCTTCCAAAGTGCTGGGATTACAGGCGTGAACCGCCACACCTGGCCTAAAAGTAAGCTTTATTTTTACAATTTTAGATTTACAAAAAAAAATTGTGAAGATAGTACAGAGTTCCCAGGTCCATAGTACAGAGACCTCGTAACCCCCTGCTGTGGTTTGAATGTGTTCCTCCGAGGTCATGTATTGGAAACGCAATCCCCAATGCGAATGTGTTGGGAGGTGGGGCCTAATAGCTGATTAGGTCATAAGGGAGAATGGATTAACATTTCCATGGTAGCGGGCCTGTTATAAAAGCAAAGTCGGCCTCCTCTTGTTCTCTAACACATGCTCTTGCGCCCTTTTACCTCCCACCATGTTATGACGCAGCAAGAAGACCCTCACCAGATGTAGTCCCTCAACCTTGGACTTTCCAGCCTCCAGAACTGCAGAACTGCAGAACTGTAAGAAAAAAAANTGAATGTGTTCCTCCGAGGTCATGTATTGGAAACGCAATCCCCAATGCGAATGTGTTGGGAGGTGGGGCCTAATAGCTGATTAGGTCATAAGGGAGAATGGATTAACATTTCCATGGTAGCGGGCCTGTTATAAAAGCAAAGTCTGCCTCCTCTTGTTCTCTAACACATGCTCTTGCGCCCTTTTACCTCCCACCATGTTATGATGCAGCAAGAAGACCCTCACCAGATGTAGTCCCTCAACCTTGGACTTTCCAGCCTGCAGAACTGCGGAACTGGAAAAAAAAAATTTTTTTTTTTTTCTCTCTCCCCCCCTTTTTTTTTTTTTTTTTTTTTTTGAGATGGGGTCTGGCTCTATTGCCGAGGCTAGAGTGCAGCGGTGCAATTTTGGCTGATTGCAACCTCCACCTCCCAAGCTCAAGTCTTGTGCCTCAGCCTCCTGAGTAGCTGGGACTATAGGCATACGCCACCATGCCAAGCTAATTTTTGTATTTTTCCTAGAAATGGGGTTTCACCATGTTGGTCAGGCTGGTCTCAAACTCCTGACCACAAGTGATGCACCCACCTCAGCCTCCCAAAGTGCTGGGATTACAGGCGTGAGCTACCACACCAGTCTCTTTTCTTTTTTTTTTTTTTTTTTTTTTTTTGAGACGGAGGCTTACTCTGTCGCCCAGGCTGGAGTGCAGTGGCCGAATCTCAGCTCACTGCAAGCTCCGCCTCCCAGGTTCACGCCATTCTCCTGCCTCAGCCTCCCAAGTAGCTGGGACTACAGGCGCCCGCCACCACGCCCGGCTAATTTTTTGTATTTTTTTAGTAGAGACGGGGTTTCACCACGTTAGCCAGAATGATCTCGATCTCCTGACCTCGTGATCCGCCCGTCTCGGCCTCCCAAAGTGCTGAGATTACAGGCTTGAGCCACCGCTCCTGGCCTCTCTTTTCTTTATAAATTACTCAGTCCATAGTATTCTGTTATAGCCACACAACAGACTAAGACACCCCTCACCCAATGTTACCTCTTATTGACATCGACATTAGTATGGTACCTCTGTTGAAATTTATGGGCCAGGCTGCCGCAGCTCCACACTGTGAAGAGAGGTGGGGAAGGCACTGCAGTAGGTGAAAGACTTCAAGGCCCCAGTGAGCTGTTGGGTGCAGGAGACACAGGAGGCTGGAGGGCCAGCAGGAGGCTGGGACCAGGTCCCAGCCATCCCTGAGATCGAGTCCCTCTTTCTTGCAGCAGCTGCTCTCACCAGGCCATAGGACTGGCCTCAGAAGCTCCCCTGCTGTCACCAGCCCGGCTTGCCACTCTCCTACCCCCAGCCAGACTCTTCCTCGTCTTTCCCTGCCAGGCCTGCTCACCAGCTCCCGCAGTCCTCATAAACCAGCCCCTCCTGCCCCTGTAGCTCTGCTGCTGTTCTTGGTGCTTGCAGCCATCTCTTGGCAGCCTGTTAGCCCTGCTCCTGGAATAAAATCTCCCTTCCAGGAGCCAGGTGTCAGGGTCAGAGGAAATAAGACACTCTTGTGGTATAGTCAGCACCTAACAGGACTTCTCTCTTTGTTCTGCCTCAGTTGGGCCTGGCCATCCAGGCCTTCCTTTCCTGTCCAGCCTCTCCCCTCTTCGATTACTTGTAACCCTATTTGCATTTCCTTGTGCAGAGAACTGCTTGCTTCTCCTCCGGGCAAATCCCCTGAAGTGATCGTCCAAGAGGATTTCTGCTATCTCCCAAGGCTCTGAGTGTCCCAGTTGTCCCCTAGGCCTACCTGAGGGTGAGGCAGCTGCCAAGGATGCCCCCTGGGTTTGAGAGGCTTGCGTTGGCCCCGCCACCTTTCCTTTGTGCTGTACAGTGCCTTTCTCCACGTCCTCACTTTTTCCTTGAAACTTAACGCCATAACAGGCAGAGCAGATGTTACTATTCCATTTCAGAACACAGAGAGAGAGGCTCAGAGGGTAAACACCCTGGCCCAAGGCCCACAGATGGTCAGGTCACCCTATTAGATGCTTTCACAGTTTCTTTCTTTTTTTTTTTTTTGAAGTGGAGTCTTGTTCTATCTCCCAGGCTGGAGTGCAGTGCCACAATCTTGGCTCACTGCAAACTCCACCCCCTGGGTTCACGCCATTCCCCTGCCTCAGCCTCCCGAGTAGCTGGGACTATAGGTGCCTGCCACCACGCCTGGCTGATTTTTTTTTTTTTTTGTATTTTTAGTAGAGACGGGGTTTCATCATGTTAGCCAGGATGGTCTCGATCTCCTGACCATGTGATCGGTCCGCCTCGGCCTCCCAAAGTGCTAGGATTACAGCCATGAGCCACCACGCCCGGCCTAGCTTTCACAGTTTCTTATAGCATGCCTCCAAGTTAATAGGACATTTGCAATTTTATATTTTATTTGTATGGTTACTTAAATGCTGTCATTCCCTCCAGACTGTAAGTTCCATGAGAACAGGGAACTTGGGGCCAGGAGCGGTGGCTTACGCCTATAATCCCAGCACTTTGGGAGGCTAATGCAGGCAGATCACTTGAGGTCAGGAGTTCGAGACTCCATCTCTATGAAAAATACAGAAATTTAGCCAGATGTAGTGGCACATCCCTGTAATCCCAGCTACTCAGGAGGCTGAGGTAGAATTGCTTGAACCCAGGAGGCGGAGGTTGCAGTGAGCCGAGATTGTGCCACTGCACTCCAGCCTGGATGACAGAGCAAGACTCTGTCTCAAAAAGAAAAAAAAAAAAAAAACAGAGAATTTGGGACTGCTTTGCTTACTGCTATATACCCAGTGCCTTGCCCCACTGCCTGATACATAATAGATGCTCAGTCATTATTTTTAAATTATTGAATAAATGATGAGTTATAGGCAGAACGTTCATCCATGCATTCAATAATGGATTGAGGGTCAGGCCCTTTGATGGGTCCTGGAATAAAAGAAGAATAAGATATAGCCCCACTCTTGAAGAAATCAGTCTTATGGGAAAGATAGACTTGTAAATAAAAAAACTACATAATCCCAGCACTTTGGGAGACTGAGGCAGGAGGATCACGAGGTCAGGAGTTCGAGATCAGCCTGACCAACATGATGAAACCCCGTCTCTACTAAAAATACAAAAATTAGCCCAGCATGGTGGCATGAGCCTATAATCCCAGCTACTCAGGAGGCTAAGGCAAGAGAATTCCTTGAACCTGGAAGGCGGAGGTTGCAGTGAGCCGAAATTGTGCCACTGCACTCCAGCCTGGGCGACAGAGTGAGACTCCATCTCAAAAAAAAAAAAAAAAAATTACAACACAATGTGGAAAATGCCATAATCAGGAATGTCCCAAGTGATGTCAGAGAACAGAGGTTATAAAGTATTGCTGGCCAGGCACAGTGGCTCATTCCTGTAATCCCAGCACTTTGGGAGGCTGAAATGAGAGAACTGCTTAAGCCCAGAAGTTCAGGACCAGCCTGGACAACATAGTGAGACCTCATCTCTACTAAAAATTAGCCAACGTGATGCACACCTCTAGTCCCAGCTACTCAGGAGGCTGAGATGGGAGGGCACCTTGATCTGAGAGCTCAAGGCTGCAGTGAGCCGTGATCACACCACTGCACTCCAGCCTGAGCAACAGCAAGACCCTGTCTCAAAAAGAAAGAAATCAGTAAATAAATACACTCTTCTTGGAAGGTCAGGAGGGCTTTGGAGGGGAGAGGACTGGAAGGATGACAGGTGGTTTACTTCCTGGACAGTTGATGGAGGACAGGGTGAGAGAAAGGCATTCCTAGACCGAGGATGAATCCTGCAGGGGCTGACATGCCAGGGAAGGCCTGGGAGCAGCCTGGCACGGCAGGACTTGAAGCCAGGCTCATGGCTGTTTCCTGTCCCCACACAGGAGCTGGAGATTTCCTACGTGTGCCCCTTAGGGTCCTGGTCTGCGAGGACACATCTGGGTCCAATCCAGGGTATTAAGACTGCTGACCTCCTGTCATTCTCCTTTGCTGATGGGCTGCCAGAAACCTCATCCACGAGGGAGTTCACATCTAAGCCAATATGAAACAATCTTACGAGATTCCTTGAGCCCAAAGCTCAAATACAGCCTGTCTCATCTGCTCACCCCACTCTCTCATCTCGTAATTCCATCCAGCACATCATCAAGTTAGTGGGTCACGGCCGTCTGCAAACAGTTTCATGTGGTCTTCCTTGAGCTGTTTCTCTTGTTGACTCTCCTTCCCTTTGACAAGGATTTAGCATAATCTGTCTGGCTTTCAATTCCAGATACTGTTACCTTTTTTGTTTGTTGTTGTTTAGGTTGAGGGTAAGATGTGGAAGGGCACAGGTGTGCACAAAAGGAAGGGAGTTCTCTTGGGGGCCAAGGTGGGCTGTGGGCTTCCACAGAGGGTGGTAGGAAACAGAGTTATCAGTAAATCAGTACCAAAGGAAAGAGGCAAATGCCAACTACTGTGTGGGGAGTAGGAGGGAGTCAGAGGTAAGAACTATGGATCTTTGGGACATTTAGGTTGTGTCGAACATGGAGGCCGATCCCATGTCACAGTGATGAATGTCATTGAAGGGTGGTATGGTATCAGCTCCGTGGAGAGACGTAGGCCGCTTGTACTCCTACAATTAGCGTAATTTTTTAAAAAAGGAACCCAGTAATTTAGACCTAAAAATCAACTTGTAGATTTACTTTTTTTTCTTTTTGAGACAGGGTCTTGCTCTGTTGCCCAGGTTGGAGTGCAATGGCATGATCTCAGCTCACTGCAACCTCCACCTCCTGGGTTCAAGCGATCCTCCTGCCTCAGCCTCCTGAGTAGCTGGGATTACAGGTGTGTGCCACCACCCCTGGCTAATTTTTATATTTTTACTAGACACAGGGCATCGCCATGTTAGCCAGGCTGGTTACGAACTCCTGACCTCAAGTGATCTGCCCACCTCGGCCTCCCAAAGTGCGGAGATTATAGGCATGAGCCATCATGCCCAGCTGTAGATTTACTTTTTATGCCACCCATACACACGGAACACAAACCATTCCCCACCCACAGTGGACTCCTGGATTCCTCCCCTGCTATTTTTAAGTCAATTTTATTCTTACTTGTATCTTTACAGAAAATGGCACAGAAATCACAGGTTTCGAATACCTAGAAGTTATTACAGTTTTATATTTCAAACACCTCAATATCAAGTTTCTTTCTTCTCACTCTATGTACATTATTTACACACCAGGGGCTATAGTCTAACACTTCAAACCAACAGGGACAAAGACAAGAAGAACCAGGGTTGGGGGAGGGAAGCTCCATAATGGAATGAAGAATAAATCAACTTTTAATATGGAATTAAAGTTGCAGCGCACACTCAGGCCTTTCTCTAACGAGGTATTCCCTGCAAAGGTGGGTGGGGTGGTGGATGGGTGGATGGGGTCGGGAGCCTGGCCTGGGAATCTAGATTAGGCAGGTCAACAGAGCTATATGCTCCCATTGCTCATGCGAATGTAAAAGGCCAGGCCAGAGAGGTCGCCGTACTAACAGGTCCACCCATCAGCCGGCAGAAAGAAGCCCCGTCTGTTTATTCCATCATGTTACCATGTTTTAGTCTATTGGACATGCTTCCTGGCATACAATGGCATGAAGGCGTGTGTGCCTGCAGCTTAGCTTGGGCTTACTCCTGGCTTTCTGCCTTGCTTCCAGCCTTTTTCCTATCTTTCTGAACAGGTCAAAGGCTTTCTCTGAGAGGTGCTCGGCCCTAGGCCCTTAGCCCCCTGTCTGTCTGGAGTGAAGGTTTCTCCAGCAGGCCCTTAATGCGTATGCATAGCCCCAGGCCGACTCCAGGCTTTGCTGCTTAGTTGAGGCCAGGCCTGTAGCTTCCTAGATGTCATTTACCAGCCAGATTGGGTTGTTCAAGGCAGGGCACATGCAAACTCATAGTTCACAAGGAGCTGTGGGGGAAGGGTGCCTTCACAGCAAGTCAAGGTCACAGGCAGCATATCACAAGAGTCGAGATGCTTCAGGACTCAGGCTCAGGGGCCCGAGGACCCAGGGTAGAAGGTTTGAACTCTTGCACAGTGCAGTGAGCCACAGCATTTGTGAGGCATAGGACATGGACTCACGGCACACAGTGTACATTGCCACATGCCACGTAGGTGCCTGTGCTGGGATAAGCCAGTGGGCAGGTTGGGTGTGGAGAGGGTGGGTTCCTAAGGGTGACTATGGCAGGGCATGAGACCAAGGGTGGCTGAGGGGCCCAGGCTGAGACTTCCCAAATGTAGCCTGCCATCTGGACTCCACTGATGGGTGGGGCAGAGGCTGGGCCTGCACAGTGTCTTCACACTGCAGACGCCCAGGCCCAGCCAGGTCTGCAGGAAGGAACAGGCTGAGTTGGGAGAAGACTTTTGCTGAGGACTGGGGTGCTCAGGATGCTGGAGCTGCAGTTCCAGTCCTCCGTCTGTGTAACAGCCATGGCAGGCAATGCACGATGCATTTGCAGCAATGGGCTTTAGGCATGGGCAGAGCGGAATGTAGAGTTGGGAAGGAGGGCTCTTTAAAGCAAGAGAACAGAGAGCAAAGGGTGGCCAAAATCAGTGAGCGCTGCAAAGGGATTGAGAGAAAAGGGGCTTGAGGGGACGTTGTGGGCAGCAAGAAGGCTTCTGAGGCTGGGATGCTGGAGAGGTCAAAACTAGATGAGGGATGTCTCAGCATGGTCCGGAGTCAGAACCCAGCGGTGCCTGCAGCCACCAGGGGTGATGGAGGACCTGTGGGGGACAGGGAGGATGGCAGAGGCCAGGCCTGGGCCTTGCCTTAGAGAGCACCTCCCAGCACCACAGGCTCCGAGGAGAGTAGAGTCTTGGGGCTGTGGCATCTGAGCGTGCCTTGACCTAAGCCATGTTCTCCAGCTGCGGTGGACTGAGCCTCTCCGCCGGCCTGTCTTCATCCATGGCCTCTTCCTCCTCTGGCTTCTCGGTACTCCGGGCCAGGCTGTCCGGCCCAGACACAGTCCCCAGCACTTTGGTGCTGTGCTCCTGAGCTTTGGCCCGGAGCGCCGCAATGCTGTTCTCCCTCAGTTCCTCCTGGGAGATGGCCGCCTGAGCGTCGGGGCCCCGCTCCTCCTGCTCCATCTTGTCAAGCTTGGGCAGGGCCTGGCGTTCCCCCTCGGGCTTCCTCCCCGACTCGGCTGCTGCCTCCAGCGACTTTTTGTGCATCCCTAAAAGAATTGTTGGTATTCGGGTTTAGAAAAGCGCCTGGGAAAGCCATCTTGAACTGAAAACGGCAAAGATAGAGAGAGGCCAGAATTAAGGACGAGCAGAAAGCCTTACTTCCCACACCGCAGTCACACAAGTCCCAGGGCTGGGCCAGGGTCAGGGAACAGGGAGATGGGTCGCCAGTCCTGTGGAGGACCTCCCCCTGCCAAAGCCCTGGGCACCTGGGCCTCAGGTGGCCTGTTCTGTCCCTTCCAGGCCATAGCACATGCTCCCCTGTCCCTCCCCCATGGGATTCCAGATCTTAGAACCCCAAGAGAAGCTGGTGGTGTTCTTAGATACAGGCCCAGAGGGCAGGTGGGGAAGTTGGCAGGTGGGGAAGATAGCAAGTAGAGAGATTTGGGGGACAGAAGTCCTTTGGGCAAAGCAGAATGGCATCCAGAGGGACCTACGGGTCCTCTCAACCCCCAAGGAAGGCTGTTTTGTTCACCATAAGCCCAACTCTGGCCAAGGGGAGAGGAGGGTACAGACCCCAGGGTAACAGCCACACCTTTCTCACAGGACAAAATAATCCACAGTTAGGGACTCCCTCATGATGAGAGTTCTTGGCACCCAGAGCAAGTGACAGACACCAGGCCCCAGGCCCACCCTGCTCTGAGTCCCCCAAAGTAGAACAAGAGGTTTGCTTTGAAGAGCTTCTCTCCTGCTAGGCTGCTGTGGCCCAAGTCCCCCTGCTTCAAGACTCTGTCCCCCTCTCCAAGGAGCCCGCTCTCCTCACCGCAGGGGCAGGGCCCCAAGGAGGGTGCGGGCTCTTACCCAGTAGCCACGGGGCACAGGAGTCCATGATGCCATCCTTGGCAGACTTGAGGATGGACTCGGGCAGGGGGATGGAGTGCCGCACCATGGCCCCGTAGAGCCCGTACTCCGCCATGACACTGCTCCGGCCCCAGCACTTCTCCCGCTTCCTCCACTTGGCTCTGCGGTTCTGGAACCAGACCTGCAGGTGCACAGAACAGGTCAGAGGCTTGCTCTGAGAAGTGCTGGGCCCAAGGCCCTTACCCCTTGTAGGCCTGGAGTGAAGGTTTCTCCAGCAGGGTGTCCTTAACCTAAGCTTGCCCACTCCCTGGTGCCCCCTGGGTTTCTCCAGGCTCAGAGAGTATTCAGAAGGAGGACATCAGTCTTAGGAGAATACCATGGGTAGTTCTAGGGAGATGGGGTATGGATGCCTCCCGGACAGAGTCTTACAGGTGCACAGGACCCAGTGTCGTCGGCTGTTTGCGGATGAGAAGACTGCCACGCCAGTGATGGTTCTCTTGCATGTGTTCACACCTCCAGCACATAAATCTTTTTTTCTGATTTGCAGAGGGACAAATTCCTTTCCCAGCACTGGACTAGCAATGTCTCTGGCTCAGGGTTTCCTCTCTGCCAGAAGCCCAGAGCCAGAACCATCCAGGAGGGCTGCAGGTGAGTGGGGGATCAGGGACAAAGGGCAGGGGACAGTCTTAGGGGCACTTCACCCAGGTATCAGGGAGGCTGGGAACTCAGGGAGGGAGACTCCCCTGGGAGGCCTGGGTCAGCCTCCCTCCTCTGCCCTGTCCCAGCTGAGCTCTGCCAAGCCACATGTGCCCTCCAGGTACCTGCTCCCCACAGCTCTGGGCCTAACTCTGAATGGTATCTGGGGGAGATGGGCCAGGGATGAAGACAACATTCTCCAGGGTTGAGGAGCAAATGGGAGGAGGGACCTGGGAGGGAGTGGGGGCGGAGGAAGCACTAGCGAATGTGTCTCTGGCCCCAAAGCTGATTGGTGCAGGGTCTGAATGACAGTGGGGTACCCTGGGGTGTCTGCAGCACTCTAGCCCATTTGGGAAGAGATCCCAGAATCCCTGCCAGGTTTGGGGAGGGAAGATTTCTTGGTCCCCCAAAGAAGCTTTCCGGAGATTTCCCGCAGCTGACAGAGCCAAGAGCCCCTTGCATTGTCCGCCAAGGAGGTCCAGGCTCGCAAGGAACTGGTGGGCCCCAAGCTTGGCCGGTCCCTTCTCTCCCCTCACAGCCCTTAAAGGCTCTGACCCCGGGGACAGCGAGTCGCCCCAAGGAAGTGGAGGGAGTGGGGCGGCGAGGGGGAGGACCGAGGTGGGTTCGGGAAATCTGTTCATTTCCTCCCGATTTCCTTGCCTGCGTCTGGGCCGGCCCCGCCCTTCCCTCCGGGCCCCCTCCCCCGCGGCCGAGGTATCAGCTTTTAATGAAAATTGCTCCAGCTCTATTCAGGAGGCGGCAAAAGAAGAGTCACCCCCAGGGGCAGCCCTGGGCTGATTGAAAAATAAGTTAATTTCAGTTTGAATCGATGGGCCTCAGGCACTGAAATATCACGGGAAATTAAAGCGGCTGCTCTCCCGGGAGCCGCGGCATTGACCCGCACTAATTAATGCTGGGGAGGCAGCGCTCGCCTCGCCGCGAGCGCCCCCGCTTCCCCGGGGACCCCCAACTCTTCTCATTTAACTAATTAGACGGGGAAAATTGGGTGTTAATTTGTTTAGGATTTTCCCCCTTCCCCCCGGCAGCCCCTCGCAGTCCCCGCCCCGCGCGGCGCGGAAATGCATGCAGGCTCGGCGGCAGATGGCTGCCCGGGTCACGGTGCAATCTCCTCCGACTTGATTGCTTGATTAGGTCGTTAGCACATTAAAAAAAAAAATTGCTTGCCGTCTGGCGCTGGCGTGATGAGTGGGACGCGCGGCAGCGCCTGGGTAATTTATCTTTTTATACGGCAAAGAATTTGATTTCAATCTGCAGATATATGGGGCGCCTTTGACACCTGTTTAACATCGCGCCGCTGACAGCTTAACCCTTCGCTGCCTGGGGAGCCCGAGCTGGGGCCGGCGGGGCTCGGGGGATCAGCACGCTCCTGCGGTTCCCGCCATCGCCGCTAGGTGGCGGAGTGAGCGCCCGGCGGCCCGGAGTCTGTGTCGGAGCGAGGCCGGCCACCCCGGCAGGGGGCGCTGCGGCCCGCCCGCCTCGCATCCCCCACGGAGGTCACAGAACACTGCCCTGGGCACGCGCACCTTTAGGTTGACCCAAACGCGTGCCCTCTTGCTGCTTTGTTATTTGTAAATAACTGGGAGCCTCTAAACATGGGAGCGACACGGCCTTAGATGCCCCCGGCCTCTCCCGCCCCGAGTGACGCCGTCCCTGTTCGGGCAGCACTTTTGCTGCCACCGGGTTTGGCAACTGCAGTTCCCGCGCAGAACTGGGGGACTGGGAAGCGCAGGTGCAAGGCCTGTGCCTGGTCCGGACCTGACCGCCCTGGGAGACCACTGCCAACGAAAAGGTTTGTGTAATTCAAAGGCCGCTAGATGGCTGTCCTCCGTGCCCTGAAGGGAGAGGGGAGCAATGCCAGCCGGGCTAATTCGGGCCTGCGTCCCGGCCTGGCTCCATGCCGAATGTAGATCTCCCCAGTGCTGTGGGCCTGTGCTGCAGGATGTGTGCCCGACCAGCTGTCCTATCCGGGGCCTGCGGTTTGTCTGAGGCCTCAATCCTGCCCCATCACCCTCCCCTTAGCATACCTGCTTGCTGCAAGCTGCTTTCTCCCACAGAGGAAAAATCTGAAAGGACTAATCCACATACAAGTATGATTCCCGGCCTGGCACAGTGGCTCACGCCTGTAATCCCAGCACTTTGGGAGGCCGAGGCGGGTGGATCACCTGAGGTCAGGAGTTCGAGACCAGCCTGGCCAACATGGCGAAACCCCATCTCTACTAAAGATACAAAAATTAGCCGGGCATGGTGGCGCACACCTGTAATCCCAGCTACTCAGGAGGCTAAAGCAGGAGAATCGCTTAAACCCGGGAGGTGGAGGTTGCAGTGAGCCGAGATCGTACCACTGCACTCCAGCCTGAGCAACAGAGCGAGACTCTGTCTCAAAAAAAAAAAAAGAAGTATGACTCCCGGTTTTATCCACCTCTCAGAGAAGACAGCAAAGAATGAATCCCCTGGTGATGGAATTCCAGACACCAAGTGTGACCACAGAGGACTGGAGAGGTTTGGTTCATGAATATAAGAAGCCACCTACTTCCTGGTCGGGAGACAGTCTGTCCTGCTTGAATACATTGCATTATATTAGGCTGGTGCAAAAAGTCATTGCGGTTTTTGCCACTGAAAGTAATTACTTTTTTTTTTTTTTTTTTTGAGACAGAGTCTTGCTCCGTCACCCAGGCTGGAGTGCAGTGGCGTGATCTCAGCTCACTGCAATCTCCACCTCCTGGATTCAAACAATTCTCCTGTCTCAGCCTCCAGAGTAGCTGGGACTACAGATGCCTGCCACCACTCCCGGCTAATTTTTGTATTTTTAGTAGGGACAGGTTTTCACCTTTTTGGTCAGGCTGGTCTCGAACTCCTGACCTCAGGTGATCCACCTGCCTCGGCCTCCCAAAGTGCTGGGATTACAGGTGTGAGCCACTGTGCTTGGCCGAAAGTAATTACTTTCAATGGTAAAAACCGCAATGACTTTTGCCCCAACCTAATAAAACAAGGCCACAACCCCTCAACTGGTATCTGTACGACCAGACTGGAGAATGTTTTGGATTTAAGAAAAAAGATGTGATGCATAAACCACAGTAACATAATGTCCTGCAGCAGCAGCACCTCATGATCAAACCCATCAGCTTCCATTTCTCAGCAAAGCATTTATGTACATGTTCACACTAAGAACAATAAATACATTCCATAAGGTCTGGTTCGGTTTTTGCCATCACTGAGTTTTGATGCCAAATTTATAAAAGAGTGTTCTGTTTTCAATGCAGTTTGGACTTAGGGATTCTGGAGAAGGCATTGTGGAATATAGAAAAACAGAGATGCCCCCACCCACCCAGTGTGGATACCTGGCAAGGTGCACTGCCCTGGCTTCCCCAGGAGTTCCACGAATACCCATGGTTGAGATGGCGCAGGTTCTCAGATGGAAACAGCATTTTTAGGGTACTAGAAGGGGGTGCAGACTCGGGATTCAGATCATCTCTGGGGCCTATAAACAGAACCATTTTCCTGGGTCTCCTGATTTGGGCAAATGAATATCTGGCTGATCCGTAGATCAGACTTTGCTCACAGACACTCTCCCAGGGGAGCCGGTGCCAGCTGGTCGCTCAAACCAGAAGTCATCCAGACCCTCACTTATCGGCTCCTGGAATGCTTGGCTCTCTGTGAAGACCAGATGCTGCTCCAATTTATGGAGGAAACCTGGACGGCCAAAACAATTTCTTTCTAAGACAGTTGGCAAGGATGCTGTGGCAATGGTGCCTTGGAGGGAAGTGGACAAGGAATTAGAATTAACCCTAACCGCTCTGTATATGTCCCTTTCTATTACCTGCCTGGAAGCCACCAGCCTGTATATAGAACTGAAATATTTACAAGAAGCATTGAGGCCAGCCAGTCCTGACCTGGAATTCCCAGCTCTGAAAAATTGCTGTGTGACTTTGGGCAAGTTACTTGACTTCTCTCAGTCTCAGTCTCCAAATGAAAGATAAGAATATCCACTTTTCAGGGTTGTTTGGAGGATTACATGAAATAAGTGAGTGCCTAAAATCAGTGCTTGTCACACAGAAGGTGTTCAATAAGTGTTAGTTTTTGGTAGAGGCACTGAAAATAAATGGAAGCCTGCCCGGAAGGCAAGTTAATCAATGGCATTACCTGGCCCTCTGGCCTCCTTCACATGCCCTTCAAGGCTGGACTGACAAATAATAACAACAACAATCCAGGAGGAGGGGAAGACACATCCAACCTTCGGCTGTATATTCAATACAGATAGCCTCTAGCTCCCCCTTAGGCATTTGGAGAGCTAAACACCGGTGTCCCTGAAACTCTTCCCATATTTCTTTTTTTTTCTTTCTTTTTGTTTTTTTTTTTTTGAGACGGAGTCTCGCTCTGTCGCCCAGGCTGGAGTGCGGTGGCGCAATCTCCACTCACTGCAAGCTCCGCCTCCCGGGTTCACGCCGTTCTCCTGCCTCAGCATCCTGTGTACCTGGGACTACAGGCGCCCGTCACCGCGCCCGGCTAATTTTTTTTTTGTATTTTTAGAGGAGACGGGGTTTCACCATGTTCGTCAGGATGGTCTCGATCTCCTGACCTTGTGATCCGCTGTCTCGGCCTCCCAAAGTGCTAGGATTACAGGCGTGAGCCATCGCGCCCGGCCTCTTTCTTTCTTTTTTTAAAATTTGAGACAGAGTCTTGTTCTGTCGCCCAGGCTGGAGTATACTGGCATCATCTCGGCTCACTGCAACCTCTGCCTCCTGGGTTCAAGTGATTCTCCTGCCTCAGCCTCCCAAGTAGCTGGGATTACAGGCACCCACCACCATGCCCAGCTAATTTTTTGTATTTTTAGTAGAGTCAGGGTTTCACCATGTTGGCCAGGCTGGTCTAGAACTCCCAACCTCGTGTGATCTGCCCGCCTTGGCCTCCCAAAGTGCTGGAATTACCGGCGTGAGCCCCTGTGCCCGGCCTCTCCCCAAGCCCTTAAGGCTCCAGTACAGGGGAACACCCACACAGTGCCCATACTCACTGGGAGTGAACTGTGGCACAGCAACTAGAAGCCCTAGGCTGGGGATTTCTGCTCTGCCTCTAGGTGCCTTTGTGGCTATGAGTGCATTTTTTCTTTTCCTTCCTTCCTTCCTTCCTCCCTCCCTTTCTTTCTTCTTTCTTTCTTTCTTTTTTTTTTTTTTTGACGGAGTTTTGCCCTTGTTGCCCAGGCTGGAGTGCAATGGCGCGATCTCAGCTCACCACAACCTCCACCTCCCAAGTTCAAGCGATTCTCCTGCCTCAGCCTCCCGAGTAGCTGGGACTACAGGTGTCTGCCACCATGACTAGCTAATTTTGTATTTTCAGTAGAGATGGGGTTTCATCATGTTGGTCAGGCTGGTTTTGAGCTCCCGACCTCAGGCGATCAGTCAGCCTCGGCCTCTCAAAGTGCTGGGATTACAGGCGTGAGCCACCGCACCTGGTCGAGTGCATTTCTTAACCTTTCTGAGCTTCCCATTCCTTACCTGCCCTGTGATACCACCTCTCTGCAGGTTTCTGGTGAAAATTAAACTGTGTGTGGGAAATGCCTGCCACATAGTAAGAGCTGAAACACACTGGCCTAATGCTTGATGAATTCTGTGGGCAGATGTGCAACAAGCTTTGCTTTCTAGCAAATGTTCTAGGATACCATTCACATGAAACCATGTCATTTTATCTCCCACCTTTGATATTTCCTCTCAGCATTTAGGCTCCTTTTCTTTTTTTTTTTTTGTTTTGAGACGGAGTCTCGCTCTGTCACCCAGGCTGGAGTGCAGTGACTGGATCTCAGCTCACTGCAAGCTCCACCTCCTGGGTTTACGCCATTCTCCTGCCTCAACCTCCCGAGTAGCTGGGACTACAGGCGCCCGCCACCTCGCCCAGCTAGTTTTTTGTATTTTTTAGTAGAGACGGGGTTTCACCGTGTTAGCCAGGATGGTCTCGATCTCCTGACCTTGTGATCCGCCCGTCTCGGCCTCCCAAAGTGCTGGGATTACAGGCTTGAGCCACCGCGCCCAGCCTAGGCTCCTTTTTCTACATGGACTGTTGGTTCTGACAAACCCACAATATTCGTTTGATCCCTCTCTTACTCACTTTCCTGACCGCTCACTTTCTAGAAGGGACTGCTCCTCTCACATGGGAGTCTGGTCCCAAGCTCTTCAGGAGACCATGTGTCAAGGTGCCAGCGAGGACCAGAGCCCTGCCTTATACTTCAGTCAGGGTGCCAGGGGCCTGAAAAGGGGCCCAAAGTGACACCCAGGGCCACCAGATTTGGAGTCCCAGGACAAAGTGAGTTGGGAGGACCTTCCAGTTTGGGAATGACCCTGGGTTTCTTTTTACCTTTTTTTTGAGATGGAGTCTTGCTCTGCCACCCAGGCTGGGATACGGTGGTGCGATCCCGGCTCACTGCAACCTCTGCCTCCCAGGTTCAAGCAATTCTCCTGCCTCAGCCTGCTGAGTAGCTGGGATTACAGGCACCCGCCACCATGCCCAGCTTATTTTTGCATTTTTAGTAGAGACAGGGTTTTCACCATGTTGACCAGGCTGGTCTCGAACTCCTGACCTCAAGGTGATCCGTCCTCCTGGGCCTCCCAAAGTGCTGGGATTACAGGTGTGAGTCACCACGCCTGGCCAAGCCTAGGTTTCTTGATACATTTCTCCTCAGAATTATCAGCAGCGATACTCCAGCAGCAATCAGAAAGCTCAGGTTGGCCAGGCGCAGTGGCTCACGCCTGTAATCCTAGTACTTTTGGAGGCCGAGGCGGGTGGATCACAAGGTCAAGCGATCGAGACCACTCTGGCCAACATGGTGGAACCCTGTCCCTACTAAAAGTACAAAAATTAGCTGAGCATAGTGGCGTATGCCTATAATTCCAGCTACTCGGGAGGCTGAGGCAGGAGAATCACTTGAACCCGGGAGGCAGAGGTTGCAGTGAGCCAAGATCATGCCACTGCACTCCAGCTTGGGCAACAGAGGGAGACTCCATCTCAAAAAAAAAACAAAAAAAGAAAAAAGAAAAAAAAAAAGAAAGCCCAGTTTGTGTGGAAATCCTGTGGCTGTCCACAACTGTCTGGTGGGTGCCTCCACAGCAGGCACAGAATGTGCCTGTGCCTCCAAGGGTAGACTGGGCCCAGGGAAGGACTTCTTGCCAAGTGGATGCAAAGGCACAGCTAGCAGGCTAGGCAACCCTATCAACTCTTTCTCTACGTGGGCAATCAGCAGGAACAGCCGAGGCCATGCCTCACGCCTCCTCTTGTCTCTGCATCATCACATAGCTGCTGTCCTGCAAGCTCCCGCCCTGGCATCGCCACCAGATAACAGGGTTCTGTCCCTCAATCCTCTCCCAGGATACCCTCTGCAGTCCTTCCAGGATCGCCCTCCTAAATACCTCCTAAAGGAGATATTGTGCATGACAGATGCCCTTTGCACATTCTGGTCTCCTCGCTACCCCAGGCCCTGCCCTGCAATCTTGTCACATGCCATCAGGCCTGGCTTTGTCGGCCATGCCATGGGTGAGCGTCCATCACATTCACCCAGTCTCTTTCTTCCCCTCTGGCTGGAAGCTGATGAATTTGGGATCATCGCTGGCATAGCTTAAGGGCTTCACACTCTGCACCCACTCAGCACTTCAGCCACGATTTATTTCAGCGCGCTCTGTGCAGCCCAGCCTGTCTCAGAAAAGCGGAGTCTTGCTGCAGCCTCTGTTGCCCACTAGGGGGCAGCTCCGACCACATTTCCAGACAGCCTCCTGCCTGAGCACTAACAGGCCATTTCCTTCCTCACCCCAACCCCCTGCCACCCATAACGCCACTTTCTTCCACTCATATTAACCCACTCAGAACAGAAACACCCCTCTCCTGAGCCTCCAACTCAGTGTGTTTACATTCACTGCACACAGAATCACCTAGAGAGATTTAAAAGCATACAAATGGCAACATGAAGATGTTTGATTTTTTTTTTTTTTTTTTTTGAGGCGGAGTTTCGTTACCCAGGCTGGAGTGCAATGGCTGATCTCAGCTCACTGCAACCTCCGCCTCCCGAGTTCAAGCTATTCTCCCGCCGCAGCCTCCTGAGTAGCTGGGATTACAGGCATCTGCCATCATGCCCGGCTAATTTTTGTATTTTTAGTAGAGATGGGGTTTCAGCATATTGGCCAGGCTGGACTTGAACTCCTGACCTGAGGTGATCTGCCCACCTCGGCCTCCCAAAGTGCTGAGATTACAGGCGTGAGCCACCGTACCCAGCCTAATTTTGTGTTTTTAATAGAGATGGGGGTTTCACCATGTTGGTCGGGCTGGTCTTGAACTCCTGGCCTCAAGTGATCCACATGCCTTGGCCTCCCAAAGTGGTGGGATTACGGGCGTGAGCCACCCCACCCTGCCAAAGATGTTTGATTTTAAACCAATTAAATCGGAATTGCTGGGTGTTTGCAGGGGGAGCCCATGGGCGTTTTAAAAATCTGTCCTGGGGGCCGGGCGCGGTGGCTCAAGCCTGTAATCCCAGCACTTTGGGAGGCCGAGACGGGCGGATCACGAGGTCAGGAGATCGAGACCATC
>NW_016807225.1:653628-693537 GCF_001698545.2 Rhinopithecus bieti | reverse complement strand
CCGTCTCAAAAAAAAAAAAAAAAAAATCTGTCCTGGGGTCCGGCTTGGTGGCTCATGCCTGTAATCTCAGCACTCTGGGAGGCTGAGGAGGGCAGATCACCTGAGGTCAAGAGATTGAGATCATCCTGGCCAACACAGTGAAACCCTGTCTCTACTAAAAATACAAAAATTAGCCAGGCGTGGTGGTGTGCACCTGTAGTCCCCGCTACTCAGGAGACTGGGGCAGGAGAATTGCTGGAACCCAGAAGGCGGACGTTGCAATGAGCCGAGAAAAAAAAAAAAGTCTGCCCTGGTGACTCTAATAACCATCCTGAGATGAGATCCATGCAAACCCTTCCCTACTCAGGCACTCATCTTCTTCTGGAATATGACCCCCTGATACCTTAGGCAGGGGCCACTTTAAAAGAGGCAAAGTCAGGCCGGGTGCGGTGGCTCAAGCCTGTAATCCCAGGACTTTGGGAGGCCGAGATGGGTGGATCACGAGGTCAGGAGATCGAGACCATCCTGGCTAACACAGTGAAACCCCGTCTCTACTAAAAAATACAAAAAAAAAAAAAAACTAGCTGGGTGAGATGGTGGGTGCCTGTAGTCCCAGCTACTCGGGAGGCTGAGGCAGGAGAATGGCGTAAACCTGGGAGGCAGAGCTTGCAGTGAGCCGAGATCACCCCACTGCACTTCAGCCTGGGCGACAGAGCGAGACTCTGTCTCAAAAAAAAAAAAAAAGAAAAAAGAAAAAAGAGGCAAAGTCACACAGTGCTGGGCAAAGAATCTAAACCTCAGCCTTCAACATAAACGAGACTTCTAAGAGAGGTGACATGTAGTCTCTGCTCACTTCGAACATTCATAGCTCCGTAATGTTTGCATTTTATAACAAGCACATCTTAGAAAAAAAAATAGAGTAAACGTGAATATATATGTAGCCTGCCCTTACAATTCTAGTAACAAGTGACCCCACAGAGGAAATTAAGTCAGTCTGGAAACCCACCTGCGCTTTCCCAGGGCTGATAGCTGGCAGGGACTTTCAGAATGCCATATCCTAGCATTAAAAAACAATATTTTTTTGGAAACAGGATTTTGCTCTGTCACCCAGGCTGAGGTGCAGTAGCACGATCACAGCTCACTGTAGCCTTGACCTCCTGGACTCAAGCCATCCTCCTACCTCAGCTTCCCAAGTAGCTGGGACCAGCATGTGTCACCACACCTCCTAATTTGTGTATTTTTTGTGGAGACGAGGTTTCACCATGTTGCCCAGGCTGGTCTGAAACTCCTGGCTTCAAGTGATCCTCCCACCTTAGCTTCCCAAAGTGCTGGGATCACAGGCACCAGCTTTTTATTTATTTATTTAAGACATATAGAAGACCATGTGCCTGAGTCTGACGTGGAGACGTAGAAGCTTTTCTTTCCCCAACACTGCACCATGTTCCTCCACCTCCAGCCCAGAGAGATGTGGAGTGAGGACCTGTTTACCCCCCAAACACACAGGCAGAGGAAATCGCCATGCCTTTCTGCTGGGACTGGTTTGTCATCACCGTTCTTTGCATTAGTACAGTTTGTATAGACAGGCATGCATGTCTATTTCACAGGATCTCATGTCATAGTAGCTGAGTACTGGGTTTGAATCCCAGTCTTAGTTTACCTCTTGGCCCCTCAGTTTCTTCATCTAGAAAAGGGTATAGGAATGACATCTAACTAATTTGTCTGTTAAGGATTAAATGAAATGAGGCAGGCTGGGCACGGTGGTTTACACCTGTAATCCCAGCACTTTGGGAGGCCGAGGTGGGTGGATCTTTTGAGGTCAGGAGTTCGAGATCAGCCTGGCCAACATGGCAAAATCTGTCTCTCTAAAATACAAAATTAGCCAGGCATTGTGGCGGGCCCCTGTAATCCCAGCTATTCAAGAGACTGAGGCAGGAGAATTGCTTGAGCCTGGGAAGCGGAGGTTTCGGTGAGCCAAGATCACACCATTGCACTCCAGACTGGGTGACACAGTGAGACCCTGTATAAAAAAAAAAGAGAGACAGAGAAAAAGAGAAGAAATGAGGCATGGAAAGTACTTAATATCTAGGACGATGGTGAGTACTTAATAAATGCCAGCAATAACACGATTTTTATTAAGTTAGCATTATGGAAAAATATTATTATCTTAAAAATGAGTAATTTCAGACTCAGAGTTTGGCTTGCTGTCAGTGAAACAAAGACTGGAAGTAGGTATGTCTGCCTTTCCATGTCCACACCGCAGGTTCTCATCAGATCTCAGACATGCAGGGGTTTCCTGGGTTAGTCTGGCAGGGGTGTATGCCCCAGCGGTCCATCTGGGCCTGTTAAACTTCACCTGCCCTGCACTTCTATTCCACCAATGGCAGCCCAGGGGCTTGTGGTGGGGGAATCCTCAGGAGACACCTCCCTGGAAGGGATCTCACCTCTTTCTTCTACAGATGGGGAAACTGAGGCTCACAGATGGGAAGTGGCCTAGCCTCTGCCACACTAGATGTCAGAGCTGGAGCTAAAATCCGGGTTCCTGATCTCCAGTTCAATAACCTTTCCATTCCACCTTGATAATTTCTTTCTGCTTTTGTTTGTTTGTTTGTTTGTTTTTGAGACAGAGTCTCACTCTGTCACACAGGCCAGAGTGCAGTGGTGCGATCACGGCTCACTGTAGCCTCTACCTCTTGGGCTCAAGTGGTCCTCCCATCTCAGCCTCTTGAGTAGCTGGGACCACAGGCGTACATCACCACGCTTGGCTACTTTTTAAAATTTTTTTTTGTAGAGATGGGGATTTCACTATGTTGTCCAGGCTGGGCTCAAACTCCTGGATTCAAGGAATTCTTCCACCTCAGCCTCCCAAAAGGCTGGGATTACAGGCATGAGCCCCTGCACCTGGCCAAGAATTTCTTTTTCTTTTCTTCCAAGACAGGGTCTCATTTTTTTTTTTTTTTTTTTTTTGGCTTAGCCTGGTCTCAAACTGCTGGGCTCAAGCAATCCTCCCAACTTGGCTTCCCAAAGTGCTAGCCTGAGCCACTGCGTGGCGGAGAATTTCTAACTCCAGACTTGGAGCCAGTAATAACTTCCCCTTTCCGGCTCATCTCATCTACAGAGTCTTCTGACCCAAAGCTGGGCTGGGAGAGGGCTGGCTCAGGAGTGGCGGCCAACACGTGGAGGGGAAATGATGGGGAGGGAAGGCAAGGTAGAGAAGCAAGCGTTTTGGAGTCTAAAGGGACTCAACTCTGGCCTCTGTCTGTGCCTCAGGTTCCCCATCTGTCAAATGGGAATAATAGCCCCTAGCTCATGGGTGTTCTGAGGACTCTGCTGAATATACATGAACTAGCTCTGTGAGGAAATGAAAGACATGGGTGGGCTGCTAGTAGAGGGAGGGGGAGGACTTGCTTTTCACCCTCTTGAACTCTGTACAGAATTTGTCCATTCAAAATAATTTTGATATATAAGTGAGCTTTGGGCCTTTTTTTTTTTTTTAAGAACAGTGCCTGGTACTCAATAAACATTGATTATCTTTACTGTGATACAGGTCCCCCGCCTGACTTCAAATCACCTCTGCTCCCCGAGCTTCAAGTCAAAGCAAAGACCTCAAACAGAAGAGTCGGGCAGTGCCACTGTGGGCTTTCGATTCAGAGCTAGGTTTGAGTCTTGTGTTTCCCACTTACTAGCTGTGGGGCCTGGGCAAGTGGCTGTGACTTAGTTGCCTCAGTTCTCAGAGGAAATTCATGGTCTTCAGCCCCTGATTGTCGCCAGGATTTAATAAAATCAGATCTGACACCGAGTGAGCTGGGGGCACGTGCCAGGCACTGCCCTGAACACTGCACACATATGGCTTATTGCCTCCACACAAGAGGCAGGTGCCACTGTCACCCCTGTTGTACAGATGAAGACTGAGGGGCTCTGGGAGGTGAAGCCTGGCCAGGAGCCCAGGCAGTCTGGCCCCAGAGTCAGTGACCCTAACCACTGTACCACCCTGCCTGTCCTGTACATGTCGTGAATTCAGGAGAACACCTGGCACATGGAAGCTCCTCTGGAAACGATCACTGTGACTGCTGTTGATGCACACCAAGATCTTTCCCAGGTCACTTTACTGAACTGGGGCAAGACGACTTGACAACTCACAGACAGCTTCTGGGGGTAGCATTCAGGCCTGTGGTGCTCAAAGGCTCTGAGACTCTTCCCTCATTTCTCCGATATCCACATATTGCAGAGCAGGTCCTCACAGTCCCAGGGCGATGAGCTCTCCTCATCCCACACCCCAAGCTCCTTCGTGCTGGTTCTGCTGCCCTCAGATACCACCGTATAGGCAACCCCCAAGCAACTTAACAAAGCCCTGTGAAGTTAAATGTGCCTGTTGGGGCATTTGTAGCAATGCAGTTACAGCTGAGGGAGAGCCTGCCCCCAAATCCTGAGCTCAGCAGGTTTCAAACACCTCATCCGCCCTCCCCTGCCTAATCTACCAAGCAGATTTTAGGACAACTCACTGCAAGAGACAAGCTATTCCTTCATTCTGGTCAATACTGCAAATGTGGGGCTTGCCAACAGTGGGGATTTGTCATTGCTTCTCCCTGCCGCAGCCACCTGGAATGGCCAACTTTATGCTAATGAAGGCCAGGCAGGGGTTACTGCCATGAAGTGTAAGGCTTGACTTACACACGCACGCACGTGCACACACAATTCAGTGTCAATGCCCGGCTTACCTGACTAGAACCCAATTGGGTGGAGGGTAATGGGTCCAGGCCACCACGGATAATGCACCAAACATAATCTGCTTATGAATAATTGAGCTTATTGTTAGTGTCAATGTCTAAAACCATCGGCTGAAATTCCAAATAGATGTCCAGGGGAGAGGAAGGCCTCACAGCCTCATTTCACATTCTCTGGTCCTCCAGTGAGAGAGTACAGAGCAACTCACACACCTTACTCAGCTCCCCCCGCCTCCCAGGCACACATCACACCTGAAGACACAAGGGACCTAGGTGGGAGGAGACGCAGAGCAGAGCAGTTCCGGGAAGTCAGGACCAGCCCCCGGCCCACATGCCCCAGCCTTGGCAGCGAACTAGCTCTGGACCGCTCAGGCGATGGGAGCAGCTTTCACTGAAGGTTGAGCACCAGCTAAGACAACCCCAAATCTTCTGGAAATGTTCCTCCTGCCCCACTCCTTCATAGAGGCCCTGCCCAGACTCCATCCTCTCCCAGAGAAATGATTCCACAGCCCTACTCCTGCCCAGGTAGGGGACTCTGGACTTGCCAAGGTCCTGCTGCTGCTAAGTGGATGCCCCATGCCTACCACATGCCCAGATCAGTGGCTGGTTATGCCACAAAACTGCCCAGGAGAGGAGGAGGGCTTAGTGAGCCACCTGCAGGGCCCTGCCCCAGCTCACATCCTGGGCCAGTCTGGGGAGAAGAAAAGGAGCAGCAGGTCAGGGCAGCAGTTGCTGGGCTGTGAGTGGGAGGAAGGAGCCTTAGGTGGAAGCAGTGGTGGGAAGCAGGAAGAGAAAGGGTAACACTTTCATCATGGGGAGGGGAGCAGAGAGGAGGGAAACAGACTGGGGTCAGGACTAGAAGCCACTTTCCTCTTCACAGCCACCCAGAGGTCTGGAGCCCCCTCTGGCCTTGGAACAGACATTTAGCTGTACCAAGGGGACCTCCGCCTCAACAGAGACCCTGTCCAGGACCGGGGGCCCCTCCAGTACTCCATCTCTCATCCCCACACCTCTGCAGGGTCTGTCTGGCATACTCCCTGGGAAGCCTATAGTCTGGAACAACAGCCAGGCCACAACTGGGTGCCTCTCATCCCCCAACAGCACCCATCTCACATGGCAGGTGGTCAGCTTAAATAGGCTGAGAACATGATCGCAGGCAAGCACATGTCCACAGTGGGACTGGGAGGTGGGGTCATGGGCATCTGGAACCCTGTAGTGGTAGATGTCACCGAGAGAGGGGAGAGTGGAGGGGAGAGGGACTCAGGGCTGTTACCTGTATCCTGTCTTCCGGTAGCTCCGTTTTCATGGCCAGCATCTCCCGGGCATAGACGTCTGGGTAGTGGGCCTCGTTGAATGCCTTCTCCAGCTCCTCTAGCTGGTAGGAGGTAAAGATTGTCCTGAGGGGAGCAAGACCGAACTCTCAGGACACCAGAAACTAAAAGAACCTGTCTCAGAGAGGACAGAACCACCTTCCTCTGTGCTTCCTGGGCAGACTCCAAACCCCCCAGTCTGGCTCAGCACAATAGGACACAAATTCTCTCTCTCTCTGTCTCTCTCTGTCTCTCTGTCTCTCTCTGTCTGTCTCATAGTTTAACCCTCTGGACTCTTCTTATTCAAGGCTGAGGCTCACACTACCCTTCCTGTGTTTGGAGGGTGGACATTATTCCAGCCCTCAATGACATTTCACACTGGGAATCTTTCTGGAGGTGCTCTGGGGGAAAGGCTGTTAAGAAGGACATTCTAGAAAAGCAGAAAGCCCCTCTTCCTCCCAAGCACAGAGAAGAGAGCTTACCAGGTTACTAAATAGCCCAGCTCCACCCAGACCAGCTTCCCGGGCCCCTCTCACCGTCACTAGAGATGAATTTTTAAATGCCTTTCAAAGTTAGAAGATTCACCAGAAGGTCAAATGCAGCCTCAACCTCAGTGTTTATACAGCTGAGAACTGAATCTCCTACTCCCTCAACTCACCCCAGCGCCCCTTCCTCCTTCCCTGCCCTTCCTCGACACTACCCAGACCTGCTAGCTTCCCAGCACTGTCCAGAGCCTTTTCCCGTCCTGTTCTGTGCTGGGAAGGGAAAGACCACCTTCCAATCATCCCATACTTCCAAACTCAGCCACTCACCTGGAGGGGGTTCCATTCGGGCCACCGTGAGAGCCCACAGGCACAGTTGCCCACCCCACAGAGCAGTTCATATTGATCTATTTTGTGTTATAAACTGCTTTAAGAATCTGGTAAAAGCTACATTCTCTCATCCTAGGAAAATGGGCAAATAAATATGCCCCAACCCGTAAAATTTTGCCTCCAACATTAGGGGATTCATAGGTCCCCTTTCTTGAATAAACCACTAAAAACTACTTCCAGACACAAGCTCTTTTCTTTTCAGACCTTAATTTCACCAGGTTTTGGGTGATCTTTATCCTGAAACCTCATTAACAAGCCAACAGGCAATATAGTCCAGCGTTCACAAACAACTGGTAGAAATGGTCCAGCCCTTGCCTGGCCCCCTGGAGTCAGACCCTGGTGCCAGCACAAGGATGTAGAATCCTTCACTGCTGTGCCCTCGCCCTCATCTAACACAACCCAAAAGTGCAAATTTGAACTTCACACACTCCTTGTGCTGGTGTCCACTTTAATAAATCGGGGGATAATTCAGGGAAGAAAGATTGTGCTCCTTACAGAAAATGACTGGTTTGATTCTAAATCGTTTCTCCTATTCTCTGGGGGTGGGGGGCGGTGATGTGAAATGCTTATGCACACACAAAGTTAATTCTTGAAAATTTTCAAGATCTGCTGCTTTTTCGCTTCTGCCATCTGCTGAAGGTCTCATGGACAGAGCACCAAAATAAACAATCAAAAAATGCAAGTCCTTTCCAAAACCAGGGAAACTGAGGCACAAAGGCAGTCAAAGAGGAGAGCTGATTATAGGTCATGTAGAACCATTCAAGTCCCAGTCTCTACTTGGGAGAGTCTCTCTTCAAAAACAAAACAAAAACTCAAATCTCCCAAACTTTCCCGAATTCATGCCTCAGAGCTGACACACTTCCCCCATAATGTGACCCAGCCTGTGTTCCTGGTTTATGCAGAACCCCAGGCCCTTCAGGCTCCTGTTGTGTCCAGTCTGAAGAGGAGCTGAACTTTCCCAGTAGAGTGAAAGAGCAAAATCTGAGAGACTCTCACTGTGGCTACTTTGTCCCCACCCCACCCCCCCAAAACGCTTTGAAGTCTGGTTTGTTTCTGGGAGACAAAAACAAGCCTATCTCTCATCACCAGATTCCAGGGTCTCTTACCCCAAATCCCCAAGTCACAGAAGCTCGAGTAAAATGTATTTTTTCCTAATTAAAAAAAGCACTTGAAATCAGTAGCCATTCTCTTCTCTCCAATAACCTTCTCCCTTCATGCACCAGAAATAGAAACCCCAGGCAGTTAATACCCTGGTGTTGCCGAGTTGCTGTTCTGCCCCTAAGAAAACCCACCAAAGCGCCCAAAGGTGTTCCTGGCCAAGAGAGTGACAGGTGAAAACAGACGGTCAGAGACCTTAAGCACGGACTTTGCGCGACGGGTCACCCAGCTCCAAGTGCCACACCGTGAGATGTCCTGATGTGGAAATCCCGTTCCTGTACCCAGGGTTTGGGGCTGCCTTTTCCAGGGCTCTCCATGCTATGGGAACCCCTCCTACACCTCCTGGCACCAGCACAAGAGCAGTTTTGCAGGTCTCTGATCTGCCCTCCCTGCAAGATCCCTGTCCCCTGCTTGGGGAAGATGACGGGATTACCCACCCTGGCACCAGTGTAAGATAGGTGCATCAAAAGTGTTTTAATGAATATTCGCTGAATGAATTGAATGTAAACAAACAAACAAAAAAAGACCAAAGATCAAGACCAAAAAATGTTTTCTTTTTCCTTTTAAAATAAAGCAATAATAAACAAAAGCAAACAGCTGCCGGAAATAAAGAATAAACCGAGGTCCGGAGAAACCAAGTCGAAGTTCACCTGCATTCAAGCCAAAACCTACTGGGGCCTGAGGGGTCAGGATAGGCCGTTTTAAAAGGTGGCGAGTTGGGAGTTGGGGGGTCAACCGTGAGTTTCCCACGGCCAAGGAAGAACGAAGCATAGAAAAGCGCAGAGAGAGAGGGTGCGAGGGGGTTCAAGTAGGGCTGAGATACAAATCGGCCGGTGACCGGAAAAACGGGGATTGATCGGGGGGGCGGGCGTGGGGGTTGGTTTTTGGGGGGGGGCCCGGGATGAACGGTGCCCCTAGTGGGAGGAAATGTCTCGGGGAAAAGAGGCGCAAGCTCGCGGGCAGCCCCCACCCTGATGGGGACGGGAGTGGGGTGCGAGGAAACAGCTCCGAGGTGAGCGCCGGGGTAGCACCTGAGAGCGGCACCCGCAGAAAGGCAGGCAGATTTTTGGTTCTCCCTCCTTCATTTCCTTGAAAACCACCTTACAAATAATACCCAAGGAACTGGTAGCAGTGTGGCTGGTGCGGAAAGGAATGAGGGCGGGGGTGGGGAGAAGGGTAGGTTACTTTTCAAGATATACCTGTCGGCATCTATTGAGTTTTAACTTTGTGCAGGTAATTTTCATTTAAAGACAAAATAAAAACAAAAACGCAAACAAAAAAACCCTTTCTAGTCTGTACCCCGATGCAGCCTACCCTACTCCAGCTACGGCTGGTGGGACCGTCCAGTCTACATCGCCTCCCACTCCATTTTACAGACGAGGAAACTGAGGCTCACGAAAGGGAAGCGACTCGGTGGGAATCACGAACGAGCAGAAGTCAAAAGAAAATGCTCTGTCAGTGCAGAGATCGCTCCAGCTTTGGAGAACGGTGGGAGCTGAAAGCTTAGGGAGTTGGCAGAGAGGACAGGGACGCCGGGATAGAAATGGGGGCGTCGGGTGAGGCCGAGGGCAAAGAACCGGCTCTGGCGGGAGGTGGGAACTAATCTGCCCGCCGCGGGGTCTGTGTGGCTCTCAGAATATACTGGTGTGGGGATCCGGGAACCGCCACCCCCTCTGTGGCTCAGTTTGGCCTGTGTTGGAGCCTTTCGTTTCTCCTGCACAAGGAGGAGAAAGCCGGAACCCAGCCGCTTTCCCGGCGGCTACTCATCGTGCTCACACAGCTCGGACGCCAAGGCCCCGGACAGATTCCGGCAAACAACGCGTGGTCTGCGCCCTGGCACGGCCTCAGACCTCAGATCCCGGGTCAGCGAAAATAGGGTCCGAGAGACCCGAGCCCGGAACGGTGGACTGCAGCGGGGTGCGCGGGCAGCAGAGGTAACAGAAAGCGCCGCGGGGGCCTCACCTGTGTCGCCGCTTCTTCCTTTTCTTGGTCTGGTTTAAAGCAGATTTGGACATTTTTCGATCGCTGGAGGAAACATCTTCAGAATCTGAAAAGCGGGCGGAGTGACAAGCGGCAGAGTGGGGGACGCGCTCGGCGGTGCCCGAAACTCGCGAGGGCCCCACCCCGGGCCGCCTCCGCGAGCGGCGGGGACCTGCTCTATCTCCCCAGGAAGCCTTCGGGCGCCCCGGTGGCCGCCCCACGCCTGAGCTCAGGTTGGCCTCTCCCGCGCCGGGGCCCGAATCCAGAGGTTTTGAACAGATTTCGTTGTAAGAGAGGAAAAGGCCCCAGCACGCTTGGGACCGGGACAACAGAGAGCGAGGTAGCCTTAGGAGGCCGCAGAGACCCCCGGCAGCGCTCGCGACCCTGCTGCGCCCTGCCCTGCGCGGCCAGCCCCAGTGCCCCGGGCCGGAAAGTTGGCCCCGAGGAGCGAGGAGCGGAGCCGAGGCGTGGGGAGCTGGGCTCCGGGAAGACTGGGGGCTGCCGGGCACCGTCCTTTTCGCAGGGCGGCACAATGACTCCCCACTCCAGGCCCAAGAGCCTGCGAAGCGCCGGTTTTCGTTGCCCTTTCAAGTAAAACAAAATAAAACGCAACGAAAAATCGGGGGAATTGCCAAGCTCAAACAAGAATCGGAGGGTCGAGCAGGCCGCGACGCACCGCCCGGAGAGCAGAGCGGGGAGAAGGCGGAGAGGTCACCCAGGGTCCCCGAACCCGCACGTCTCCGGGCTCCTGTATATAGAGGCGCTTACGTGGGAGCGGATGGCGGCCGCTTTGGCTACCGTGATGGCCGGGTTGTCTCAGCTCGTGGGGGTGAAAAATAAACCCCAATTGACCAACGCGGGGTTTGGGAATGGGGAACGAGAAGGAAACAGACAACTTTGGACACCAGGGATGGGGCCGAAGCCGGAACAGCATTGGGCTCGGGGAGTGCGGATCCTCCACGAGGCCGGGCCCGCAGTGGAGCCGCGGACCTGGGACCTTCCGACCCGGCCGGGGACCCTGCCCCACGGGCTCCGACACCCTAAACCCCGTTTTCAGTGGAGCCCCAACAGAATCTTGTGGCCGAGCCCGGCCCGACGCGGGGACTGGAGAACTGCGCGGCCGCCTGAAACGCTTGGGGCCGAAACCCTGCGGACACCGAAGCATCCTCCCGGGACCCGGCACCAGGTGCATCGGCCCAAGGCCCCGGGTGGCGACCCCGGCCTGGCAGGAACTTTTCCTCCGGGAGGCCTCGTCCAGCAAACGAGAGCCGACGGCGCGGGGTTCCCGGCTGTCGCCCCCCAGTCAAGCAGCAGCGCAACCTCTCCTCACCTACCCGAGCTGGCCGTCTGGCTGGTGTCCAGCGGCCCCGATGCTCTGCCCAGTGGCTGCAAGTGGACGCTCTGCGGGTCGGACAGCACTTCCAGGAAGGTGGGCTGCGCGTAGAAGCCGGGGAGCCCCCCGGGCCCCAGAAGCCCCATGCCGCCCACCCCCGCGGGGCTGAGCACTGAGCGCGCAGCCAGCAAGTGCCCGGGGGCCAGGCCGTCAAGCGCAGCCCGCGGGTGGGAGCTCGGGGGCTCCTTGTTTAAGCCCAGGATCTCCTGGATGCCGAACCCAGTGCACCTGGCCGGGGCGCCCCCCGAGGTACTCTTGGCCACTGTCTCGGACTTCGGCTTACTCAGCGCTTCCCCTGCTTTCCCCGTCATCTCCCGGTTCTTTGGAGGGGCTGAGGCCGCAGGTCTTTAGCTCCCCCCACCCCCCCGCCGAGCTCCCCGCTTCGCGAAGTTGGTCCCAGGTGCCCCTTCCGGTGTCTAATGCTCTGGAGCCCAAGGAGATTCCCCTTTTATCCAACCAGGCGGCAGCCCAAGTGGGGTCAGAGCTGAGCAGCCAATCACCGGGGCCAAGAGCGATTAGGAATTCCAAAAAGCTGGCAGCTCCCGCCGCAGGGAGTGTTGAGGGGCCAGGGTGTTGGGGGTCGAGCACGGGGTGGGTTCTGCAGGATGCCCATGGGCAGGGACCCCAGGGACCGAGGTGAGACAACCAGGTTCAGGTTCAGGTTCATGTTCAGGTTCAGGGCTATTCCGGGAGACAGAGTGGCTTGGGGCTCTGGGCAGATTCTGGCAGGGACAGGTCCCTGAGGTCAGGTGGGAGGATGGGCTAAGGGCAGAGGTGAGAGACTGGGAGACCTCCTTCCCTCAACTCCTATGCAGGTTGGCAGCATCAGAGCGGCCTGGATATGGCACCTCTGTGTAAACGGTGGAACAAGGGAGAGGTAAGTGCCCCAGGCAGTGTGTGTGGTGGTAAGCCAGGAAAAGATCAGGCCAAGGTGTGCAGAGGTCGATGTGGGGGTGGAGAAAGCTCAGCGCTTCCTTCCCCAGCACAAGGTACAGTGCCTAGTTTGGAAGAGCTACTCAACACATATTGGCCCAATGAATGGATGATAAATGGGTGGGAAACAGGGGTCCCTGGTGGGAAAGAGGAGTGGTGATGATTGCTTTTGGAGAACAACCATGGACATCCAAACCTCTTCCTAGAGTAAGCATGAAGCCTGCCCAACTTTCACCGGAGGACTTGATTCTTCCACCCAATTCATTCAACTAATATGTATTGAGCTACTAGCTCTGAGCTAGTAGCCAGGGGTTCCACAGTAAATCAGACAAGGCAAGGGCCTTGCTATACTTCAGAGTTCATTGAGCAAACAGAATGAAGAGGAAGGGATTGTTGATGTGGAGGGAGAGGAAGGAGGAAGGGGGTGAGAGGCAATTAAAAGGTGAGTTGCTTTCCCCTGCACTCCACTACATCAGCTAACTCTTCTGTGACCTTCTTGGGGCTGCGAACTATCTTATCGACCTTGAGGCTCCCCGCTCCTCCTAGCATATGGTCAGTTTTAATGTTCCTTGAATTGAAGGCACCCTATGGAGAGATAAGGACAAGGTCCATTGCTTTGAGCAGAGATTGGAAAACCAGGCTCGGAAGATTCCATCCAGGATTTCTTTGCTAGTCAGGTGCAAACCCCCAAATGGAAAGAAACCCCCTAGCCATACCCAGCCTACTGCCAGGGTGTCTGGTACCCTCGTGGCTGCCATGGGGGCAGCCTGAGAGGTAAGAGGGGGAGGCACCACAGGATGTGGAATCTAGACCTTGCTAGCAGGCCTATTGTGAGTAGGGTCTCCACCCCCATTGGTTTGGTCCACATGGCAGCTGGAATTAGGTAGGGGCATCTCATGGTGCAGGAGATATCTGGGAGAGGGATGCCTCTGCATCCCATAATAAGGCCATACCTACTGTGCACCTACATCGTCCCAGGCCCCTTACATGGTGTCATCTCTATTCCTTACAACTCTGTTAGCACCTTGGTTCCACATCCGAAAGCTGGCATAACAATTCTTGCTTGCTAAGTACAGACTCAGTGATACACAATCTCAAGGCATTCTTCACCAACTATGGAGTTGGGTCCCAAGTAACACCACTCACGTAGACAACAGTGTGAATGGTGCCCTCTGGAGTTGTGCAAAGCAGTAGACTTGCTGGGCAGAAAAGAATTTCTGTCCCCGTTTTATGGATACACAAACTTAGGTTGCCTAAGAGGTTACCTAGCTAGTAAGCATCAGAGGTCAGATGAGTCAAACTCATGAGTCTGATGTCAGAAGCTGTTCTCTTTTGACTCCATCCCTCTCTCAGCCCACTCCCCATGCCAGCCCACCCTGGGAGGATGGATGAGGATGTTATGTTAATGGCATCTGTCATGTCCCTGACTTATCATGACACATCCACGATGAGCCAGATGCCAGCTGATGGGCAAACGTGAGTGATGGAAAACAAGCATGTGAGTGATGAAGTCGGCTCTTGCCAGGAGATGAGGATGAAAAATCTCTTGACCAAACCCCATGTCTGAAGCTGCCAGTTCCCAATACCGGATAGACAGTCACCATCCTGCTGTAGGAGGCTGGGGACCAGGACAACCTGAGGTCCCATGAGAAGCACCCTTGCCAGAGGCTGAAGGTGAAGGGAGGACTCAGCTTCTACCTGTGGCCAGCTCCACCCTGGGAGCTGGACTGCTTGATGGACTCCTGGCTATGGGACTGTCTCTGAGCTTTTGAGGTATCATTGTTACTGCTCCACAGCTGCCCAGCTTGGGCTGGACCCAACCTTAAGACATTTGTGGCCAGGCACGGTAGCTCACGCCTGTAATCCCAGTACTTTGGGAGGCTGAGGGAGGCAGATCATTTGAGGTCAGGAGTTCAAGATCAGCCTGGTGAACATGGTGAAACCCTGTCTCTACTAAAAATACGAAAATTAGCTGGGCGTGGTGGCATGTGCTACTTGGGAGGCTCAAGTGAGAGAACTGCTTGAACCCAGGAGGCGGAGGTTGCAGTGAGCTGAGATCATGCCATTGCACTCCAGCCTGAATGACAGAGGGAGACTCTGTCTCAAAAAAAAAAAAAAAAAAAAAAAAAAAAAAATTTTGGGACTACAGGGGCGGACCCTACAAGGAAATGCAGGCCCTCAAAGCTTGGGCCAGGGGTGTGGGGAGTGAAGTGAACTCTTTCAGAGGCATTTAGCTTGGTCACACTGAGTCCAAACCTGGGTCTTCTCTGAGCTCATCATTTCTCTTCTCTCTTAACATCGATTGCTTCACCTAGAAAACAGCCCGATAATGGGGTTGTGAACATCCCTTGGGCCCCTGAGTTATCATAGAGGACAAGGGCATGGTCTCTAGAGTCAGACAGCCTGGGTTTAGACTCCCACTCTATCACTTGCTTGGAGACTTTGGGAATATTATCTAACCTCTTTGTGCCCTTTGTGCCTCAGTTTCTTCATCCATAAAATGGGGATAATAGTAGGACCCACCCCTCAGAATTATCATAAAAGACCAGACATGGTGGCTCATATCACTTTGGGAGGCCAAGGCGGGTGGATCATTTGAGGTCAGGAGTTAGAGACCAGCCTGGTCAACATGGCAAAACCTGGTCTCTCCTAAAAATACAAAAATTAGCTGGGAATGGTGGTGTGCACCTGTAACCCCAGCTACTCGGGAGGCTGAGGCAGGAGAATTGCTTGAACCTGGGAGGCAGAGGTTGCAGTGAGCTGAGATGCCACTACTGTACTCCAGCCTAGGCAACAGAGTGAGACGCTGTCTCAAAAAAAAGAAGTGTCATGAAGATTAGAACTATCCAGCGCTGCACATGGTGAATCACTGTACACTGTGAGTGTACAAAAAGGCTACAAATGAAGGCTCCTGTGAAGTTTACTATTATTGTCACCATGCAGCAGGATACTGTACTTGGGACTGTCAGTGTGGTGAGGGAACAAAGACCTGGTCCTTGCCTTCCCGGAACGTGGGCCAGTGGTGGGAGGGGGTGACATATTTAAAGCACTTAGCATGGTGTCTGACCCTGGGGACTCAAGACATGGTGGCTGTTACTGCTATTGTGAATGGGTGCCAGGCCCCTTGTCACCTCTAATCCACTCAACTTCTGTGAGAGGCCAGAAGTTCTGTCCCCCTTGTCACAAATAAGACACTAAAACTCCAAGAGGGCAATTAGGGAAGAGGGAGGATGTTGTCTCTACCCTTTGCTTTGGTGACTGGTCATTTGTGGCACCACTTACAGCCAAATCATTCTCCCTTGCTAGTGGCCCCCCGAGTCACTACCCAGCCATCAGCAACAATTTTTTGGGAGGGGTTGGAAAATGCAGGGAAGAGAAAGGATCTATGTTTGAATCAATAATCCCATTATGAATCTGTCACCCATGAATGTGTTTTACTTTTGTGATACGCTTGTGTATTTTGGGCTTACCCTGAGGGGTAAACCTTGTTTTTCCTTGTGCTGGACAGTTCTCTTGAGAGAGTCTTGGGATGTGCCTTCCCCAAAGGTCCTGCTCTCACCTCCTCCCGTCATCAGACATGGGACCAGATATTCGGTTCCCTTCGTTCAGTAAAGAGGTGCATGCTGGGAGGAAAACAGGAGGGATTTTGACTCACATTTAACCTACACACACTGAACATTTATTAATTCCTGGACGTTTCGCATTGTCTCAGTGAATCCTTCCAACTACCCTGAAAGGTGTGTATTATTTTTTCAAATGAGGAAGCAACTTCGGAGAGGCTGGGTGACCTCCCCAGCAACACACAGCTGCCCAGGGCCGAGCTAGAGTTCAAGTCCACTGCATTCTGATTTTCTTAAAGATGGAACCACAGCCTCAAGCAGAGAAAGTGATCCTGGATAGAGGGAGGTGAACCCTGTCCCCAAAATGCTTGAGCTACCCATGGCCCGTGGAGAATGGGAGGGAAGAAAGGAAGGGGTCCTCAGAGGGCTTGGGAAGGGCTACCCAGGTCCAGGCTGTGGGGCATCCCCAGAACCCAGGACTGCTAAGAACATCTCACCTCAAACACCTGGGCCTGGTTTTTTTTTCTTCTAGTTTTCCAAGTGCCCAAGGAGTCACCTGTACTCTTACAGTTTTCTTGGAGGGCCTGGGGGAGTGGGAGGGAAGGAACAGGCTCTTGGTAATGCCTCCAGCAGCCCTGTAGAAGGCCTTCTGTCAGTCATGTTCAAGGTGCTCCTTGTAGCTCAGCTGAGGGTCTCATCCCAGCAGAATATTACCTATCAGGTTTTAGCTGCCCACAGTCCCTACATCACGACTCCCTCAGCATTAACCCTTCTTTAGCCTCTCAAGGGAAAAGCAAGACATCAGCACACGTCTTTGCTCTCCTGCCAAGTTCAGCTTCGGGCGGTGTGGAACAATGGAAAGACGCAGCCATACAGGACTGTCCATCACCACCTGGCTGGCCACCTCGGGCTGTGTCTCAGGTTCCCCTTCAGGCTCAGATGGTGGGGCTGCCACCATCCTGATGCCCTGAGAGGGTATGTGTTCTGTTTTACAGCCCCCCACGAGACTGTTGTAAGACAATCTGTTCGAGTATTTATGCCTTCAACAAATATTTATTGAGCACCTACTATGTGTCAGCTACTATTCTTGGGAGTACAGTGGGGTGAAAGAAAGCAAAGCCCTTGTTGTCATGGAATTTATGTTCTGCTTGTGGGGTACAGTTCACAAACAGGCAAGGACATAAGCAAGACCATTTAAGAAGGTAAAAAGTGCTAAGGAGGAAATCAAGCCGTATGAGTGACTGCAGGAGGGGCCTCTTTTGTTTGTTTGTTTTTGAGACGGAGTCTCACTCTGTTGCCCAGGCTGGAGTGCAGTAGAGCAATCTCAGCTCACTGCAACCTCCGCCTCCTGGGTTCAAGCGATTCACCTGCCTCAGCCTCCCAAGTAGCTGGGATTACAGGTGTGTGCCACCACGCCCGGCTAATTGAGGGGCCTCTTTTGGATGCAGTGCAGGAGGGGTCTTTCTGAGGAGTTAGCATTTGGGCAGAGACCTGGGTGGGGAGAAGAAGCCAATCTTGGGGGGTACAGGGGCAGGGAGTGGGGTTAGAGGGTCTGCATGTGTGCATGTCCTGGGGGTCAACCAGGTAGGTGTCTCTGAGGACCAGTAAGGAGGTGACGGAGGCTAGAGGGGAAGGTGGAAGAGCTCATTGGGGTTCATAAACCGGGCCTCCTGGGCCAGGGCAAGGACTTTGAATGTTATCCCCAGTGGGACAGAGAGAAAGCTGTTGGTAGTTGTGAAACAGGGAGGCCAGCAAGGAGACTCACAATGTGGTCCAGGCAAGAGCCAGCAGGGGATGGCTTCAGGGTGGAGGGTGGCAGTGGAGATGGAGAGAAGAGATGGCCTTGGGATTTACACAGAAGAAATTTGAAAGTACCCAGTGCTCTTCCAAGGCAGAGTATGATTCCGATAGTCTGTAGCTCAGAGGCCTTGGAACCTGAAGTCTTTTTGAAAACCACTTCTGTGTTCTCCCAACAGAGTCCCAGCAGCCCCCATGTCAGCTTCTCCTGGGTCGAGGGCTCTGTAGCCTCTCTTCTGACTCCTGGAAGTTTGGCTTCCAACTCTTTGTCAAATTCAGGGTCAAAGCTAGGATCACACGATGAACAGTCGGTGCCCACAGCAGCCATTACTATTAAGCTATTAAGCTGTTGTAAATGTGTGGAAAGGCAGGTGGGTGTGAGGAAGGCAGAGAGCACATGACCTTGAAGGTAGCTTCCCCCAAAGACCCAGAAAGCAGGTGGGGGCCAGAGGCCATGGCCATGGGGCATCTTGTCAAGGAAAGGAAAGGGATGTGGGCTGCAGAGGCACCACCAGGATCTGATCCCAAGAAGACATTTCCAGATTCCGTACTTATTGGCTCTCTGAGGTACGCAGCTTGGCCCTTCTATTTAAATGACCTTGGGAAAGTTACTTCATTCTTTGAACTTCCATTTTCTCAAGCAAAAAACGGGAACGTAAGGCCTACTTTAGAGCGTTGTTGTGAGGATTGCATGAAACAATGTAAAGTCTTATAATGGACAGTGATTATTTTATGGACTGTTCTACATTTCAATTTGATTCCTATTTAGGGAAGTTCCCCGACTTACGAGTCCTAGTGGAAGACAGAGTTTTATGTGTGTTTTGTTGTTGTTGCTGTTTTTTTTGAGACGGAGTCTCATTCGGTCACCCAGACTGGAGTGCAATGGCGCAGTCTAGGTTCACTGCAACCTCCGCCCCCTGGGTTCAAGCGATTCTCCTGCCTCAGCCTCCTGATTAGCTGGGACTACAAGCATGTGCCACCATGCCCAGCTAATTTTTGTATTTTCAGTAGAGATGGGGTTTCACCATGTTAGTCAGGCTGGTCTCAAACCCCTGACCTCATGATCCACCTGCCTCAGCCTCCCAAAGTGTTGGGATTACAGCTGTGAGCCACCGTGCCCAGCCCAGAGTTCTTATTCTGCAATGAAACTGGAAATGTCAAACATTTGCTTTTCCAGCTTCCCTTGCAGCTAGAATGTGGCCATGTGACCTGGGCTCCATCGGTCAGAAGTAATCATCTTGGACTTTTAGCCAGAGTCAGTGACATGAAGAGCAAGAACCATGGAAAATCTTCTCTGGTAGCAGTAGTGGTTGCAGCCAAGATCAAGTTGCAGGGCAATAAGTTTGCAACAGAATTCCGTGCCCGGGGTTGATGGTGGTAGCAGTGGGAGCCTCAGCACTTGCCTAGGGTCCAGTGAAGGTGACAGTAATCATAGTAGCTTCATCAGACTAGTACTGTGGCAAGATTTTGGGCATTGATTCTGGTCTCTAAACCTACTGGTGAATCTCTGAGCTACTCAGTGTCTTTCTTTCTCTTCCTTCCTTCCTTCCTTCCTTCCTTCCTTCCTTCCTTCCTTCTTTCCTTTCTTTCTTTCTTTCTTTCTTTTCTTTCTTTCTTTCTTTCTTTCTTTCTTTCTTTCTTTCTTTCTTTCTTTCTTTCTTTCTTTCTTTCTTTCTTTCTTTCTTTCTCTCTTTCTTTCTTTCTTTCTTTCTTTCTTTCTTTCTTTCTTTCTTTCTTTCTTTCTTTTCTTTCTTTCTTTCTTTCTTTCTTTCTTTCTTTCTTTCTTTCTTTTTCTCTCTCTCTATCTCTCTCTCTCTCTCTCTCTCTCTCTCTCTCTCTCTCTCTCTTTCTTTCTTTTTTTGAGACAGAATCTAGCTCTGTCACCCAGGGTGGAGTGCAATGGTGCCATCTTGGCTCACTGCAACCTCCGCCTCCCGGGTTCAAGCAATTCTCCTGCCTCAACCTCTCAACTAGCTGGGATTACAGGCAAGCACCACCATGCCCGGCTAATTTTTGTATTTTTAGTAGAGACAGGGTTTCACCCTGTTGGCTAGGCTGGTCTCAAACTCCTGACCTCGGGTGATCTGCCCAACTCGGCCTCCCAAAATGCTGGGATTACAGGCTTGAGCCACCGTGCCTGGCCACTGCTCAGTATCTTTCTAGTAAATCCCCTTTTTGGTGAGATCAGAGTTGCTCATAACCCAGAACTCAAATTATTACAAGATGTGAATGTGGTACCTAACCCTACTCTCCACCACAATCTAAGCTGGGGACGTTAATTTCTCTAAATAATCTAATTTGGGCCAAATTTGAGCTGTGATTGGCATGGGATTATAAAGAGAAAGGCTTTGGAGAGAGATCTCTTTGTAAATTCTGGCTCTATGGGTATGGCTGTCATCCCAATTTCCATCCTCTCCTTCCTTCTTAGTATGACAACCCTATTTTTTTCTGTGGTACTATCCCTAGATAAAAGACTACACTTCCCAGCTTCCTTCATCCTAGAAGACTCTAAGACATTTGGCACACACCCTTTTTGCTCTTTTCACCTTTCTTCTGGCTTCCTTTCTGAAACACAGACATGATGGCTAGTATTCCAGTAGCCGTTTTGGATGTGAGGTGACCTTGAAAATGGAAGCCAACATTACAGCAGAAAGAAGGAAGGAGTCTGGGTGCCTAAAAACCCATGAGCCACCATATCAGCCCAGGACTGCCCCAGTGAGCTCAGCGTTTAAGCCGCTGGTCTCTGATCTCTGTTACTAGAGGCCACAAGTGATTCCTCAGTGATACCATGGAGAAACATTTGAAATCAAACATTTTGACCTGCCGGAAAATGGAAGGGTTGCTGTCATAGCAGAGATCTGGTTTGTCCCCAAGTCCTAACAGCTAGAAATCTTTCTTGGATCTGTCCCTCCTCTCCAGCCTCATAAAACTCGATATTCACTTCATCCTCTTCTCTTCCCTGCTATCTAGATGGCCTTCTCCCACGTCTTGAGTGGTGGCCCCTAAAATAGCTTTGGCAGTGGTCTAGGTACCACCAACTTTGGCTTTGCTACTGGGAAGCTCCTTACTGTTTCGTTTTGTTTTTTCTTTCCATAATGCCCAGCATTCTCTGCACAGAAACAGCTGAAGACAGAGGCTGGATTCGACTCCGGACCAGACTGAAGACTGGCTGAAACAGAGAAGAGATTAAAGCACCTTCCCATAAGACACACCCACCAGTGCACCATGACAGTTAACCGTAGCCATGGCAACACCCAGAAGTCACCACTCTTTTTCTAGAAATTTCTGAATAACTTACCCCTTAATTTGCATGCAATTTGAAGTGGGTATAAATGTGACTGCGGACCTGGCCCGGAGCTGCTACTCTCAACACATTGCCTGTGAGTTAGTCCTGCTCTGCAGAGGCAGTCACAGAGCTGCAACACTGCCATCTCAATAAAGCTGTTTTCACCAGGGTGCGGTGGCTCATACTTGTAATCCCAGCACTTTGGGAGGCCAAGGCAGGCGGATCGCCTGAGGTCAGGATTTCGAGACCAAGCTGGCCAACATGGTGAAACCCTGTCTCTACTAAAAATACAAAAGTTAGCCGGGCGTGGTAGTGGGCGCCTATAATCCCAGCTACTCAGGAGACTGAGGCAGAGAATTGTTTGAACCTGTGAGGCGGAGGCTACAGTGAGCCGAGATCATGCCACCGCACTCCAGCCTAGGCAACAGACTGAGACTCTGTCTCAAAAAAAAAAAGAAAAAAAACCTTCCCAGACAGAGCCCCAATTTGGGGGCTCCCTTGCCCTGCAGCAGGGTTACAGCCACAGTTCTAATCCTGCCTCTAGTACTTGTGGTGTCCTGTGGGGCGAGTCTTTTAGCTTCTCTGTTCATCAGTTCTTTCATGTGTAAAGTGGGGATAGTGAGGCCTGTCCTGGCTTTCTTAGAGGCCTCTCAGAAAAGTGTTCCAAAGATGGTGAAGGATTGTGCAGATGTCTGGTCGTCTGTTTCTTGTTTATAAATGATAACTCAGAGTATATCAACCATCTCATTTATAAGCTTTATTTTTTCTGTGTTATACTCGTCCACAATTGCGACTCATCTTCCCACATTTCTTACTCTTCAGTCTTTTGAAGATCCACCTGAAGATTTTTTCCTGTTGACTTGGTATTCTACTCTCTGTCATTTACATATGACTAGCATTGATCTATTGAGATTTACAACTACCTCTAGCAATCTCAGCTAACGTTTATTGAGTGCTTACTATGTGCCAGGCATTTTGCTCAACACTGTACACAGATTATCATATTTAAAACTCACAAAAAACCATCAGGTGGGTGCTTCTATTTTCTCCTTTTTATAGATGAGGAAACTGAGTTACAGCATGGTTACAGTCAGGCAGCTAGTGAAGTTGTGTAGTCAGTATTTGGATTCAGGGAATGAGGTTTTGTGGCAAACAGTTTGGGGACTCTAAGGAAGCAGCAGCTGGGACACAAGCTGGGGAGTACAAGTGGCTTATCAGGGAGGAGTGACACCTGTGAAAGGTGAAGAGGAGGAAGCAGGACTGGGTAGAAGAAGCCTCAAACTGCAGTGTACATCTGGCCGTCTCAGCCAACCTAACAGAGCTCAGAGCAAAGGCTGTCCATTAGAGGAGCTTGAGCTGGGCAGAAATGGCCAGATCCTGTGTCACTCTGGAGTTCGCTGCAGTGGAGTTCAGAGGGGCTACAGCTAGAGGCCATCTACTAACTGCACTCTTGCACTGAATAGCAAGCTCTTTCTTAAGGGACATCCAAGCAGTGCAAAGCCATAGTGTTACAGAAAGGGATCCTGATCCAGACCCCAAGAGAGTGTGAGTCCATACGGTAAAGTGAAACAAGTTTATTAAGAAAGTAAAGAAATAGGCTGGGCATGGTGGCTCATGACTGTAATCCCAGCACTTTGGGAGGCCGAGGCAGGTGGATCATTTGACCCTGTTCTTTGTGTTCTAAATGACTTCATCTCTCAGGCCATAGTTGGTTGGTTCAGGGATGGGTACCTGACCTAGGTCCCCCCACAATTTCTTGGGATTTCTGGATTTGAGACAGATTTGGGTTTAGTCTGTTGCTGGTGGTGGAGAAGATGTAACACAACAATCCTGAGAGTTGTCAGCAACCATTTTTTCTGCTTCTGAAGAATGTCCATGGCCAGAGCATCAGGATGATATGAAGGAGTTGGCCAACATGGGAGTCCCCTCTCCAGTCACTCCTTTGGCTCAAGTTCACCTTCCTGCCCTGGCCAAGGTTGCGCTGTAATGTTCCAGCCTTCCCATCAGTTCATCGTGGGTTTCTGTCACGCTATCAACTAAAGATCTTAACTAAGACACACTGCCTGTTATGTTACAAATCCTATTTTAGAGAATAAGGGTGGGACAGGGTATGTAGCTTGGCTAATGCCACAGAGAAGTGAGTGGCAGAGATGAGGTTTGAGTCCAGGCCCAGGACACTCCAAAAGCCATGCTCCTTGTGGCCTTCCCCAAAAGAACTCAAATGTCATTGGCCAACCTGTTACCTTACCAGATGCACAGTTCCCAGACTGGTGATGAGGATGCTGAAGAGAAGCAGTCTTGGTGCTGACCCTACTCCATGGCCATGTAGAAGCCTCATCTGAACTCGCCTCTTTTGGTCAAACCCATCCTGCCTCTGCAGTGAAGCCTCACCTCAGTGGTCCCCCCAAACCTCTTCTTTCCAGAGCCCCTTTGTTTTCAGTCCTGGCTGGGCCCTGGGCTTCTAGCTGCCCATCCCAAGGGTCACTGCCGTCTCTATTCCAAGGCCTCAACCTGGGATGCAGCACCCTCCTGCCCCTTTCCCATGGGCTCACTGGCTTTCAACTTCTGCCTCTTCCCACAGGGCACTTCTTGTGCATGGTTTGTCTCCTAGACCTCCTTCTGTCCCCTCCTTCTGTCATCCTTGCCCCACTGCTAGGCCTTTCTCCTTCCCCTTCTTCCTTAGCCCCAAGGGTGCTTCCAATAATTCCAGGGGCCACCAATGGCTCAGAGCCTTCCAGGCCCCTCTACTCCACCCCACTTCTTGACCTAGGTTTACCTCTTCCCATTCCCCAGCCTGCCGGGCTCAGACAAGGGCCAGCCTCAATGACTCCCAGATGCCCCTGCTACACCCAAGTTCCCTGCCAGTGGTTGGTTAAGGGCAAACACGAATTAGAAAGACTGGACTCGGTGGCTCATGCCTATAACTCCACCACTTTGGGAGGCCGACACAGGCCAATCACTTGAGGTCAGGAGTTCGAGACCAGCCTGGCCAACATGGTGAAACCTCGTCTCTACTAAAAATACAAAAATTAGCCAGACATGGTGGAAGTCACCTGTAATCCCAGCTACTTGGGAGGCTGAGGCTCATTTGAATCCGGAGCGCAGAGGTTGCAGTGAGCTGAGATCACACCACTGCTCTCCAGCCTGGGCAGGAAAAAAAAAAAAAACAACTTAGATGAATCACCAAGATTCTGAAAAGTGCCTTGTCAGGAAAACCTCATTCCAACATACCTTTATTATTATTATTATACAAGTAATACATGTTCATGGTGAAAATAAGAAAATACTGATAAATAAAAGAAAACATTAAAATCATCCAAAGATAACTGCCATTAATATTTTGGTTTACCTGTTGTTTGGCAGCTTTGTAAACATGTAAGTACTTGTATTCCCAAAAATGGGGAGCCAGGCGCAGTGGCTCACACCTGTAATCCCAGCTACACAGGAGGCTGAGGCAAGAGGATCACTTGAGCCCAGGAGTTTGAGACAAGCGTGGGCAGCATAGTGAGACCTTGTTTCTATTTTTTAAAAAGTGATCCTTCTGTACACTGTTTTGTAAACTTTCTTCCTCCCTGAATACATTGTAATATATCCCAAATGTCTTCTACCCCTCTTTGATACACCTTTACTAAATGTCTGTGGGCGTTCCCTGACTCAAGCTCAAGTCCTTTCCACTGAAGGCCAACAGAACCCACCTGTAGAACCACCCATTGCTCTCAATGCCTCGCCAAACCCTAGCACTGGGATGGGTCCATGGGGGGATCATGCCGGGGCCTCTGCCTCATTGCACTCAGTGACTGGCCAGGGACAGAGCACAGAAGCCTGTGGGTGGCAAAGGGCAGGACTGGGAGGTGAGATGCAAATGACCATGTTCTAGGGGAACTTGGAGTGGGAGAGAAGATGGCAAGGCTTGTAGGGTGGAGGTGGAGGGCCAGGGCCAAGGTCTCAGGAAAGGGGCATCTGGGAAGACTGCCCAGAACACTGTTATGAGCATGAAGACAGGTCGGCATTACTTGGCAAGGTGTTAGGGGGAGGAAGAGAGGGCTCCCGAGGAAGGCCTGTAACGTGAACAAAGGTGGAGAAAGGGCTCCCTTAACCTCTTCGATTCTGTTTTTCCTTCTGTAAAATGGGAATCTCTTTTGAGAACCTGCTCTGCAGTGAGACTGAGAGGACCTAGGGACATGATGGAAATGAAGCATGCAGACAAGCCCTGGCGCGCTGCACGTGCTGGGTCTTTCCACCTTTCCTTCTTCCAGACCTCCTCCAGGCCAGGATCACCCACAAGGGCCAGGCGCGGTGGCTCACACTTGTAATCCCAGCACTTTGGGAGGCCGAGGCGGGTGTATCACCTGAGGTCAGGAATTTGAGACCAGCCTGGCCAATATGGTGAAACCCCGTTTTTACTAAAAATACAAAAAATTAGCTGGATGTGGTGGCGCATGCCTGTAGTCCCAGCTACTCGGGAGGCTGATTCTCCTCCTCAGGAGGAGAATTGCTTGAACCTGGGAATCGGAGGTTGCAGTGAGCCGAGATCAAGCCATTGCACTCTAGCCTGGGTGACAGAGCAAAACTGTCTCCAAAAAAATAAAAAAGAAAAGATCACCTACAAGGCAGCGTGGTGTAGTGGTTGATGACACTGGCTCTTAAATTACATGATCCTGGGCTCAATTTCCCCGTTTACCACCTGCTAGCTGTGTGACCTGGCAACTTAGCTTTCACCATGCCTCAGTTTCTCCTTTTTAATATGGGCCACGCAGGGAAAACTTCCTAGAGGAGGCAACAGGGGGCCTGGACTACGAAACTAGAATGATCACTGGCCTGCAGCAGTGAGGCCCCAGCTCCTTTGCCTGTGACCATCACCTCCCAACGCTTTTCCACCAAATCTTAGGCTTAGGACACCCCTCTGGAAAAATCCTACCCTGCTCACCATCTCCTCATGTTTTCTTTTTTCTTTCTCTCTCTCTTTCTTTGTCTTTTCTTTCTTTCTTTCTTTCTTTCTTTCTTTCTTTCTTTCTTTCTTTCTTTCTTTCTTTCTCTTTGTCTTTCTTTCTCTTTCTTTCTCTCTTACTCTTTCTTTTCTTTCTCTCTCTTTTCTTTCTTTCTCTGTCTCTTTCTTTCTCTCTTTCCTTCCTTCCTTCTTTCTTTTCTTTCTTTCTTCCTTTCTTTCTTTTTTTTTTTTTTTTTGATGGAGTTTTGTTCTTGTCACCCTGGTTAGAGTCCAGTGGCGCACTCTCGACTCACTGCAACCTCCGCCTCCTAGGTTCAAGTGATTCTCCTACCTCAGCCTCCAAGTAGCTGGGATTACAGGCACGCGCCACCAGGCCCAGTTAATTTTTGTATTTTTAGTAGAGACAAGGCTTCACCATGTTGGCCAGGCTGGTCTTGAATTTCTGACCTCAGGTGATCTGCCCACCTCGGCCTCCCAAAGTGCTGGGATTACAGGTGTGGGCCACTGCGCCCAGTCATCCTCATGTTTTCTTTTAGCCATCCTGGGAAGAAGCTGGGAAGAAGGTCACCCACTCTCACACGGTCACAGCCCAATTTTCTCTTGAAAATCACTACTAGAATCACCATTTGTCATAGTCTAAGGGTCAGGGAGAGAGTCTGGGGGAAGAATTTGACCAAGGTGGGCAGGAAACCCCCCTCCCTCCCTCCCGTCTGAGCCCTGCTGGAGAGAAGGACTGTGGTAGGCACAGAGGGGAGGACGCCAAACGAATGCAGAAACCCAGCCAGGGAAAGGTTTAGCCCCACAATCCAATTCCACTTAATATCCCATAATAGAATGCTGTCAACATGAGTTTCCTGTTCAAGTGGATTTGTCAGGAAGGCTGGGGAGGTCAGAGGTATATTCCGGCCCTCCTGGTGTGGGGGCTCCAGTAGGGTATGTGTGGTGGGGGTTACTCAGGCACAAGGGCCCCCTCCTCACCCTCTCCCCTCGGCAGGCCAAACGGGCTCTCAGGAAGGGGTTTGTCACACTTGTCTGTACCGAGGCCTCATGAATCTGTGATGGTTCACAGAGGGCCCTGGAGCCTCCTGAGGGAGCATGTGTCTCCTTTGAGAAGTGTCCAGCCACCAAGGCAGAGAGCAGGCTATTAATGTGAGGGGATCCAGACCTTGAGCAGAAGGTGGGGAGGGGTTCCCAGTTCGGGGGAGGGGTTCCCAGTTCGGGGGAGGGTATGCAGGAGGAGCCACAGGGCCAAACTTGAGGCAACCTTGTGGGGCATGGGGCTGCTTAGGGAGAACCCTGAAGATCTGGAGTGGCCTCAGCCCCCATGAGTGACAACTCAGGGCGTGACCCCACATAGTTACTCAAACTGGCTGCTGCCTGCTCCCTCTGTCCCCCTGGTGGGCCCATTGCTAGGTGTCCTTCCTCCCAGAAACAGAGGCCTGACTTCCCTAGGGTCCTTCAGTGCTGAGCTGACTAAGAATCCTTTCAGGGGAAACTCCAGTGAGAGCTTGTGATCGAGCAGTCCCCATGGATCAGACACAGTGCTGGGCCTTCCATATGCTGCTGCCTCATCAAATTCCATGGAGCCAGGCCAGGGAGCAGCAGTGGGGGTCAAGGCTGGGGAGAAGGGCTGTGTGAGGACAGGAGCCGTTATTATCCTCATTTTCCCCAAGTAATAGGGGCTCAGGGGGTTTAAGAAATAAAACTAGGACCAGGCGTGGTGGCTAACGCCTCTAGCCTCTAATCCCAGCACTCTGGGAGGCCGAGGCCAGTGTATCACTTGAGTCCAGGAGTTTGAGACTAGCCTGGGCAACATAGCAAGATCCCATCTCTACCAAAAAAAAAAAATAAATAAGAATAGACAGGCATGGTGGTGCACACCTGTAGTCCCAGCTACTCGGGAGGCTGAGGCAGGAAGATCACTTGAGCCCAGGAGTTTGAGGCTGCAGTGAGCTATGACTGAGTCACTGCACACCAGCCTGGGCAACAGAGTGAGGCTCTGTCTCTAAAAAATACACTTTAAGTAAATAAATAGAAACAAATCAAGACCTCACATAGTAGGAGAGGGCACTGGGACAAGCATGAAGTTCTGTATGACCCCAAAGCCGGTGCAGGGGAGATGGGGAGATGAATGAAGACTCGGTGAGAGCCTTCAGAAACTGAGCCTGCGCCTGGGCTTCGAGAGTGGATGTTGTGTGCATCTTCCTGTAAGTATCCAGAAGGGTGTGGGGCAAAAGTTGCAAGGATGAGGTCAGGCCTTGGCTCCTCTGGGGCCTGCGGGTGGGTGAGACCAGGAAGGGGGGGAATGGGCCTGGGGCCGAGAAGGGCAGGGCTGGGCCTCCAGCTCTTTTGTGAGCCGTTTTAATTCGTGTAAATGAGGGTTTTTAATTTGTTATTCTGGGTTTTATTTCTATTACCATCTCATTTGCCTCTAAACCCTATTCTGCCCCTGCCTGGACTGAATTCCATTTGATGCATTAGGACTAATTCTCCTCCCAAAGGGTTAGATGTTTTCTCCCCACACAAAAGTCGCTTATTTTGGATAAAGAGACGATTAGATTTATCTTTAATATTTTAATGGCAGCTGGGATTAGTGGGCAAACAGCCCCGACTGGGGTTGTTCGCGGCGGATTAGGTTCTGATCAACTCTCAGATGGGGAGCCCCCACCCCCACCCCACTCCACTTTCTGTTTTCCACAAAGTGCTTTTTATTATTCTTTGTTGAAAAAAAATTCCCTTGTCTTTTGGAGCATCATAAATTCCATTTGCTGTTTTCTATTAAATCAAGTTGATTAAATTCGTTGTGACTCTTTGCACATAGATCTTTTTAATTTTAACGTCTCCAGCATAAAATCTTTAATGGTGCAATTCGAAATTGCTGCAATATACAGTACAGGCCCTGATAAAACAGATGGAAATGAGGTTCTGCCAGGGATGGGGGAGGTCCTGTCAGGAGTGGGTAGAGTTGGGAGAAGGCACGGAACTCCAGGAGAAGGCAGGAGACTGACTCCTCCTGAGGTCTAGAGAGCCCCACGTTCTCCATCCGGCTATTTTCTAGCTTCAGGGCTTTGGCTAGGAACATTGACCCATGCTGTGGAGGGCTTGCTATGTGCCTGGCACTGTGCATGCATCATCAGTCATCCTTATAAGGAGGCTCAGAGAGGTCACTTGCTCAAGGTCACACAGCAAGTCGGTGGCAGTGGTTGAGTCCAGATTGTCTTTGCCAATAGAGCCTCATCTCCCCTTTCATCAGTGAAATGGGGGTGATCAGTTCCGCCCTGGGACACAGGTGCTTGGAAAGATTGGATGAGGTCCACAAACTGCTTTGGGAACAGAGCTGTGCTCTCCTGGGGGGATGGAGGAGTGGAACTGACCTATTTGGGCCTCAGAGGCTGCGCCTCACTGGGTAGAGCTGCCTTTTGAGACCCTGGGAACCTTCGCTAACTCCAGGGTCTCGGCTCCCCCCGCCCCTCAGCTCTCCAGCTCTCCGGCCCAGGCCTCAGGCTTTTTCTCCCCGTCTCTAATCCTGACCTCATCAAGTCCTGGGAAGAGGGTTGATCCACAGGAGCAAATCCCTCATTCAGAGGGGCAAAATCAGCTTAATTTGCAGCAATTTGAAGCAGGTCTTTGCCAGGATTTGAATATCAAATTATCCCACAGCCTGGGCTGGTCTGGGACGCCTCCCCCGGCTGCAATATGGACGGATGTGCTCAGGCTTCACAAGGGAGATTGTCCTGGGAGTGACTGAGGCTGAGACTGGGGAGATGAGAGTGAGTGTCAGAGGGTAGTGGGCAAGGTGGGGGTCACCAGTCAGCCCCCACTCCCAGAGGGCACTGCAGCAGTGACTGAGGGACAGATGGGATTTGGGGTCAAAACCTCCTGTTCATGAGACTTACCGGGGGCTCTTATCAAATGTGCAGATTCCCAGGCCCTTCCACAAACATAAGAAATCAAGATTTTCTTGACTAAGAAAGTTTAGAAAAATCTGGTGCAGCTCAGTTAGCCAGTCAACAAACACTTGCTGCGCACAATCTGTACTGCCTCTCATTTTGAGAGAATCAGCCTCCTCCGGTGTCCACTCCATTCATTCCCAGCCTCTGGTACTGTGGACAATATTTCCTTTGCTGTCTGCTCCATGATGGCCCCAGAGGCCTGAGTCAGCTGCTGCAGAGAGCTCTTCAGCCTTCCCTGCCTGGTCTGGATGCCCATCTCCTCTGGCCACCCAGGCCTTTCATTCCTTTTGTGCAAGCTCAGGCCTAGCAGACATCCTCTTATGTCAGTCACACAGGCCTTGCTGCCCAGACCCAAGCCCTGGGGCTCAGACCCCTCTCCATGGGCATGTCACAGTCCATGAGCTGTGAGTCTCCTCGGGAAGGCCTGAGGTCAGTGAAACATTCTGGTCCCGCCACAGTGTTGTGTCCCTGTGGGCCCTGCAGTGTGAGAGCAGCAGCTAGGGCTGTTGGGATGGCTTTGTGCAGGCCCACTGTCCAGCCAGCACCATCAACAGAGATGAGAGCCCATGCCTGGGGAGGAAACAGACCAGTCAGTGGTCAAGTACTAAACAGTGTGACAAGCATTATAAGAACCACAAGTGCTTCCACTTAATTCTCACAAATCCTATGGAGTAGGTACTATATACACCCATTGTATAGATGAGGAAACTGAGGCACAGAGAGATGAGTAACATGACCCACCCAGGTCATACAGCAATAAGAGGTGGACCTGGGATGCGTACCCAGGCAGTCTGACTCCAAACTGCTCCTCTTAACCACTTTGCTCTATCTCCATCTATCTATCTTTACCTACAATTTTGTCTTTCTCTATATTCTCCACAGCAATGACTTGCCTTATTTTTAAAGGAGTAATCACAGTGTGTTTGGGAGCAAAGAAAGGAGCGCGTAACCTACACTAGGGCAATCACAGAGGCTTTTTGGAGGTGATGTCTTTATTTGTTCAATGATGTGGTAGAACAACCACTGTGTGCCCAACACTGGTGATACAGAGATGAAACAGCCATGGAGCTCACAAACAGGGGGGCATGAACACCCCATGGGCAGTGCTCAGTGCACTGATGGAGAAAACATAGGGCATTATAGAAACACGTGGGACACCCCAAAGCCCAGGAGATTAGGGCAGGCTTCCTGGAGGAGGGGCACTAGTCCCCTTCACTAGATCTAGTCATCAACCTGAGGTTCAGATGGCCCAGAGGTCCCACTGGGCACACTCACCCTTCTTTGTCTCAGCCAGTCCATCCTCCATGGACCTTCTGGGTCAACCAAGCTTGAGACCCTCTCTGACCACCTATCCTAGACAGACAGGCCCCCTCCGGGGAGGTCTGTGTTCCCAACTGCTGTGTGTTCTGAGAGGCGGGGCCTGAACAGGCACGAGATGCCTGAACCCCAGATCCTATGCCTAGCAGGGTCTGGTGTAAGTCAGTGGCTGCCTTGGGAAAGCCCAGTGGTTTGATCTGAGGGTGCCTAGAATTTAGAGAAAAAGGGACCCCAGAAGCCACCCAAACCTGTTTTGAAGGAAACCACAGGAGATGCCCACGCCCCACAGCTCAGAGGTGCTGCAAATTCCAAGCTCCCAGTGCTCTATCTTCTCTCTGGGGTGGTCTGGCCCCACCTGGCTCTCCCCCAATCTTTGTCCCCGTGTCTGCCTGCCTTGCCTGATGGTGGCCGGGGTGGCCTTTCCGGAATAACGATGGTATTGGCTCAGATTAAGGGCAACTAGCTGGCTCTTGGCTTTTCATTTTTATATAACAACTAATCTCCTTCTAATCAGCCATTATTAAATTATATTCCATTTTTAATTCATTCACAGATCACCGTTGGGACAGCTGGATGGATAATTGGAGAGAGATAATTTATGTAAATGAGGAGCAGCAGAAGGTGGGGGAGAGGGAGGCCCAGGGCGCCAAAGGGAGCCCCCCCAGTGTCCAGGCTGGGGAGGGGGCAGTGGCCTGGCTCCTCCTGGAAACGGGCGCCTGGGAATGCTGGGAGGATTGGGGGCTGCCACGGGACCTCAGGGTTCCTGACTGGTGGTTCCTGGTGTGGCCCCTCAGCATCACCTTGAACACTTCTGGCAAATGGGGAGCTCACTACTTTGGGGTGGGGTATCTCTCAGACATCAGCTCCCCCTTTTAGAGGCAGATCCTGAGAGGCAGAATGCCCCAGAAAATTCTGGAGTCAGAGCTGTTTTTGATTCCAACTCCACCACTGTGTGGTGTTTCCTAACCTTAGTTCCCACATCTGCAAAATGCAGGTAATGACAGCACCTACCTCATAGGGTGCCTGGCGCCTTATGAAGAGACCAAGACAAGTACATGGCAGCTCTTATCACCATTACAGGACGGTGTGTATCTTTTAAAATCTTCCTCTCTAACATCTGCCCTCTGGCCATGGAGCTTCCCTCTGGCAACACACTAAAGAAATCCACATCCTTTGCATATGTGAACACAGCTCTGTACCACCGATAATAACACTCCGGAGGTTTGTGTCTCATTGTCTCCTCAGTGTCTCATAGCATCTCCTTGTATCCTCAGAACGATTATAGAACGTGGGGACGATTGTGTCCATTTTACAGATGAGTATACTGTGGACCCAAGCTCTCTCCTGCCAATTCCTTCAACAAAAATGATAACAAGCCCCAGAAGCCTGCTTAGAAAGGAACACGGGGCTCAGAAAACCTGGATCCCAGCCGGAGGCTATCTTAGGAAGGTGCCTTGGGAACTGGCAGGCAGGTCAGGAATGGCAGGGAAGGTGAGTGAGAGAGGTGGGACCTCCACCCTTCTTGGCTGTCCCTTTGGGGCCCCAAGAATCAGGCATGGATGGGCATTCATGGGCACAGGTGGTCTGACAGAGCTTGAGAGGCAAGGTCTGCCTGTGCCTGGGGCTGGCATGGGCTGGCAGGGAGGCCCTTGGACCATTCCCAGAGGGAGACAGGGGATTAAGGAGGGTTAGGGAGGTGGTCCCAGAGGGTCCATGCAAAGTAATGGGATTAGCTCTTGGGCAGCGAGTGAAAGTTATTATTGTGTGGGGCCTCTGGCCTCCCACCCAAGGCTGCAGCTGTCACCCATCCTGGGAGGCACCAACAGCCCCCTGCACCCCCACCTTGGGGCAGGCTGGCACCTCTTCTCCCCACAGGCTTTTCTGCTGTGGTCATCTGCTTAGGGGCTGGCCGCCTAGCTTTAGCCTCCAGTTGGTCCTTGACAGGCTGGGCCACCCACACAGTACACTCTAGACTTGCTCTGTGCCTCAGTTTCCCCTTGAACAGAAGGCTACAGGAAGGTGCTTGAGATCCTCTGAGGCATGGGGGTCCGGAGCCAGGCCCCCTGGGTTTCTGGCTCTGCCACGCATTAGCTGTGTGACCCAAGGCACATCTGTCAGCCTCTCTGTGTCCTAATTAGTAAAATGGGGGCAGTAGCCGATCTGCGTTAGGGTTTTCACAGCGGAGGGCTGGGTAGGAGACATAGTGTCAGCCTGTTGGTGCTGGGCACCTCCTACAGGTCGGGGCCGCGGATGGCTGCGGGCCTAGGGCCTAATGACAAGAGGGGACCAGTCTTGTCGGAGCCTCGCAGCCCCTGCGAGGCAGGTGAAAGGCAGCGCCTGAGAGAAGCCGCAAGTGGGAGCCTTCGGGGCCGCTCCCGGCTCCCTCTAGCGGTGGCCGCACGGGCGGCGCAGCGCGGGCGCGACCCCCCTTGGGGTGGGAGGAGACCAGAGAGGCAGGTGGCGATGCCCGTCCGGGAATCTGGGCCAGTCCGCCTTCCTCCGAGGCTTCAGAGGGGAGGGATTTCAAGGGTCCTCAAAGGCTCCCCTTCTTAAGCAATACATAGCACCCATCCTAGGAGCGTCTGTCCGTTAGCTTGTACATCTGTCCGAATGGAAGTGCCTCCCTGGGCCAGGTGCGGTGACTCACGCCTGTAATCCCAGCACTTTGGGAAGCCAAGGCGGGCAGATCACTTGAGGTCAGGAGTACGAGACCAGCCTGGCCAATGTGGTGAAACCCCGTCTCTACTAAAATACAAAAGTTAGCCAGGCATGGTGGCACATGCCTGTAATTCCAGCTACCCGAGAGGCTGAGACAGGAGAATTGCTTGAATCCGGGAGGCGGAGGTTGCAATGAGCTGAGGTAGCACCACTGCACTCCAGCCTGGGTGACAGAGTGAGACTCAGCTGTACATAAATAAATAAATGAATAAATAAAGGGCCTCCTTGAAGGCACAACACATCAGGGACATGTCACCCACTGCATACTCATCCCAAGCCCAGCAGAGCACGGAGGGCGGCGGAGCATTTGCCCAGTGTGCACGGCTAATGCCAGCCCGTCCACGTGCTCAAATGGAACCTGGAAGAATTTGACAAGGCAGCTCCAGACTATGGACAAGTCAATCCCTTTTCTAGCCTGTTTCCTCATGATGAACTGACAGGGTGGGACTAAGTCAGTAGTTCCACCTTTTCACTCGGAAGAGCCCCATCACCCCGTTTTTTAGAGATGGAGTCTTGCTTTGTCACCCAGGCTGGAGTATGGCGATGCCTCCAAGGCTCACTGCAGCCTCGACCTTCTGGGCTCAAATGATCCTCCTGCTTTGGCCTCCCAAAGTGAGACACCGCACCCAGCCCAGGGAGGCACTTCCATCTGGACAGACATACAAGCTAACGGATAGACGCTCCTAGGTGTGAGCCACTGAACCTGACCAACTTTTATGTAATTTTAAAAAGAAGAAAAAAGGCCGGGCACGGTGGCTCAAGCCTGTAATCCCAGCACTCTTGGGAGGCCGGAGACGGGGCCGGATGCAACGAGTCAGGAGATCAACCGACCAACTCCTGGCTCTAAACCACGGTGAAACCGCGTCCTCCTACTAAAAAAAAAACAAAAAACTAGCCGGGGCCGCCGAGCCGTGGCGGGCGCGCCCTGTCAGTTCCAGGCTACCCCGGGAGGCCTGCGACAGGGCAGGAGAATGACCGTTAAACCCCCGGCGACGGATAGGCAGCCTTGCAGTGAGTCTGAGATCTGCAACACACACTGCACTCCCAGCCTGGGGCGAGCAGCAGCGAGACTCAGCTGTCCTCAAAAAAAAAAAAAAGAAAACACACAGGAAAAAAAAAAAAAAACAAAAAGGACAGACAAGAGAAGAAGAAGAAAAAATTTCACGTTCATGCAGTGGAATACTGTACTGCTATTCCACATTCAATCTCCAAGACAATATTTATTTGTTTATTTTTTAGACGGAGTTTCGCTTTTGTTGCCCAGGCTGGAGTGCAAATGGCACAATCTCGTCTCACTGCAACCTCCGCCTCCTGGGTTCAAGCTATTCTCCTGCCTTAGCTTCCCGAGTAGCTGGGATTACAGGCATGTGAGACCATGCCAGGCCAATTTTGTATTTTTAGTAGAGATGGGGTTTCTCCATGTTGGTCAGGCTGGTCTCGAACTCCTGACCTCAGGTGATCTGCCTGCCTTGGCCTCCCAAATTTCTGGGATTACAGACATGAGCCACCACACCCAGCTGACAGTATTATTTTTAAAAAAGGAAGATGGACAGTATGTTTTTTTTCTACTTGTGAAAATGAAATATGTATATACATATAAATATTTTTTAATTTCTGGAAAAGTATATGAAAAACTGGTTACTGGTTGGTTGTGAGAAAGGGAATCAGATGGCTGGAGGGCAGGGGAGTGAGGGAAGCCTATGGTTTCCTCTACACCCTTTAGTTTAAAAAATTGTGTGTACATGTATTACCTATTTTGATAAATAAATACTTCATTAAACGTAACAGTATATACAGGTGTAATACATTCACTGAATCTCTTACCACTCCTGTCAGCACACAGTAGGCACTTAATAAGTGCTAGCCCCCTTTTGTTATTTGTCTCTCCAGAGCATGCATTAATGATTTGTGTTCACCCGACCATTACCCCTTTACACTGAGCTTAATTAGTAAGGTACAATGTTTGCTAAATGACTGAGACCAGGGAGGGGGAAGATGTTTCCAAGCTTTCACGGCGGAGAGGCTGAGGGTCTCTCTTGCCACAGGAGACAGGGAAAGGTCTTCCTGTGCCAGGGCTGAAGTAGCGGGTACAGATTACAAGGGGTGGTTAGGGTGGGGTAAGCGGACAGACCTGGCATGGGAGTGTTGGCATTTGACAGTCAGTGGGAGCGCAGAGCTGCCCAGGTGGCCACCGGCCTCACCCTGCCCTGTGCTGAGGAGAGTGGGAACTCTGTTCAGCCTCCCAGGACCATGGCTGGGGGCATGAACTCAGTGCCCAGGGGCTGCCTGGAGAACCCCCCCGCTTGATTTAGGCCCTGCAGCCCCAAGACCCAAGGGGCCCTCTTCTTCCTGGTTTATAGAGAACTGTGGTCTTCTCATCTGGTGAGCTCCATATGGCACCAAGGGCCCTTTGTGAGTGGAGCTCTGATCCCTGGAAGGCACTGGGTGATGGGGAGGGAGTGGAGAGGAAGTGGTAGCCAGATAGCCCAGCATTCAGCAACCATGCGTGCTAGCAGCCCATTCACATTTTTCTTTTTTCTTTCCTTTTTTTTTTTTTTTGAGACAGTCTCACTCTGTTGCCCAGGCTGGAGTGCAGTGGCGCGATCTCAGCTCACTGCAACCTCTGCCTCCCAGGTTCAAGCAATTCTCCTGCCGCAGCCTCCTGCGTAGCTGGGATTACAGGCGCCCGCCACCATACCAGGCTAATTTTTGTATTTTTGGTAGAAATGGGGTTTCTCCATGTTGGCCAGGCTGGTCTTGAGCTCCTGATCTCAGGTGATCCTCTCTCCTCGGCCTCCCAAAGTGCTGGGATTACAGCCATGAGCCATCATGCCTGGCCAGTCCATTCACATTTTTCAGGGGTGCACTACATGCTTGAGGTCTGGGGGCTCAGAATTTGGGGATACAATACAGCTTCGGCAGTTGTTATGTGAGGTGGCCCTGGGTCTTAAACCACCCATGTCCACTGTCATCACTACTAAAGACCCTGAATATTTACCATGTGGCGGGCGCTCCACAAGCATGATCCCACTGAACCCTCACAAAGACCCAGGACAGTGTTTAGAACAAAACAAATTTTCTTCCCAGGGATGGAAACTGTGACTCAAAAACATTAAGTCTCTTCCTGGGGTCATAGAACTCACAAGTGGCCAGGCCAGCATCGGAAGCCAGCTCTGCCTGCCCGCCCAGGCCTGGACGCCCAGCCACGACCTGGCATCCCCTCTGCCCAGCTCCCATCTTGGCTCTCAGTAAGTGCTAGGAGCTGGTCACCATGCCTTGAAGCCCCGCCCTTCTCCATGGCCTCCAGTTCCTACCACCCCACTGCCCCAAAGCTGTCTCACCTGCCTCTAGGCTCTGCACCTCCCTCCCAGTCCACTCAGTTTCCCAGGAGGTCCCCAAGTACCCCAGTGTCTGGGGACAGTAGTGGGCAAAGGGCCCCAGGGCCTCTCAGCTGGGCCCATGGCTGAGCACGGTGGGGAGGCGGGCGCAGTGCACAGCGCTGATCCTAACCAAGTTTGCCAGCCCAGCTTTTCTCATGGCTCTCACACAATGGTCTGCTTTGTGCCCACCTGCCGATAATGCTTAATTAGGCGAGGAGGTGATTAATTTGAGGTAATTGACAGCTAATTAGAGGCCCACAGGCTCATTAACTTGACATCTTGTCTTCGTGAATTGGCTGAGTAGGGTCAGGTGATGGAAGCCGTTGCTTCTCCCTCCCCAGCTCTCAGCCCCTGTAGGCTGAGGCGATCACCTGGGGGAGGGCTGGGCCGACCCAGGAGTTCAGGTGGGGCAGTCCCAAGGCCAAGAGTAGAGGAAGCCAAGGCAGTGAGGGAGGAAGGGTCCGCATGGAGGTGTATGCTCTGACCTTAAGAGGGAGAGAGTGGGCAGGGAGTGAGGGCTTGTGGGCACTTCAGCAAAGACACGTAAGAGAGGTGGGGTATTTAACAGGGCCCGAGGGCAGGAGGGAGAGCTGGTGTCCATGAAAGGAGGAGGGGTGACAGGAAGCGGGTGAGTGGGGCAGCCTGTTGGGGAACTAAGCATAGGCTGTGGGGTGACAGACCTGGGACTGGATCCTAACTCTGCTACTAACCAGCTGGGTGACTGTGAACCAGTGAGTTAATTGCTAAACCTCAGGCTTCTCCTCCGTAGAATGGGAATAATAATGGTACCTGCCACAGGAGGTTGTTGTGAAGAGTCCATGAAACACTGAGGTAAAGGACAAATTTGTGAATTGAATGAGCAGGGTCAGGGCTGAGTAGGATTTGTACCCAAGGGTCTGATGAGTGCCCAGTCAAATGTTAACTAGTCCATTAAAATTGTTTTAAATAAAAAGTTAACTATTCTTGGTGGCAAGAAGGAGTGACAGGAAGAGAGAGTGAGTGGGTTGAATGGGTGCCAGGGCTGTGGGGAAGCAATAGCAACCCCATCCCAAGATAAGCCACCGTTACCCTGCAGGACACCTGCCAGCCTGATCACAGTAGCCTGGTGGAAGGTGTGGGGAAAAGACCTTCTTGTTGTTACCATCTCTTTTGGGCACGGGGCATGCAATTCAGCAATAGATATTAAAGTTTAAAATGCACACAGTCTTTGATCCAGCAATTCCCCTAATAGTGATATATCCACAGATACCTAAACTCAAGGATATTTGCTCATCACAACATAGTTTGTAGTAGCAGAAGACAGGAAATGACCTGAATGTCCATCACAGGACCTGCCTAGGTAACCGAACGCACATTCACACAGTGGAACAGTATGCAGCTGTTACATCTCTAGGTACCAATATGAACAAGATCCAAGATAAATAGAAAAAAAAAAAAAAAAAGCAAGCTGCAGAACAGGTGTAGTTTCCACAAGCTGCTAACTAGTGGTCTGAAGGTTATGGGATGGCAAGGAGATGTCTTTTTTCATAATCTGTTCGTTTTAAATATAGTTTGTATTTACTACCTTTTCAAAAAGTATTTAAAAGTCATAAAAGTTTTTTTTTTTTTTTTTTTTTCCAAATGAAATCTAACTTGAAATCTGAATTTATAGGCAAAGTGCCTCTGGTTGAACTGGGGGTGGAGGCCCAGTCCTACCCACCTATTTCCTTCCTCCCTTCCCCTACAGGCTCCAAGAGGATCATCTGGAATCCATCATTGTCCACTGGAACTTTCTATGATGATGGAAATGTATGCAGTTCTACACTGTCGAATACAGTGGTAGTCAGTAGCCGTAAGTGGCTACTGAGCACTTAAAATGTGCCTAGCGCGACTAAGAAACTGATTTTATTTTATTTTTTTCACTCTGTCCCCAGGCTGGAGTGCAGTGGCACCATCTCGGCTCACTGCAACTTCTGCCTCCTGGGTTAGGTGATTCTCATGCCTCAGCCTCCCGAGTAGCTGGGATTACAGGTGTGCACCGTGACGCCCGTCTATTTTTATTTTTTAAAATTTTCAGTAGAGACAGGGTTTCACTATGTTGGCCAGGCTGGTCTCAAATTGACCTCAAATGATCCACCTGTCTCAGCTTCCCAGAGTGCTGGGATTATAGGAGTGAGCCATTGCACCTGGCCAGAAACAGAATTTTTAATTTTATTTACTTTTAATTTAGATTTAATAGCTACATGTGGCTAGTGGCTACCAATTGGGATAGCACAGAAATTTCTTCAAGGGAACTAACAATTCAGCTGACCCTAGCCTCCATCTAAGGGAATACCAAACCCAGTGACTGTCACCAGCACCACTGATAACTCCAGAGTTTCCTGCAGTGTAAATACAGGCTCTTTGCTATAGAAAGAACTGAAGATTCCTTCCTTCCTTCTTTCCTTCCTTCCTTCCTTCCTTCCTTCCTTCCTTCCTTCCTTCCTTCCTTCCTTCCTTCCTTCCCTCCCTCCTTTCTTCCTTCCTTTCTTTCTCTTTCTTTCTTTCCTTTCTTTTTTTCTTTCTTTCTTTCTTTCTTTCTTTCTTTCTTTCTTTCTTTCTTTCTTTCTTTCTTTCTTTCTTTCG
>NW_016807225.1:645975-650975 GCF_001698545.2 Rhinopithecus bieti | reverse complement strand
CATATTCTTTGAATTCTTTTTTATTTTTTATTTTTTTGAGACAGTCTCACTTTGTTACCCAGGCTGGAGTGCAGTGGCACAATCATGACTTTCTGCAGCCTCAAACTCCTGGACTCAAGTGATTCTCCTGCCTCTGCCTCCCAAGTAGCTGGGACTACAGGTGTGCACCACCATGCCTGGCTAATTTAATTTTGGAGAGATGAGGCCTCACTATGTTGCCCAGGCTGGTCTTGAACTCCTGGCCCCAAGTGATCCTCCCGCCTCAACTTCCCAAGGTAATGGGATTACAGGTGTGAGCCACCATGCTTACCACCCCCTGTCCTTTTTTTTTTTTTTTTTTGACAGGGTCTCACTCTGTGGCCCAGGCTGGAGTGCAATGCTGTGATCATAGCTCACTGCAGCCTTGAACTCCTGGGCTCAAGTCATCCTTCCGGTGCTGCCTCCTGAGCAGCTGGGACTACAGGGATGTGCCACTGCGCTGGCTAATTTTATTTAATTAAGAAACTTTTTTTTTTTTTTTGGTAGAGATGGGGTCTCACTATGTTGCCCAGGCTAGTCTCTGGCTCCTGGACTCAAGTAATCCTCCTGCCTCAGCCTCCCAGTGTGCTGGGATTACTGGTGTGAACCACCGCAGTGGGGACACTTGGTCCTTTCGACAACCTGGTGAAGTAGTTATTTTCCCCCTTTAATGGAAGAGGAAACTAAGTTCAATAAGGCTAAGAATCCTATCCAAGGCCACACCCCAAAGCTATTAAGTAGCAGAACCCATATTCAAGCTAGAATGATCAACTGTCACATGGTCAAGACTGTTCCTCCTCCCAGGAAACCCCTGAGTTCCAAGCAAATCAGACAGTTAGTCACCCTAATTCAAACCTGACTGGATTCAAAAGTGGAGCTTTTTTTTTTTTTCTTTGAAACGGAGTCTCGCTCTGTCACCCAGGCTGGAGTGCAGTGGTAGGATCTCAGCTCACTGCAAGCTCCGCCTCCCGGGTTCACACCATTCTCCTGCCTCAGCCTCCCGAGTAGCTGGGACTACAGGCGCCTGCCACCACGCCTGGCTAATTTCTTGTATTTTAGTAGAGACGGGGTTTCACCATGTTAGCCAGGATGGTCTCGATCTCCTGACCTCGTGATCCACCTGCCTCGGCCTCCCGAAGTGCTGGGATTACAGGCGTGAGCCACCGCGCCTGGCCCCAAAAGTGAGCTCTTAATCATCAGGCTGGGATTTCCTCTGGCCTAACATTTCACCAGACAGCACGTGGTGTTAGCACAGACTCAAGGCAGAATATTTTGTCTTCAAAACACTCACGTGATATCAGGATTTTACTTGTTTTTCTTTTATTTTGAAGAAAGCGATTTCATTTAAAGTAGATCTGAGTTGGGTAAGAATAAAATTATTTATATGAAAAGAATTTTCTAACGCATTAATCCATCAAACAAGGATTTATTCAGCACCCATGAGCTGAAAAGAAGTTTAAAGCAGTCCTTGACTTCAAGAAATTAATCATTTACTTAGGGAGCTAAGAGGAAAGCTTAAGGAATAAAATTAGAGGATAATAAACAGTAATAATAATCACCCCATATGTGAGTACTTACTGTGCCCAAGGGGCTTTACAGAGTCTAATTTAATCTTTACAACACAGCTGTGAGATATGTTCTGCTGTTATGCTCATTTCAGATGAGGAAACCAAGACTTGGTGAAGTGATTTGGTCAAGGAAAAAAATCATTGCGCTGTTCACTTCAGATTTGTAGATTTAATATAAATGAGTTACGCCTCCGATAAATCTTTATTGAATGGGAAACCCTTGAAAACACAGACATTTTTTCCTTTCTCTGCTCTTGAATATCCTATCCCCAGTAATTTAGTGCAAAATTTTAAATATGTATTTTGGCTTGTTTCATTTTAGGAAAATAGTAGTTCAGGTCAAAATGGCGCTTTTAGTCTTAATGGCTTGGGTGCAAATAGGCACAGCTTGTGAGGGTGAAATCAGAGGTCCTGGCTTGCAGCGGGGTTCCGGGGCTGACACAGGCCAATGGGCCAGTGCGACCTGCTTGGTACCCCGGCTGCACAAACTGTTGGCCCCATGGTCAGTCCTGACCAGAAATGCACAAGGGTACTTGTCCCCTGGGTCCTCAAGGACAGCTCCTCCGTCTCCCTCCAACACACCTCAAACCTTATCACATCCCTCAGCCTCCTGACCCTGCCACCCATCTCTGCTTTTCAGGTTTGCAGGCCCCCACCCAGAGGCACCTGCATCATTCCTCCCTGACACGTCAACTTTCATTTTCCTAGGACGAGTCTCATTTGACAGTCTCCTGCCCATATTTCTAAGCTCTCTGGGTCTCGGTGTGCTATTTCTCTGTCCTCTCTGGGGGTTGTAACACCAATCATCTGCAGGTTTCATTAGCATGCTGTTTACCCCTGTCTTTCAGATCATTAATGAAGATGTGAAGTGAGACACCAATCCTCACGGCCCCCACCACGTGCCCCCTCCCATGCCCGGCGCTGCTGGAGTCATTATCCTTCCTGGTGTGACAGGGTCAGAACCAAACCAATTTGCATCAATCTTTGGTGATGCTGTGAAGTGTTGCCTGCCCTGCAATGCTGCTGCCGTTAACAACTGCTTCAGCCGTCTGGTCTGGAGTGCTCTTCTCTCCTTTGGAAGGCTCATCAGATCTGGCCACCCCAGTTCTGGCTGAAAGCCCCAGAGCAACTGCAATGGTCAGGCAGGATTCAGGGCTACACATGGCTGACATTGTTCCTTCTTCGTTTTGCTCTCTTGAGCTGGGCAGAAAGCAGTCCCTCTTTGGCAAACAGGATGGATAAGTGCATAGTGGAGGAGGCAGCAGATGTGGCAGGCACGGAATTTTACTCACTGCTGCATCTATTTCTATCAAGGAAAATGGGGAGTGCTCCCCATTCCCCCCCCCCCATTTTCTAGCCCAGGCCTAGTCAGATGTGTGGGCTTGTATATTCTGGGTACTTGGGGCTGATGTGGTCAAGTCACTTCTTGGGGAGAAAGTCAATTCTTCTCCACTATTTTCTCATGTCATTTGGTCCTGAGGCTTTTATATCTTCTTTAGCAATTCCATGACTATGATTCTCATCCTGCAGGGAGACTGACTTTATATACACACTTGTCTCCCAATAAAAATGAGAACCACCTCCTACATATCCCTTGTGTCTTCCAGACCCCAACTCGGATGAAACGCACTTCCTTCTCTTTCCTGAGAGTGCAGCGCCTCCAACTGGTTGTCTGTGATGAAAACATGAGTATAATTCCAGATTCTTCTCTGACCCATTCCTACTCCTGACCCCCAGCTCATTTTTTCTTCCTTCTCCTCCAATTGGGAAGGGGAAGGTAAGCAGGGAGAAAGCAGTGAAGGAAACTCTCGCAAACAACATCTGAAGTAAGGTGCTGCATGCCCAAGAGCTGGGGGAGACTTAACGCTAAGACTCTACAGCAAGGTTAGGTGAGACATACTTTCTCAGGGTCGGGAAAGACTGAGGAAAAAGATAGCTATTTGGCAACACTGAACACCTACTGACTGATTTTTTCTGTTCCTGGGCAAAGGCTCTGAGGAGTGTGGGGAGAGATGGAACTGTCATGAATAGGGAACAAGTTTTTTTTTCCACATTACATGCAATGGAGTAGAGCTCCTAGGGCATAGCTGGATGCTTATTAGGTGCTCAGTAAACACTTATTGGTGTACAGATTGATACACATTTGCATACTAAAGAACAAATTTCATTACCATATACAAAGGTCATCGATGAACTATATATGTGTGCATGTGTGTGCAGGATAACAGACTGAGTTGAGAAGCAGGGCTTTTAAAATCTGTATATCTGGCCCCAGAGGCTTTTTTCTCCTTGTATTGTAAAATCAATACCTGTTTCCAAAACGTAGAAGAAAACAACAATACCCCATATTCCTCCAACCAGGCAGCAAGCACTATTACCACCTTCGCCTATTGCCTTCCATTCACCGCCCCACGTTGCTGTAATTGTGTTACATTCAGCTATTTCACTTATCCTTATGACAAAACCATTTCTTCCATGATATCATAACCTCTTTGCAAACACACCAAATGGCTGCATGGTAGTTCACTATGGGAATGTACCATGATTTACCCGACAGCTGCACATCTGAACAGCCTTTGGGCCACTTGAAGGCAGAGGCAGCAGCAGCAGAGGTGGATGGCAGGAAGCAGGAGGCCAAGGTGAAGCAGCTCTCAGGACCTTGCTTTCCCATGAGCCCCCTCATTCCTCAGAGACCGTTTCTGGTTCCAATCCTCACATATCCCTCATGGGTCCTGCTGCAGCCAGCACTCCTCATTTCCACTCAGCCTCAAGTCACTGACTTTCCCAACTTGACTCTTCTCAGCTGCTCCTTTGTGCAAAGTCACTGGCTCAGGCCAACTTGGCTTCTGGAGCTTGGCTACATCCAAGAAGGCCCTGGGATGTGACTTTCAGGCTCGCTTGACCCTGAGGCCTCAGGCTGCAGAGTCAGGCCAGGGTCTCTCCATGGGTTCCCAGAGAAGGCAAAGCCCAGAGGAGGCTGCCAGGGGAGCAGAAGCCTGAGTGGACCCTGCTTAGTCCTGGAAAGGGAGCGAGAACCTGACAAATCTCACACCATAGGAAACTATCTGGCCCAGGTACAGTGGCTCATGCTTGTAATCCCAATACTTTGGGAGGCTGAGATAGGTGGATTACTTGAGCCCAGGAGTTTGAGACCAGCCTGGGCAACATGGCAAAACCGTATCTCTGCAAAAAATACAAAAATTAGCCAGGTGTGGTGGCATGTGCTTGTGGTTCCAACTACTTTGGAGGCTGAGGCAGGAGGATTGCTTGAGTCCAGAAGGCAGAGGCTGCAGCAAGCTAAGATCATGGCACTGCACTCTAGCCTTGGTGACAGAGGGAGACCTTGTCCTCACGATAAAAAAGGAAGGAGGGAAGGAAGGAAGGAAGGAAGGAAGGAAGGAAGGAAGGAAGGAA
>NW_016807225.1:632082-645529 GCF_001698545.2 Rhinopithecus bieti | reverse complement strand
GGGAGAAGGGAAGGGGAGGGGAGGGGAGGGGAGGGAAGGGAAGGGAAAAACTATCTGGAGGAATGTGGAGGACTGGAGGGTGAGGGGTAGCGGGTTATGACCAAATCCAACAGGGAAGTGTGTTCCTGTGCAGTGACTAGAAAAGCACGGATGCTCAGAAAATACTAGGACCACAAAGATTAGCAAAGCACAGTGATTTGAAGCTTATGTATGCCAAGTTCAGTATCAGCTCAGAAACCTGCCAATGTCACAAAGAACACCTTTCCTTCCCTTGCTTAATGCCCCTGTCTGTAGAGTCAACAATGGTTTCTACTGAATGTCCATGGTGGCACAGGGCCTCAGTGGGTGGAAGGATGGGGGTAGGAGAAATAGTAAACTGTCAGCTCTTCTGAAGGGTTACGGAAATAGTATTCTGCTTAACTGACTAGTCAAGGTAACCAGAAGTTACTATATTTTCCCTGTAGGGATTGCCATTTTTTTTGTTGTTGTTTTTTGAGATAGAGTCTCACTCTGTCACCCAGGGTGGAGTGCACTGATGCAATCTCAGTTCACTGCAACCTCTGCCTCTCCGGTTCAAGCAATTCCCTTCCCTCAGCCTCCCACGTAGGTGGGACTACAGGCACCCACCACCACATACAGCTAAAATTTTTTTTTTTTTTTTTTAAGTAGGGACAGGGTTTTACCATGTTGGCCAGGCTGGTCTTAAACTCCTGACCTCAAGTGATCCACCCGCCTCAGCCTCCCAAAGTGCTGGGATTATAGGTGTTAGCCACCGTGCCCGGCCTAGGGATTGTCAATTTTTAATAAATATGAGTATAATAAAAAAGTAAATACTACATGGAATCTGTTTTATATATCTATCAAGCAACTATATACATAATGGGTAAGATATGCCATGCACCACTCTCAACACTTTGCAATACTCATTTAATCTCTACAGCTACCCTAGTAGTTAGGTGCTATTTGCACCCAGGCAGCCTGACTTCAGAGCCTGTGCCCTTATCCATGATGCTGATACGACTCTTTAAAGTGGAAGAAGTCCTAAGGAAACCAAGGCTGAGAGAGAAGTAACTTACACAAGATCACCCCTGCCTTTCTCTCAAAATCCAAGCACTTATTATATCTTTGACCAGCAATGAGGCTATGAACACCGAACGTCAAGGCACAGTTCATTCTTTCAACACATTCTTATTTTAGCACCTATTATGTGCCAGGTAGTTCTGTTTATAGCCAAAGAAACTGCAGGAAATTGAACAAATTTGGATCAATTCTTTGGCATGTCCCAAAAGTTATTTTTGTCAGATCTTATCATTATCCTCTCTCTGTCTCAGAAAATGAAGGTAGAAAACAATGCCACTTTGATTACTTGAGTATTTTGGCTTCTCAGATTCTACATAACTGAATCTCCTTTTGTATTGGAGGTCACTTTCAAAAACACCAGGTATAGAGATCAAGACAGAAAGCAGAGGGCAAGAGAGAGATGAAAATATGTGAGCCCAATGCTGCTCCGAACTTGAGTTTAATTGAGATTCCAACTGCCACTCTCCCCTGCATTCTTTTGTCCCTGGCTATGACCAAGTTTACGGCTGTATCACCCCAAGTAATCCCCGTAATGGGCTGCAATCCTGGGGGAGCTGTTTTTGTTCATTAAGTGGCCAACCTCTGAGCCACATGGATTGCGGCCAGTTATGGCTTCTTGCCCTGGCAGATGGGCCACTTTTCTGTTTTAAACAAACAGAGATCTTTCAGGAGAGAGGAGATAGTAGGCAGGCGTTGGGGACACAACCAGAGACATAAAGGTGATGGGTGCTAGAAATGAGGGCCAGAGTGAGGGGGGCAGTGGGTGCCCCTTCCAGGTCATGCAGTCTTCTAGGGCAGAATTCACTCATGTGCTATGTGTTAGCTTTCTCTGCAATGGTAACTGTAGTTGTATAGGGCTTACAGTTTGTGAAGGGCTCAGTGTAGTTCCCGGAATGATGCCAGCGGTCTGCAGGGGTGGGAGGAGTGACAGGGCCATAGACAGGAGGCGGCGAATGAACAGAGTGGGGCAAATGGCTGAGAGGGGGCTTCCCCTGAGGGTCAGAATTTCTCAGTGCTTCAGACTCCAGCTCAAGTGACAGGGGCCAGGCTGTGCCCAGAGCAGTTCTCTCAAGTCAACTGACTCTTACCTCTTTGCCCACAGCGCCAGTGTCTGCTTCTCGAAGTTGGGGAAACATTGCAGCAGCTGCTTGTTGGGAGACCTGTCCCCTCACTGCACTGCACCACCCCCTCCTCGCCACCTGCCCCACCACCCCATGTCTGTCCTCTGGTTAGAGTTGTGTGAAGCGGAAGACAATTTGGGGCTTATTAGTGTCCCAGGGAGACATGTAACTTGTGTTGCTGGGACCCAAACAGCAAGAGTCTTAGCGGCAAACTCCAGCCGAGAAAAGACTGAGGAATTGTCTCACCTAATTACAGGGAATGGCCCTCTTTGTGTTTGTGATTCGGTACGGTTGTCCGATCGCTTTTGATCGCTTTTCTCTATTTGCTGGCTCAGGCCATGCTGGAATTGTGCTAATTAGAAGAGAAATGGACAGAGTGATCCTGTCAGCCCTGGTTACTGGTGGGGACAAAGCAGAATATTATTCTGAGGCAGTGTTTTGTGAGGGCCCTTCTTCCAGCTCTCATTAGGAGGAAGGGGCCCACAGGAGGGGAAGGTTCCAAATGCCTGGCCCAGCTAATGGAGCACTGGGGTGTTCCTGTGCTAATTAACAGGCTCTGCCAGCACTCACGCCAACCAGGAGCCTCACAGTTACACCTGGTATCGTCTGAAGCCTCCAGCTGCTCGAGAGGAAAAAGTACCAGGCAAAGGGTGGGAAGGCCAGTGGCCTCTTTAGGCATAGACAGGGACACACACCCCAAATGCCAAAAAGCCTACATAGATAGGAAAAGTCAGTTCCAGTCCATCAGAACTTACAACCGTGGAGACACCACCCTTTGCCACTCTCTGGGGTTGGGGGTTGCAAGACTCTGGTGAAACAAAGGCCACACAGGGATCAGGTATCCTTGTAGCTCTCACAAGATGAAGAAAACAGAAAATGGAGAACATAACCAAATGCTTGGAGATGGAGTTAGTGCAGAAGCTGAGAACTGGTAAGAGACTGTGTTATTTGGCTTCTGGGATCATCCACCTTGGCCCAACTGTCCGTTTCCTCACTTCCTGCTCTGCCTGTTCACCTTCCTGTGATGGCTTAATCCTGGAGGAAACAGGAGGAGTCAGGGCATCCCACTGGAAATGAAATTTCTCGGCTTCATTTCAAAGCTCCTGTGGAAGTCGAAACACCCTTCTGAAGCCACAGGGACAAGGGGATGACTTCCATCAGTTCTATTTTCACTGCCTTGATCTGGGAGAGTCCAGAAGAGCAGCTAGAGAACTAAAACCATGGAGCAGTTAGCAAGTGTCCATTTAAAAAATATGACAAAAATGGAAAGATAAAAATGATGGCATTTCAGTATCAACACAGTTAATACCCTGTGAACTTTAAGTGCTCTAACCTATGGAAGGCAGGCCAAGCAAATCAGCAGAGGCCTAGACTCTGCGAGACTGAAGACAGCAAGAAGTAATGAGTGCTGGTAAGAAAAAAAATGTTAATAAGAATTTGCAAACGTGTCTCCAAGCTCCAATACTATGCTTTTCAGAATGCTGCTGCTCACAGTTAACAGATGCTTTCCAGGATGGTATTTGGAATGGCAAAGGAAAAGGGAGAAAATATCTGTAGGCAAATAATAAACAACTATTTACTGTAAAAATAGTCTCTGAAGACTTAGAACATTCATAACACTGTCCCTGCTTAGTCAATCAGCCATGCTTTTTTCTAGATCACAGAAATCTACTGTTCATCCAGATGTCTTTTTTGGAAATAAATGATGGGCCTATGATGAGAAGCAATTTGCTGTCCTTAAAATGAAATGCTTTCTTTCAAAGGGCATATTCTGGTCTACAGCAGGTAAACTATCAATGGGTGATAGCAGTAGCAGTAATGAGTACTTCCTCTTTTCCAGTTCTTGAACATGGTTGAAAAGGAACCTACACTAAGGGATTTAGTAGATGGCAGATAAATACTTGTTTTCAATCTATCATGTGTAACCAGAAGTCTGCAAGCAAATAGGTTTTGAACTCCCAGTTCAAAGAAGACATTGAAGAACTGGATGTGTAGGAGACAGCTATACCTTGAGGAGTTTTGAATTTAGTAGGAGAAATAAGCTATGTACTCAGAGCCAGGCGCAGTGGCTCACGCCTATAATCCCAGCACTTTGGGAAGCCAAGGCCAGAGGATCTCTTGAGGCCAGAAGTTTGAGACCAGCCTGGCCAACACGGCAAAACCCGTCTCTACTAAAAATACAAAAATCAGCCGGGTGTGGTGGCATGTGCCTGTAATCCCAGCTACTAGGGAGGCTAAGGCAGAGAATCGCTTGAACCCGGGAGGCAGAGGTTGCAGTGAGCCAAAATTGCACCACTGCACTCCAGCCTGGGCAACAGAGCGAGACTCTGTCTCAAAAAGAAAAAGTACTCAGACCACTTAAATATAAGGCAGTGTGGTAAGAGTCACAGGGATGATATGGGTAAATGCTATAGGAATGTAGGGGAAGGACCATTTCCAGCTGGATCATCAGGGGATTATAGGAAGCATAGGTTTGATAGATGCAAAAGGGATACAAGATCTTCTAGGAACTCAAAGGCAGGAGTAAAGTGAGAAACTGGGAACCGTTCAGAGTAACTGCAACATGGACTTCATATATAGGAGAGTAAGAAAACTAAACGGAAGGGTTGATTAGGATTACATGTAGAGAGTCTTAAAATGCCAGGTCAAGAGATTGAGAATTTATTAGTAGACATGGGAAGATATTAAAGGTTTCTAAATACTACTGTAGGGTGTTGGGCAGTGGTAGGATAGACTGGAAGGCAGGAGACCAAGTAGTTGACGGTAAAGCCCCAAACTATCCACTAAGTATATTAAGGAGGAAGACAGTGGATTATTTATCATTATAGTTGTACTTTCTGATGAGGTCTGTGCTTTAAATATCCAACTCGGCCCTCTGAGGAAAAACTCACCCTCCTGTAAAAGGGACATATTTATTATGAAGACACAGAAACCATCACATACAAAGTACAATCCTTTAACATCCTGAAATACATATACACACACACTGTACATCAATTTATATTATCAATATAAAAATACATCATTAACATTTCTAAGGATGACAAATACAAAACCAATAAATATAGCAATTCTAAAACATCTACTTACATTAAGTGCTGGTGAATAGGATGATGTAAAAGAAAGAGGCCAAAGCGACCAGAAAACCAACTACCTGGCTTCCAGTTACAGACTTGAGTTGGTTTGGGGGAGGTATCCCAATCAATTTCCCCAAACACTTAAAAGTGCTTGATGTCATCAACTCTCAAAAACAGAGCAAAGGAAGAATCTGACATTATGGCACTATTTTTTGACCACACACACATACACACACAAACTCTTCAACCGCGTTTAGTGAGATACAGAAATATCAATCGATAATAAGTTTAAATTAAAATCAAAGCCCCTACAACCTAACCTTCTATGTAGCATCTCAGTAGAATGTTTTACTTCTCATACTCATCTTTCATATCTTATGTTCAGTCTTTTTTCCTCTCAATAAGTAAAACTACATGGATGGCCAAACGAGAGAAAAATTCAGCGTTAATTCTAGCATGAGAACAAGGCACAAATGTTAGAAAATGGTTAATGGATCAGCTTTTAAACTGAAGAGTGCCATGCCCTAGCAAACACTCACGACTCAAAACTTGACCATAACTTTTCTTGTGTCCAAACACCATGAGACTATTGCCACAGGGATCTTCTTTTTTTTTTTGAGACAGAGTCTCACTCTGTTGCCCAGGCTGGAGTGCAGTGGCATGATTTTGGCTCACAGCAACCTCTACCTCCCAGATTCAAGCGATTCTCGTGCCTCAGGCCCCCAAGTAGCTGAGACTATAGGCATGCGCCATCACGCCCAGCTAATTTTTGTATTTTTAGTAGAGACAGGGTTTCACCATGTTGGCCAGGCTGGTCTGGAACACCTGACTTCAAGTGATCTGCCCACCCCAGCCTCCGAAAGTGCTGGGATTACAGGTATGAGTTGCCTGGCCAGGATATTCTTATTTATTTATTTTGAGATGGAGTTTCACTCTGTCACCCAGGCTGGAGTGCAGTGGCGTGATCTTGGCTCACTGCAACCTCCGCCTCCTCGGTTCAAGCAATTCTCCTGCCTCAGCCTCCCGAATAGCTGGGACTACAGGCCCGTGCCACCACGCCCAGCTAATTTTGTATTTTAGTAGAGATGGGGTTTCACCATGTTGGCCAGGATGGTCTCGATCTCTTGACCTCATGATCTGCTTGCCTCGGCCTCCCAAAGTGCTGGGATTACAGGCATGAGCCACCGCGCCCGGCCCTGGGATATTCTTTTGTGCAAAGTTTAGGAAACTCCATGCACTTCTCAAAACATCAGATGCTGGGGGCTGGCTTATACGAGAAATATGGAGAACACATATAATAGATTTTACCCATGGGCTAGATTTTCAGATTTTTAACAGAGACAGATAAGTGGTGAAGAACTCCATGAAAGTTGTATTTAAGTCAGAAGATTCTCTTTCGTGTGTGTGTGTTTCTATTATATAGATGAACTATCTCATACGTGCTGTCAGAGGGGACGATCCCACCATACCATAGCACATTCTTTCAAGGTCAGTTAGGGCTTCTAGCTTTCAACCAAATGGGAACTCCTATAAACCATCCCGTTTCTCTTGTCTTTCAGGCTACACTGACTTTCTTGCTTGAATCTGTAACAGATTAATTAGAACTCTAAAGTCCTTTCTGTCACCTTCACATTGGTCTTTTTTTTTTTTTTTTAAGACGGAGTCTCGCTCTGTCACCCAGGCTGGAGTGCAGTGGCCGGATCTCAGCTCACTGCAAGCTCCACCTCCCAGGTTTATGCCATTCTCCTGCCTCAGCCTCCCGAGTAGCTGGGACTACAGGTGCCCGCCACCTCACCCGGCTAGTTTTTTGTATTTTTTAGTAGAGACAGGGTTTCACCATATTAGCCAGGATGGTCTCGATCTCCTGACCTCGTGATCCGCCCGTCTCGGCCTCCCAAAGTGCTAGGATTACAGGCTTGAGCCACCGCGCCCGGCCCACATTGGTCTTTAGATCTAGAACCCAAGGCAACCTTGGATGAGCCTTTCATTATACAAGCTAATTCCAGGAGGGACTCAGGGATCCCTCTGCCCGAAGTCAGAACTGGAAGGTGGGGCTGGGAAGTAAGGAATGAAAAGCAAATGGGACTATCATAAGAGGTACAGAAGTTTTAAAAAACAGATGTACATTTCAAGAAGATTCTGGTTTCTCCAGCTGGGGATTCTGGGAACTTAGTATATACTGGAGAGTTCACAGGTCAGGCTGCATGGTCTGGTCCAGAATCTAGTTGGTCTCTGGTCTCCTTGAATCAAAAACACTTCCTAAGAGATCAAGAACAATTCAAAAGAACCCATCCAATCAACATGTCACAACTGACTGCCATGACTGAGTCAAATCAACCGTAAGATCCTGGGGCTCCTGAATCACTTCCAGAAATGAGAAAGCAGGACTTTGACCTTTAAGAATGATATGCCCTCAGCTGTTACCAATATCCGAGGCTAAGAAGGTTCAAGTCTGAAAGCTGATTGAGTAACTGCAATGATCCTTGGGTACAGCAGATTCTTCTCTTGCTGCTGAATGTCCTCAGACGCGCAGAGTGCCAGGAACAGGGGAGAGAGTAGTCCTGGAGGTACACCCTCTGGTCTCTCCCAAGCAAGCAGTGAGGTGTGCATTGTTAGAGGTGCACCGGGAAGGCAGCTTGGTTTCGAAACCCAGGACATCCTGTCCACAAGCAGCTGCTACTTCTTGGGCTTCTCTAGAATATTGAGGAATTTCCCCCGTGTCATCTCTCTGGCTGGAATCACAAAGCAAACAAATGATCAATGAAAACCTAAAATCTGAAAAAAGAATCATAGAAAGATTTAACTTAAAAATGCAGATTGATTTAAATTATATATCAAGTTGCTATCACAACAGATTTAATCATCACCAACTAACCTCCTAAAAGGGGGTAAAAACAAACCGCTATAGACAACTACAACTCTACAACGCTATTCTGAAGTTGGCAACTGAGATACACACCAAATGACTGGGAAAGATTTTATCATTCATATTTAAACAAATCACCAGGGGATTCCCCCAAAACCTATCTCTGTCTCAAGAATCTAACCTAATACTCATGCTCACTATCTCAGGGGGTTTGCTCTGGGAGCCTAAAATCCAACCAAGATTAGTCTTCTCTGGGTTGCTGGTCTCTGGACATTTATAATCTCAAATCAAAATTAGAGATCATTTACCCTATCTCTCGGCAGTGGTAGTCCCTGGGTACTGTAATATAACAGGGTTTATATTCCCTCAGTGCAGCTCATCTGTGGATGGCGTCATAAAGTAGGGTTCATAGAGCTTTGGTCTTCTTTCCCTTGGCATTGTCAGTCCTTAGATATTTAATATAGCCAGCCAAGGTTTATGTGTCTTTCTCCGGCTTTCAGCACCATCAATCTTTGAATGCTGTAGTTACAAGTGGGTTTATACAGCTACTTTCCTACATAGAAGGTTCCAAAATGAAAGTAAAACATTTCTCAGTTACAAGGGCCACTCCAGAGGTCCCCTATTTTAGATCTCAGAAAGCATACGTAGTGTAACAGCCCCCTCCTCATCCTCATCCTGCAAGGCCATGTTTTCAGATTTCTTAAATGGATTTAACAGTGCAGAAAGTTTCTGATGGCTGATGGCTGGCTCTGGAAGCCAGGCCTTCTGGAACCATGCAGTAGGCACAGGGCAGGCTGTGTGGTCTCCCAAGAACACATCTCCATCATGACCAAAGAAGTAAGGTGGCTAGGGAGGCACCCTCAGGAATGAGAAGGACTTCACCTGGGCCTCCTTGTTTCCTTTCCCAAGTCCAGAGCAAACGGAGCTAGATGAATGGCCTCCCGCTCCCCTCTGCCCCAACTTAAATTTAACAGTTTTCTTGTTTTATCGTACAATGAAGAAATAAAACAACACAACCTCTGGGACCACAGGGAGGCTTTTGGTAACTTCAATCTACACATTCCCCATCTTTCACTTGTTCCTGTGCTCCAACAAAGGGAAAGGAAATTCCATTAACTAGGCATAGAAGCCCAGTGTTGGGTCTTGCCTCACGTGCCCACAATCCCAACCCAGACCAAATCAAACAGACCATTCCTTCCTTTGTGGATTTATAGCAAATCCTGTATAAGCAAAGTTCCTATAAGACTTGCATGCAATTACTTGCTTATATAGTTGTCTTCCTCTACTAAAATGTACTGAAGGCAGAGACTGTTTAGTGCTTTGGACTTCTCTCCCTCGGCAAAAGATCCAAACAATCAGATGCAAACTCCAGAGCACGTGCTCTCCTGTTCACTTGTCATCAGAGATGTTAACATTTCTGATTAATTCATATAGCCCTTATTTTATTCCTCATTTCTTTATCCTTGCTCTGCTGCAGTGCAAGATTCTTACCGACTTGCTACAGACTCAGCAGACTGGATAAATTATAATACACCAAAGAACTAGAACCAGAAATGCAAAAAATGTTAGTTTCCTTCCTTTCCATCAACAAGTATGACTAGTTAGTGGCCCTCAGTGCTCCATTCTCTACATGATGGGAGTCTTTTTAAATGTGCCTTGCTTATTTGACAAGAAAATCATTTCCCTTAATACAAACAATGCCAAGTTAATGGAGAGATTGGGGTCAAGGACTAACTACTCTAGAGAAAATCCAATCAAGTACTGTCTTGCCCATAGGAGGTAGCATGGGCTTCTTGCAGAGAACATAGGATTTGAACTCAGTTTAAGTTCCAGCTCTAGCACTTAGCAGCAGGGTGACACCCTGGGCTGGGCAGATCTCTGAGCCTCAGTCTCTTCATTTGTAACGGAGGGTATGTTAACACCCTACTTTTCTCTTGGATAATAGCAATGAACACGCTGGGTATAGTGCTAATCATTAACACGACATTTTCCAGAGGTGGGTAAGCTCTCTTGCATTCAGTATTTTCTGAGTGAGTGAATGAATGAATTAATGAATGAATGAACAAACTGCACAAAGGGAGGCTAGCAAACAAAAAACTCCATTCCTTGGAATCTTTTCCCTCAGTTTGAAGGAAAAGAAATTTCCTTATACTTTTGGGCAGATTGGGCCTCACTTATTTCTACTAGATGGGTTATCTGCCTACTCTCAAATTTAAACATGCAACAAATGATCCTGCAACATGGCTAGAAGCAGGATCTCTGGAAACCAAACATGGGCAATACAAAACTCTTCTGGAGAGAACACAGCCTGGTTCCAAAAATCCTGGGCCTGGAGCACTGCACTGCTCTAACTAACGATTTCTGCCTGCTGACCGTCAGACCCACCAACTCCTTACTGTTTTTCCCCAAATGGGAAAATGACCAATATTTTTAAGACTTAGAATTTTAACAGATCCACACAATTTAAGAGGTCAAAAGGGTTTAAAAGGAAAATAAATAGATATTCTATTTTCAAGAAGTCTCTCAGTGGCAAGCTCTCCTTGAATTTAACCAATCCTTTTAACAACCCTTTTCCACTCAATCATTCCTCCCCCTTCAACCTAATCCAAGTACACAGAGCTGCAGGAAACCACTGTAAAAGTAGAAGTAATTCAAAAGACATCATCTCCTACATGGGAGGAGAGAAAGTTTTCCTACTCGCCAGTCCCATATAGGAGATATACGAATGTATGACACAGCCGCTCCCTAAAAGAGGGCTGTGCCCTATAAATCAGATGCTAAGCACCAACCCCTTTTTGTGCACAGAGAAATTGCTGTGGGTCAGGGGCTGCTCCAGAGCACGTGTCCTCCTGTTCACTTGTCATCAGAGATGTTAACATTTCTGATTAATTCATATAGCCCTTATTTTATTCCTCATTTCTTTATCCTTGCTCTGCTGCAGTGCGAAGATTCTTACCGACCTGCTACAGTAATCACCGCCCGCTAACCGCACCCCCCCAAACCTAGTGAAATTGTTTAGTGATGCCAACCGCGCTTTTAATTTGCAAGACATCAGACACAGAGGTAATTTATACTAACATCTGTTCATTTTTGACTTCTGAAACAAACTCGCACATGCTGCTACAAAATCCCATTAGGAGTAGGGAGACAGCCTTCTGCTACTATTCTGTATTCTCGTCTACACACACACACACACAATCTCTTCTAGTAGGGTCTTATAAATAAACGTATTTTACTCTTAGCTTTTTAAGCTCCCATCAGGAATTTCAAATCTCTTTGGGGAAAAATCTTCAGAGATGACTACTGCCTGCTTACAGAGAAGAGAAAGCCATTTCTATTCCCCACTGCCTAGTTCTCTCCCTTCTTCTTCACAATGGTTATAGCTTGGTATAATTCTAGAATGAATAGCCAGCATAAGACTACATATTCTTCAGCTTGGCACTTCCAGTTCCTCCATTTTCTCCTGTTTCTTTGTTCCCCATAATGTATTATATTATATAGAAAACAATTCTAGACACAATAAGATTGGGAGAGAGTGTTATCCAGAGTCAGTGAAATCTGTCAACTATTTTCTTTTTTTTTGAAACAGAGTCTCACTCTTGTTGTCCAGGTTGGAGTGTAATGGCGCAATCTCAGCTCACTGCAACCTCTGCCTCCCTAGTTCAAGTGATTCTCCTGCCACAGCCTCTCAAGTAGCTGGGATTACAAGCATGCACCACCACGCTCAGCTAACTTTTTGTATTTTTGGTAGAGACAAGGTTTCACCATGTTGGCCAGGCTGGTCTCGGACTCCTAACCTCAGGTGATCCGCCCGCCTTGGAAGTGCTGGGATTATAGGCACAAGCCACCTCGCCCAGCCTGTCAACTATTTTTTGATTCTGGATTTATTCTCTAAGATTACAAGGTTTCACAGGAAAGCAACACCGCTTCCATTCTAATAACTATGCCAAGAGAGGCCCACTGGTCATCAGCCACTGTTGCATGCCGTGCAGGAGAGAAGCATGACCCCTATGTCAAGTCATGATTTACAGGCCCTATTATGTTGGACATAGATCACAAATTGAGAAAGCCACAATTGAGACTGTCACCATAGGGTTAACATGTGAAATGCTGCAGAGAGTGTGGAGAGGGGACTGGCTACTACACAGCGAGAGACAGCAAATGGATAGACTACAATGAACTTCCAGGTTTCCACTGTTTCTGCTACCCCCCACCCATTTCGTAGTTTCTCCAGGGCTATCCGGTTCATGGCAGCTGTAAATACCTGGGTATATTTGGAGAGGTCAGGACTGAAAGGAGGACTCCACTGTGCCTGCTATGAAAGTGGTGTGTGGTTTAATATAATCTTCTTTAGACTCTCCAATTCCTCCACCCTACATTTAAGCCTTGCTTCTGGCTCACTTTCCACAATGACTATCCCCAAACTGCCTTCTCTGCAGTAAATTTTTCTGGTGGCTGGTTGAAAAAGATTCAGTGGTACAGATTGATTTCCCACTGGTGAGGGGATGAGGGATTACCAGAGGCACCCTGGTTAACGAGATTGGGTGCAGAATCTCTCTCGAGACCAGCCCTCTCTGCCAGGGCTCTGCACCTTTCGCCAATGACATATGGGTTTTATTACAGAAAGATTGTCCAGATTATAACCTTGAGGCAATTGCCCGATAAAATTCTGCTCAGCTTTTATGTAGGGAACAATGTAAAGTTTAAGTAACTTTTAATGAAGTGGAAGAAACTCATAGCTCAGTTTTCAATTCCAATGCAAACTACTTTAAATATTTCTATGCCTCAATATAATTAAAATGTTTGTGAAGGGGCACGAATTGCTTTCCAATGGTTTTCTCCCATTCAGAAGAGCAGTTAACAGGTTGCTTTTAGCAGATTCTAATATGAGTGGCCAGGAAACAAAGGAGACAACATAATATTGTGAAAAGAACAGGACTTCAGCTCTTACACTGACCCTGGGCCACACAGGCAAATTACCAAGTTATTTTTCTGAGCTCCTTTCCTCATCCATTCAAGGTAGGATTAATACAAAGTCACATAGGCATTCAATAAATGCTTGCTACTGTACAACTATTTCTTTCATTTCAAACACGAAGTTTATTTAAGCAATAGGATGCCTGATGGGAAAACTATCTAAGATTCATTTCTTTAAGAGTATCCCTACTTAAAGACATATTGCCCTACATGTAACAGCTATGTACAAGAGAGTTTAAAAACGGGTTGGTTTTAGAATGACAAGTGAAAAACACCAAAATTCTCCAATTTAACAAGGTATGGAAGGATTTTTTTTTTTTTTTTTT
>NW_016807225.1:629986-631773 GCF_001698545.2 Rhinopithecus bieti | reverse complement strand
GATTTTTTTTTTTTTTTTTTTTTTTTTTTTTTTAAATAAGAGACAAGATCTTGCTCTGTCACTCAGGCTGGAGTGCAATGGTGCAGCCATAGCTCACTGCAGCCTCAACCTCCTGGACTCAAGTGATCCTCCTGCCTCAGCCTCCTAAGTAGTTGTGACTATATGCGTGCACCACCTGGTTAAATTTTTTTTTATTTTTTGTAGAGACAGGATCTTGAACTACTAGCTTTAAGTATGGAAGGATTCTGTGTTATTGATTTTTATTAAATGATGAGAGCAAAATAACTTAATGAAGTATAAAGATAAGAGCTGAATGAGCATGCCACTAATGGAGAAGGGGGGCATTGCCACAGAATCAGTATTTATCCCCATCTTATCTCCATCTGCTGTTGATCAAAATATATCATTGGCCATTTAGTTTAAAAAATAAAAAGGCAATATGCTTGTGCACAAATGCCAGTCACTTTATGCACAATAAAGGAATGAGAAAGGGGTACACAAAAGGATAGAAAAAATCCACACTGTTGTAGTCAGGATGGAGTTCAATGGAGTTGTAGTTTTCTGAGAATGTATTCCTGGTCTGTGGGAATAGATTTCTGGAGTAAAGAGCAGGTTCCCTTTGTAGTAGACACCTCCTGTCTGCTGCTGGAACATATCAATTGTATCCTTATTTCCAACTGTGCAGGTGTGTCTATCTCATTAATCGGCTGCCCATCAAATTGGAATCTGATCTGCCTCATTGATATACTGTTGTTCACAATGAGCTTTCATTAGTCTACAAAGTGGTATATGCCTCTTACTCTTAGACTGCACCACTGAACGATCCTACCCCTCCACCTTCAAATTAATATGACCACTGTTGGCAGGGCATGGTGGCTCATGCCTGTAATCCCAGCACTTTGGGAGGCTGAGGCAGGTGGATTACCTGAGGGGTGAGTTCGAGACCAGCCTGGCCAACATGGTGAAACCTCATCTCTACTAAAAATACAAAAATTAGTTGGGCATGGTGGTGTGCACCTCTAGTCCCAGTTACTCAGGAGGCTGAGGCAGGAGAATCGCTTGAACCCAGGAGGTGGAGGTTGCAGTGAGCCGAGATCATGTGACTGCACTCCAGCCTGGGCGGCAGAGTCAGACTCTGTCTCAAAACCAAAACCAAAACCAAAACAACCACTGTTCTCAGTCTTGCTTCCTTCCTTGGCCTTCTTGTCAGTCACGGTGAGCCCTGGAGTCTCCTTAGCTGCTGCTTTACAGGAGGTACCAGATCTATATCAAGTAAGCACATACATAGCACCAGGAGTGGCAAAAGGAGACCTATTTATTTCTAAAAGATCTTCCAATGCAAGACAAATGGTAACACGAAAGACTTGCATCTGTGTGACGCATACTGTGGCGTATTAAGCCTGGCTGCAGTAATGCCAGGTACTAAGTGGAGGCAGCTACCTTCCTTAACTATACCAGTAGATACTTCTAGCCAAAAGGAACACATAAAATTCCAATTTAGTGGCCGGGCGCGGTGGCTCACGCTTGTAATCCCAGCACTTTGGGAGGCTGAGGTGGGCGGATCACAAGGTCAGGAGATCGTGACCATCCTGGCTAACACGGTGAAACCCGTCTCTACTAAAATGCAAAAAAATTCGCCAGGTATGGTGGCGGGCGCCTGTAGGCTCAGCTACTTGGGAGGCTGAGGCAGGAGAATGGTGTGAACCCGGGAGGCAGAGCTTGCAGTGAGCCGAAATTGAGCCACTACACTCCAGCCTGGGTGACAGAGCAGGACTCCATCTGAAAAA
>NW_016807225.1:617517-629729 GCF_001698545.2 Rhinopithecus bieti | reverse complement strand
TACCTGAGGGGTGAGTTCGAGACCAGCCTGGCCAACATGGTGAAACCTCATCTCTACTAAAAATACAAAAATTAGTTGGGCATGGTGGTGTGCACCTCTAGTCCCAGTTACTCAGGAGGCTGAGGCAGGAGAATCGCTTGAACCCAGGAGGTGGAGGTTGCAGTGAGCCGAGATCATGTGACTGCACTCCAGCCTGGGCGGCAGAGTCAGACTCTGTCTCAAAAACCAAAAACCAAAACCAAAACAACCACTGTTCTCAGTCTTGCTTCCTTCCTTGGCCTTCTTGTCAGTCACGGTGAGCCCTGGAGTCTCCTTAGCTGCTGCTTTACAGGAGGTACCAGATCTATATCAAGTAAGCACATACATAGCACCAGGAGTGGCAAAAGGAGACCTATTTATTTCTAAAAAGATCTTCCAATGCAAGACAAATGGTAACACGAAAGACTTGCATCTGTGTGACGCATACTGTGGCGTATTAAGCCTGGCTGCAGTAATGCCAGGTACTAAGTGGAGGCAGCTACCTTCCTTAACTATACCAGTAGATACTTCTAGCCAAAAGGAACACATAAAATTCCAATTTAGTGGCCGGGCGCGGTGGCTCACGCTTGTAATCCCAGCACTTTGGGAGGCTGAGGTGGGCGGATCACAAGGTCAGGAGATCGTGACCATCCTGGCTAACACGGTGAAACCCGTCTCTACTAAAAATGCAAAAAAATTCGCCAGGTATGGTGGCGGGCGCCTGTAGGCTCAGCTACTTGGGAGGCTGAGGCAGGAGAATGGTGTGAACCCGGGAGGCAGAGCTTGCAGTGAGCCGAAATTGAGCCACTACACTCCAGCCTGGGTGACAGAGCAGGACTCCATCTGAAAAAAAAAAAAAAAAAAAAAAAAATTCCCAGTTTATTTTAAATCAATGTGCTAAAGGCTGTTAATTTAATTGGCCTCATAAAAGATGTTTTTATAGAAATGATGCCATTTGTTATAGTTTTGACTCTTCTTTAAAAATTACTTTTTTGGTCCCTGAAATCTTGAATGTATTCTATCTTGAATGTATTCTAACAGCTATGACAAAAGGGACCTACTGATCAGTTATCATTGTGTGCCGTGAAGAAAAGAAGCATAGAGGGGGTGGTGAAGAACGAAGGCAGTCTCATGGAGCACACACTATGTATTAGATATTAGGAAGATTCAAATAAAGTCAAAGACATGCTTTCCCACAGAAAGAGACTATTCTCAAAGGCCATGCTGCCTTTAAGATGGGGCTAGCCATTGTTAACAAGCATTCTGGTGGATTGGCAGAGAACAAAAAGAGAGCAATGTGATTTATAATGCTGATTTCTGTTTCGCAGGAATGTGCAACGTTTCCCTGTGACTCTGGCACAGAGCTGGTGTACAGCAGAGCAGCAGTTCCAGGGCAGTCTGCCAGACTGAGACTCTTCACCACACTCCGGCTGTGTCAGATCTCCACAGGAAAAGTATCACTAAGTGATCAATAAGTCAAGCACTAAGCACTTTTAATGCCTCTGATATGAGAGCAGCTGGTGCTGGAGTCACTGTCAAGAGCAGAAGGAGCTGTGAAAAGCACACACAGAGCCACTGGATGAGGAGGGGTCTTTTGGAGTTTCATTCCATTAGGACACCTGGTGGCCCTCAGCAGGTGGTGGAACTGTAATAAGGTCCACCGCCTGTTCTCAGTCAACTCTTGTGGAGAAGTACACACAAGCAACAGTCTTTGGTGGAAATCTTACTTGTCTCTAAAATATATAAAAGTAGCATTTGAAGGTCAGCAGCCTTGAGGCTTTTGCCTTAAGTTCTTTAGGTGACCGGGCATGATGGCTCACGCCTATAAACCCAGCACCTTGGGAGGTCGAGGCTGCCGGATCAGTTGAGGTCAGGAGTTTCAGACTAGCCTGGGCAACACGGTGGAACCCCATCTCTAGTAAAAATACAAAAATTAGCCAGGCACGGTGGCACACGCTTGTAATCCCAGCTACTTGGGAGGCTGAAGGGGGAGGATTGCTTGAACCTGGGAGGCGGAGGTTGCAGTGAGCCGAGATCGCGCCACTGTACTCCAGCCTGGGTGACAGAGTAAGACTGTCTCAAAAAAAAAAAAAAAAAATTATTTAGGCATAATAAAACATTTCAAAAAGGAGGCTAAAATACTATATATCTGAGAAAAGAACGGTCTGGATCAAACTATCACAGACTATCAAAATTTTTGTCCTCAGTATTCTCAAAAAAATCTTTTGGGAGCACACTTTCTAGATTATCTTTTATTGGGTATCTTGGCTCTCTATCAGGACTCTTCCAAAAGGGTGCAGTGGCCAAGAACAATGTTTCCTCCAGTGACTTCTGAGAAAGAAAATTTTATTATTTATTTTACTTTTTAACTTTAATTTTTTGTAGATATGGGGTCTTGCTATGTTGAACTGGTCTTGAACTCTTGGCCTCAAGCAATCCTCTTGCCTCAGTCTCCCAAAGTGCTGGGAATATAGGCATGAGCCACCATGCCCGGCCTGAGAAAGATAATTTTATATCAAACTTTTTTCTTCAATTCATAGTAACACCCATTTGCAGAGTGCTTTATCCAAGAAGTAATATGAAAAAGAAAAGCCAGGACTCAACGTGCAGGTAAACAAATTTGGACAGTTCCAATATGGAAAATAATTTTAATGGCTTTTCATAACAGAAAAAAAGGACAGAAATATCCAGCCAACAGATTTATTTTCAGAATATAAAACATCAAGCAGGAACATAAAATATGGGAACTGTCAGCCATGATGCCTGATGATTGAAGGCAGAAGTAGAAGAATCTTAATTGTCAGGCATTTGAAAAATGTTGCATCCAAGTGAAAGACTGTTTCTCCATCAACTCTCCTTGCCCTGCCCTCTTTTAAGAGCAAAACAAGACTAGATTTCAAAAATGTATTCTTACCATCTTTCTTCCTACTAAAACAAACCAAAACAACAGCAAAAAACCCCAAAGATCTGTGTTCGAGAAATGAGAGCTAACAACTTCTTAGTTGTATTTTGTTTCCTTTTCAGAGGACCTGACAGATCTATTTCATAGTTCTACTTGGTTTCCTATTCAAGGGGAAAACTCAATTGAATGAAAGGCAGTGAGATCAAAGCAATTAATTAATACTCTGGGGGCTAGAACTTTTATTAAATACTCATAAATTTGTGCAGAACATTCATGCTTCAGGGCCTTTACACAGTAATACATCCTGGTGAAACACTTATTATGACCAAAGGCTAGTAGCTTCACAGTCTTAATACCCTCATCCATAAAGTAAGAACAGCAATAATAATCTATTATGTAAGGTTAAGACAGAAGAACAACAACTAGTCACAGTGACTTGATCAGAACACAAAATATTTTGCCCCAAGTTAGACAGAGTAACTTATTCATAGGCTAGGTTCCACTCTCAGGAAAATCAGAACAGGATCACAGTATAGATAATTTCAAATGACTTGCATATTCAGACAACTTTCCTGCCCTGTCTATCTGACTGTAAGGGGCTGGCAGCTGGCAACAGCTAAAGTCTAGGGATGATGAAGGCCTAGTCTTCTTGACCCCCAGGGCAGGGAAAGGGTTACATCTTCACACTGAGAAGCCAATAAAAACCTCTCTTGATTATAATTTAGATAAGAACCACTGGATTGAATAATAATGTCTGAAACTCCCCTGGCTGTTTCACCTTGAGACGTCCATCACTGGGTTAAACATGATGCTAATTGCATTTGGATTGATTAATTTCTCTCACTCCTGTCTATTCCAATAACGCTTAACAAAATAATCATAGCACCCAGAGCCAAATCTTTTCCGTCAAAGGAATGAAGCCATCAGAACAGGCAGAGATCAAAGAAATGAAGATGACCCGTAATTACTGCTACGGTGATATCATTACCATATTATACAAAATGAGTGTGGGGGGAAAGGAGAGTGGAGGGAGGAGGGGCTGAGATTATTTATTTTTTTTAATGGAACCCTACAACCTAAGAATACAGATTTGACATCAAGTGGAACACACAGAAATACAGAACTTTTAAAAAAAATACAAATCTTCCTCATGAAATTATAAAATCCAACAAACACTGAGGCCCAAGATACATCAAGTGTCTTGGGTTGTGAGCGGGTATTATTCATGCCACTATTTTTTCATCGCAATAACACTTTGTGTATGACTTGCATTGAGATTTAAGATGCTGTCTTCATATCACAAGCATTCCCATGGATATTGGAGAATTTTTCTTTAAGCCAAGGAATAATATCATTTTATTTTAATATTGTTAGAGGTGGCCTTGTTTGTAAAATTAGAATCTGGGTTTTAACTGCAGCTAGTTCTAGTTTAAGGCATACACAAAAAATGGCTATGAATTTTTGTGTATGGTTCATTGGACAACATTAAGGATTTAATTTAAAATACTAGACAGGACAAATATTATATTTCCCTATAAACTATTTTGTTGTTTAATAGAAACTTTTAATACTTATGACAAAAAACCTATGATCATGAGGGATTTACATCTACCTTAGGTGTAAATCCATCATGTATGAGATGGTGATCTCAGATGAATTACATAGGCTCTCTGTGCCTCAGTTCCTTCCTCTGTTAAGTGGGGATCGGTATCTGCCTTACTGAGTTATTGTGAGACTTAGAGATAATACAGTTAAGTGCTCAATAAGTGCTGGCACAATAAAAAAATTTCCCCCTAAGATTAACTTTATGGCTATTTACAGAACCCTGTATAATGTTTTTGCTATTACATTTACGAAAGTTAATTCAACAGACACTTATAAAGTAACTTGCACACAGATGTTAACAAATATTTGTGAAATAAATAAATAGGACACTTAGAAGGCACATAATTTGAAAAGGCTAGAAATACCTGTAAGATATTTTGCTGTGGTATTTTAAAAGTAGAACCATCTTTAAATAAAAAACAATAAAAATGGATACTGAAGTTGTTTTATTTAGCTTGGACAAAAAGGCATATTCCTCTATTTTCTTATATAACAAACATCCCCAAAATAAAACAAGCATATATATTTTGAATGTGTAGTAATCCAGTGATAAACAAGAGCAGTACTTTAAAAGAAAAAAATATGTATTTCTGTCAGGTTAAAATGAGAATCAAAACCATTTACTCTGACAACTCATTATTTTTTGCTTTCTTTTTGGTTAATAGAGGCAATGCAATACACTGAAAAAGGATTTATCTTATCTGGCTTTGGAATTAAACATATTCAAACCCCAGCCCCCCTTTCGAAACTTTAAGACCACAAACAAGTAATTTATTTTTCTGAACACGGGTTTTCTCTGTAAAATGGGAATTATTAAATAAACTTTGCAGACTCTTATGAGATTAAATGAGATAATGTATGAAATTCTTTCTTCTTCTTTACTTTTTTTTCTTTTTTGAGATGGAGTCTCACCCCGTCACCTGGGCTGGAGTGCAGTGGTGCAATCTTGGCTCATTGCAACCTCTACCTCCCATTCAAGTGATTCTTGTGTCTCAGCCTTCTGAGTAGCTCAGACTAAAGGCATGCGTCATTATGCCCAGCTAATATATGTATTTTCAGTAGAGATGGGGTTTCATCATGTTGGCAAGTAATCCAACAGCCTTGGCCTCCCAAAGTACTGGGATTACAGGCATGAACAACCATGTCCTGCCAAAAATCTCCTGACCTTGTGATCTGCCTACCTCGGCCTCCCAAAGTGCTAGGATTATAGGCGTGAGCCACCGTACCTGGCCTTCAGGTGCTTTCTTGAATATCAACCCATTTACTTCCTTTATAGCACTTAACAAAATCTGAAATTAACTTTTTTTTCCCCCCGAGACAGGGTCTTGCTCTGTTGCCCAGCCTGGAGAGTAGTAGCACAATCTTGGCTCACTGCAGCCTTGAACTCCTGGGCTCAAGTGATCCTCCTGCTTCAGCCTCCCAAAGTGCTGGGATTACAGGTGTGAGCCACCATGCCTGGCCTTGAAATTAACTTTATTTACTTTCACGCTCCATGAAGTTCTGCAGAACCTCTTGCTGTATCCCCAGCAATTAGAACAATACTAGGCATATGGTAGGTGATCAACAATGTATCTGTTGAAATAATATATTCATATATGAGGAAAGAGGAACTCTATTTCCTTTTCAGTTTTTTTTTTTTTTTTGAGACGGAGTCTCGCCCTGTCACCCAGGCTGGAGTGCAGTGGCACCATCTTGGCTCACTGCAACCTCCACCTCCTGGGTTCAAGCCATTCTCCCGCCTCAGCCTTCCCAAGTAGCTGGGGATTACAGGTGTGAGCCACCATGCCTGGCTAATTTTTTGTGTTTTTTCGTAGAGATGGGGTTTTATCATGTTGGCCAGGATGGTCTCGAACTCCTGACCTCAAGTGATCCAGTCACCTCAGCTTCCCAGAGTGCTGTGATTACAGACGTGAGCCACTGTGCCCGGCCTCAGTTCTTAGTTAAACACCAAGCATCAAATATTTTTGTTTAAGTAAAATTACCCAGAAATTTCTTTAACGCAGAAATTCCACTTTAGAGGTATTCACATGCCTATTCAATTCAATACTATTTGTAATAACCGAAGATGAGAAACAACTCAAATGTCCATCAATAGGGAGGGGAATGATCGTGTCACTACACTCCAGCCTAAGCAATAGAGTGAGACCTTGTCTCAAAAATAAATAAATAAATAGAAAGAAACCTTAAGCTGCATCCAGGGGTCTTGTTGTTATATATAGTTAGTTATTTTGAAGTGACTTCTATTGTACGTTAAATAAATAATTATGTTAGTTATTAGGAACCAAGATTTTCAGCATTAAAAACAGAAATCATTATAAAATCAAATATATTACATAAAAACCCCCAAATATTTTAAATTTGAACTGGCTGCACTATTGGTAAGAATACAATTCCTGGCCGGGCACGGTGGCTCAAGCCTGTAATCCCAGCACTTTGGGAGGCTGAGACGGGCGGATCACAAGGTCAGGAGATCGAGACCATCCTGGCTAACACGGTGAAACCCCGTCTCTACTAAAAATACAAATAACTAGCCGGGTGAGGTGGTGGCGCCTGTAGTCCCAACTACTCGGGAGGCTGAGGCAGGAGAATGGTGTGAACCCGGGAGGCGGAGCTTGCAGTGAGCTGAGATCCGGCCACTGCACTCCAGCCTGGGTGACAGAGCGAGACTCCGTCTCAAAAAAAAAATAAAGAATACAATTCCTTTTTCTCTTTTCACAAAAACCATATTTACCTACCCTGTTCACAGAACAGGCCTAGAGACAATGACAGCCTCTTAACAATGAATACTATTAGTGCCTAGATTTCTACTAAAATTAGTGCCTAGATTTCTACTAAAAGCAATACTATTAGTGCCTAGATTCCTTGGAGAAATGGATAAGAGTCCAAGTCTGGATAAGTAAGTGAACCAGGGATATCCTGACCTTCCTGAAAGCAAGAAGGTTATCGAAGATTACTAGGGTCTTCCATGTTTCAGTCTAACAAAAAATAAGAAAAAAATTTGAAAAAAGAAGAAAAAAGAAATAAAAAAGAAAAAATTTACTAGGGTCATGTCAAAAGACAGGAGCCAACTTGAAGGGGTGCCCACTAAAGATGGGACCATTTTGAAGAAAAAAAGAATAATGATTTTAGTAGATCTAAACACAACAAATACAAACATCTACGATATTTTTAAAAAAGTCCTGTCACTTCAACTCATTCTGAAAATTGATAAATTAAAAAAGGAAAATTTAACATTTTCCTGCCATTTCTCTTTGAACTGCATTTCAGGGAAGCCAAACAGTTGCCGATTTCATAGAATAATAATAACTGTTATTATCATTACTGTTATTATTTTGAAAATAATATGACTGATACCACCCAAAGCCACTGATCTTCACTCAAACTGGAACAGACAGATGTCATGTCAGTCTTGATATGAAGGAACAGGAAGCACACAGTACCATTATGAAGTATTCTTGCCAAAAAGGCTGAATCCAAACCCAATCCATTATCTAGCTCTATCAGCTTGCAGGAAATTTGGCAGGAAAGAAGAACATGTTAAATGATATCACTAGGATAAAATTATCCAAACTTAAAATGTGGGGACCAGGTGTGGTAGCTCATGCCTGTAATCCCACCACCTTGGGAAGCCGAGGTGGGTGGATCGCTTGAGCCCAGCCCAGGCAACATGGAGAAACCCCATCTCCACAAAAAATACAAAAATTAGCCAGGCATGGTGGCATGTGCCTGTAGTCCCAGCTACTTGGGAGGCTGAGGTGGGAGGATCACTTGAGCCCAGGATGTCAAGGCTACAGTGAGCCAAGATCACACCTGTGCACTCCAGCCTGGATGACAGAGTGAGAAAATGTGGGGAATCCTACCAGACAAACAACCCATCTTCTTCATTAATTAATGGGGGAAAAAACCCAGAGGAACTAGGGGATGCAGTTATGGAGAAATTAAAAGAGACTTAAGATTCATGTCAACTAAATGCAATGTACAGACCTTATTTGGATCCTGATTCAAACAAACCAATTGTAAAAAACAATTTTGAGCCGAATTGGACATGGACTATTAGATGTTATTAAATAATTATTATTGTATTCTGTTTGATGTGTTAATAATGGTAGTGTTTCAAAAAACGGGGGATCTTCTAGTCAGAGACACGTACTAAAGTATTTATGAACAAAATAGTATGACATCTAGGATTTGCCTTAAAATATTCCAGCAAACAACATAAACAACAAAAGTGTGATAAAGGGGGTACAGATAAAACAAGAATGGCAGAAAGTTCATCATTTTTGAAGCTGGGGATGGGTACATAGGGTTCATTGTAATATTCTCTCTAGTTAGCTTAAAAATTTTCCATAATAAAAAGAAAACCTTGCCAAATGCTTCCCTGGAAATACAGCTTTTGCTCATTATCACTACATATCATATCATCATTCATAAGCTAGAAGCAACATGAATGAGTACTCAGGGAAGAGTAGGCCAGGGAACAGAGATGGAGATGATTAATTCTGCTTAGGGCCTGGAAATGGACAGAAAAAGCTTTAGAAGGGGGTAACTTTTCGGCTGGGCGCGGTGGTTCATGCCTGTAATCCCAGCACTTTGGGAGGCCAAAGCAGGCGGATCATGAGGTCTGGAGATCGAGACCATCCTGGCTAACATGGTGAATCCCCATCTCTACTAAAAATACAAAAAAAATTAGCCGGGCGTGGTGGCAGGCGCCTGTAGTCCCAGCTACTTGGGAGGCTGAGGTAGGAGAATAGCGTGAACTCGGGAGGTGAAGCTTGAAGTGAGCCGAGATTGCGCCACTGCACTCCAGCCTAGGTGACAAAGTGAGACTCGTTTTAAAAGAAAAAAAAAGGGGGGGTAACTTTTCATGTCACGAATGTTTATTTCCATCGTTAAATTCTTTGGATGAGGAACAAATTACATACAACCAAGAATCAAACACAGATTACATATTTTTTAAAATCTACCACATCAAACTCAGGTTAAGCCTAATAATAAGGAGCTACTACCTTCCAACCTTTCTCTCTCTTAAATATTTAAGAAATCATACTGATGAATCTAAGAACACAATTTTCACTTTGCCCATAAAACAGCTATGAGGGAAACTCCCCGGCTCAACATGTTGCTTCTACAAAATTTGCTGGCAAGTGGAGAGAAAGAGTTCTTGGTTACTTACTTACTGAATCTTCTCAAAAGAAGCTTTTGAGATAGGTAGCAAGACTAACTTTAAGGTCCAGGTCAGTTTGATAGCTAACAAGTCACAAAAAGGAATAGCTTAAGTTAAATTTCCACTAGTCTAAATTTCTACTATTAATGCTTTCCCCTCACACTATCAATAACTGTGTATATAAATGATGACCTCGCTAATCCAATTTTACTGTGAACATTCTTTTACTTCTTTGGACAAATCAGCATCTACATTACTTAGCTGATAATTTAACTGATACTTTGATTTTTTTTTTTTTTTCGAGACGGAGTCTCACTCTGTCACCCAGGCTGTAGTAGTGCAGTGGCCAGATCTCGGCTCACTGCAAGCTCCACCTCCCGGGTTTACGTCATTCTCCTGCCTCAGCCTCCCGGGTAGCTGGGACTACAGGCGCCCGCCACCTCGCCCAGCTAGTTTTTTGTATTCTTTTTTAGTAGAGACGGGGTTTCACCGTGTTAGCCAGGATGGTCTCGATCTCCTGACCTCGTGATCCGCCCATCTCGGCCTCCCAAAGTGCTGGGATTACAGGCTTGAGCCACCGCGCCCAGCCGATAATTTGATTTTTAATCGTTTGCATTGTGGTTTCAATAAATATGGTTCATTTTCTCAATCTGACTGAACAATAAATTCATCAATGTGAAAATACTTTTAAAGATAATTTCTCTAACGGACTTGGAAAAAATGCATAATAGGTCAGGCGCAGTAGCTCACACCTGTAATCCCAGCACTTTGGGAGGCCTAAGCGGGCAGATCGCTTGAGCTCAGGAGTTTCAGACCAGCCTGGGCAACACAGCAAAACTCCCTCTCCATAAATAATACAAAAAATTAGCTGGGCATGGTGGCATGCACCTGTAGTCCCAGCAACTCAGAAGGCTGGGGTGGGAGGACTGCTTGAGCCTGGGAGACAGAAGTTGCAGTGAGCCCAGATGGCGTCACGGCACTCCAACCTGGGTGAGAGAGTGAGACCCCGTCTCAAAAAAAGAAATAAACAAATAAATAAAAAGCACAATATACAGTAGCCATCTAGTCAGTCTTAATTTTAAAAAACTTTTTCCTCTAAAATCATGTAGCAGTACAAAGGTACAACAACTTCTGTCTTCATTTGCTTATGAATTTGTTTTAAAACCACATCACAATCAGGTAAGAACTTAATGTGTCTACTTAGGAAGTCATATGGTAGTGGTTATTTTCCCTGTGATTAGAAATAACCACTAGTAAACTTTCTGTTTTTTCAGAATATTTGATATTGATGTTTCTGAATAATCTTATTTAAAAAATTCATGAACTACTAGTTTAAAATAATTAGAACACAAAAGTATCCTCACCAGAAAATTATATTGAGTATAATAGTCTGTATCACTGAAACTCTACAGCTTAACCTGCATATGGTTAACATATAGTAAATGTGTATTAAATGAAAGAATACTGTTTCAATAATACAGACCATAATTTAGGATCTTAAAATAAATTATACATAATGTGGCAAAACACAATAGAGGGGGGAAAATCTGGTTAATTAGATTCTATACAAGCATAAGCATTTACTAGAATTCTTTTTTTTTTTGACAGGGTCTCACTGTTGCCCAGGCTGGAGGGCACTGGTATGATCATGGCTCACTGCAGCCTCAACATCCTAGGCTCAAACAGTCCTCCCACCTTAGCCCCCTGAATAGCTGGCCACCATGCCTGGACTGGCTTTTTTCTTTCTAAAAAATTTTTTTGTAGATGAGGTCTTGCTATGTTGCCAGAGCTGGTCTTGAACTCTTGGCCTTAAGTGATCCTCTCACTTTGTCCTCCCAAAGTGCTGGGATTACAGGTGTGAGCCACTGCAACTGGCCCTCTACTCTTTTTTTTTTTTTTGAGACAGAGTCTTGATCCATCACCCAGGCTAGAGTGCAGTGGCATAATCATGGCTCACTGTAGCTTCCACCTCCTGGCTCAAGTGATCCTCCCACCTCTCAGTCTCCCGAGTAGCTGGGATTACAAGTGCGTACCATCATGCTCAGGTAATTTTTCTATTTTTTGTAGAGACAGGGTCTCACTATGTTGCTCAGGCTGGTCTTGAACTCCTTGGCTCAAGTGATTCTCCCACCTCAGCCTCCCAAAGTACTGATATTATAGGTATGAGCCACTGTGCCCAGTCAGGCCTATAATTCCTTTTTTTTTTTTTTTGAGACGGACCTTCTCGCTTTGTCATCCAGACTGGAGTGCAGTGGCAGGATCTCGGCTCACTGCAAGCTCTGCCTCCTGGGTTCACGCCATTCTCCTGCCTCAGCCTCCCGAGTAGCTGGGACTACAGGCGCCTGCCACCACGCCCGGCTAGTTTTTTCATATTTTTAGTAGAGACCCGGTTTCACTGTGTTAGCCAGGATGGTCTTGATCTCTTGACCTCGTGATCTGCCCACCTCGGTCTCCCAAAGTGCTGGGATTACAGGCGTGAGTCACCGCACCTGGCCTATAATTCTTTTTTTTTTTTTTTTTTTT
>NW_016807225.1:602411-617097 GCF_001698545.2 Rhinopithecus bieti | reverse complement strand
ACCGTGCCCGGCCTGGCCTATAATTCTTAATAATTAAATCTAAAATGTATTTTTTTCACTTCAATAATTTTAATTGCATTCAAACCAATGCCAAAGTGAAAGTGAAAAGAAGCATTTTATATGCTAGACCACTGGCCTCAAAATCAGAAGGTTAGAGTTCTAAACTAGTTTAATCAGTTAGTCGACATTTTACTGTGTGCCCATTATGTGCTCTTACAATTGCAAATAATGAGACACCAAAAGAGATCTCCCATTCTTTCTTAAAAAATTCCTCCTCCCTCCTTTGAGCACTTAAGTTTGCTCACCAAGAGTTCATCCTCTGTGTAGACACTATGCAGGTAGAGAGCTTTGCAAATATGGAGTACTTTCCCCCACAAGACCTTGAAGAGAGGGCCAGGTGCGGATATCAGGAACAGAACCTACTTCAGTAAACTGAATGTCTTTCAGGTAGGTTAGTTAGAATTTATAATGTTAGTGGTTCTCAGAGCATGGTACTTGGACCAACTACATAAGCATCACTTCAGAACTTGTTAGGCTCCATACCAAATCTACTGAATCAGAAACTCAAGAGCTTGAGCACAGGATCCATGGTTTAACCAGCCCTACAGGTGATTCTAACTCATGTTAAAAGTCAGAGAACCATTAGCCTATATTATCCAGGTTCTTTCATTTTGTTTCCAGTTCCCTGCAGCTCTAATTCATTACTAACAGGAGGCAGGCTTTTATTTTATCAAAATTATAATCATAAAGCATATTTCTCACAATTAAACCACAAGGGGGGTGTCTTTTAGAAAATATGACCAACAGAAGGAAAAATGAGAACATTTAGCCAAATAATTAGTTTTTTTTTTTCTTTTTTTTTTGAGATGGAGTCTCACTTTGTCGCCCAGGCTAGAGTGCAGTGGCCTGATCTCGGCTCACTGCAACCTCCACCTCCCGGGTTCAAGCGATTCTCCTGCTGCAGCCTCCCGAGTAGCTGGGACTACAGGCACGTGCCACCACGCCTGGCTAATTTTGTATTTTTAGTAGAGATGGGGATTCACCATGTTGGTGAGGCTGGTCTCGAACTCCTGACCTCAAATGATCCACCTGCCTAGGCCTTCCAAAATGTTGGGATTACAGGCATGAGTCACCATGCCTGGCCCAAAGAATTAGAATTTTTACCAAAACTATAGCCCTCTCTTTATTACTATCTATTGTACTCAGTGTTAAGGCTACAATACAGTCCTAAACCTTGAGAATCTTGGCAGAGGACAGCCTGGGCAATAAATTATTATCAAACAATGTTATGAATCCTATATGAGTATAGAACACATTTATAAGGATAGAATGGAGATAATTAATTCTGCAGAAGACTTGGTTTGGATAGACAAGAAAAGCTTTAGAAAGGGAGTGATGTGCTTGAATAAGCCTTTCTAAATCTATTACTGTATTTTTTTGTTTTTGAGACAGGGTCTCACTCTGCTGCCCAGGCTGGAGTGTAGTGGCGTGATCATAGCTCCTCAAAATCCTGGGCTCAAGTGGTCCTCTCACCTCAGCCTCCTGAGTATCTGGGCCTACAGGTGCATGCCATCATGCTCGGCTAATTTTTATTTATTTATTTTTTGTAGAGATGGGGTCTCGCTATGTTGGCCAGGCTCGTCCTGAACTGGCCTCAAGTGATCCTTCCACCATGGCCTCCCAAAGTGTTAGGATTACAGGCACAAGGCACTATGTCTAGCCTCTGTATTTTTTTTTGAAGGTAGAAGAACTACAAAAGTTAGGCTGGGTGTGGTGGCTCACACCTGTAATCCCAGCACATTGGGAGGCTGAGGCGGGTGGATCATTTGAGGCCAGGAATTTGCGACCAGCCTGGCCAACGTGGCGAAACTCCGTCTCTACTAAAAAATACAAAAATTAGAGAGGTGTGGTGGTACACGCTTGTAATCCCAGCTACTCGGGAGGCTAAGGCACGAGAATCACTTGAACCTGGGAGGCAGAGTTTGCAGTGAGCCAAAATCGCACCACTGCACTCCAGCCTGGGCAGCAAAGCAAGAGTCTACCTCCAAAAAAAAAAAAATATTTTAATAAAGACTACTTATTAATTAAGTCCCTACTAATCTAGCTTTGGTTTGATTAAAGGATCCTATTTCTAATAAATCCGGAAATCCAGAATTGAGTCAACAGCCAAAAGACAATATGAATAACACACTTAAAGATTCCTACCATTAATCACATTCTTTGAACCATTATTGCTCAAGTTCAGCTTGAGCTGCTGAGTACATTCACTTCATCTGTACAATCAATGATGTGTCTTTGAGGTTAATGTCAATATAAAAATTAATTTCTATATGCCAGAATCTGTTCAGCATTTTAAGTGTATAGATTCTTTCTTGCAAAGTTACACTCTAAGCAAAAATGAAACAAAATCTATGACTGAGATTTAAAAACAACAACAGGCGGGATGCAGTGGCTCACACCTGTAATTCCAGTGCTTTGGGAGGCCGAGGCAGGTGAATCACTTGAGGTGAGGAGTTTGAGACCAGCCTGGCCAACATGATGAAACCCCGTCTCTACCAAAAATACAAAAAATTAGCCAGGCCTGATGGCGGGTGCCTGTAATTCCAGCTACTCAGGAGGCTGAGGCAGGAGAATTGCTTGAGCCCAGGTGGCGGAGGTTGGAATGAGCAGAGATCATGCCATTGCACTCGAGCCTGGGCGACAGAGCAAGACTCCGTCTCAATAAATAAATAAATAAACAAACAAAATAAAAACAACATAACAGAGGTATGACCAATTGTTGTCATTCAGCTTTTCATGCCTCAAGATAGCCAACCAACTGTAAATGAATTCACAATAAGTCATTCTTTTCCATCCTAGCTCAAGACATAAAATATCAAACTTTAGAGTCCCTTGAAATGAAATCCAATATTCAGACTGATGAAAACAAAAGGGCTGTGTTTTGCTTACTAAGTCACAGTTTCTAAATAACTCAAAAAGACAAAGGAGAGACTAATGAATGGTTGAGTGATCTATCAGTTTAGTAAAATGTATTTGGACTACTGGATGATATATGTTATACCCAAATTAAGTTAAAACTTTATCCAGGGTGTTCTGATGTATATCTTATGGCATAATATACAAACACCCCCTTACCATCAAAAGAAAGCAGAAAACGATGACACAAAACTTGTACATGAATGTTCACAGCAGCATTATTTATAACAGTCAAAAAGCGGAAATAGGTCGGGCGCAGTAGCTCACGCCTGTAATCCCAACACCTTGGAAGGCTGAGGTGGGTAGATCACCTGAGGTCAGCAGTTCGAGACCAGCCTGACCAACGTGGAGAAGGCCCATCTCTACTAAAGATACAAAATTAGCCGGGCATGGTGGCACATGCCTGTAATTCCAGTTACTTGAGAGGCTGATGAAGGAGAATTGCTTGAGCCCAGGAGGTGGAGGTTGCAGTGAGCCGAGATCGCACCATTGCACTCCAGCCTGGGCAACAAGAGGGAAAGTCAGTCTCAAAAAAATAATAAGAAAAAAAAAGTGGAAACAACCCAAATGTCCCACTGATGAATGAATAAACAAAATATATTTTATCCATGTAATGGAATATTATTTGGAATAAAATGAAATAAAACCCAGAGATAGAAAGTAGGTTAGTGGGGGAGAGGGGGGAGGGATTGCATTGGGGAGTTATACATGATATAAATGATGAATTGATGGGTGCTGACGAGTTGATGGGTGCAGCACACCAACTTGGCACAAATATACATATGTAACAAACCTGCACGTTATGCACATGTACCCTAGAACTTAAAGTATAATAAAAAAAAAAAAAAAAAAAAAGAAAGTAGGTTAGTGGTTACTCTGGTCTAGCAGGGCAGGTGGGGGGAGTGAGGAGGAATAAGGAATGACTCAAATGGATATGGAGTTTCTTTTGGGGGTGATAGAAATATTAAAACATTAGACTGTGCTGATAGCTGAAGTATTCTGTAAATACAGTCATGTGCTGCATAACATTTCAGCCAATAATGAACCACACACATGATGGTGGTCCCATATGATTATAATGGAACTTAAAAATTCCTATCTCCTAGGGATGTTGTAGCTGTTGTAATATCGTCATAGCGCAACACATTACTCATGTATTTGTGGTAATGCTGGTGTAAACAAACCTATTGCGCTGATAGTCACATAAAAGTTTAGCACACACAATTATGTCTAGTACATAATACTTGATAATGATAGATGACATTACTGGTTTATGTATTTATGTATTTATGTATTTATGTATTTATTTATTTATTTATTTATTTTTTTTTGAGATGGAGTCTCACTCTGTCGCCCAGGCTGGAGTGCAGTGGCCGGATCTCAGCTCACTGCAAGCTCCACCTCCCGGGTTCACGCCATTCTCCTGCCTCAGCCTCCCAAGTAGCTGGGACTATAGGCGCCCACCACCTCGCCCGGCTAGTTTTTTGTATTTTTTAGTAGAGACGGGGTTTCACAGTGTTAGCCAGGATGGTCTCGATCTCCTGACCTCGTGATCCGCCCGTCTCGGCCTCCCAAAGTGCTGGGATTACAGGCTTGAGCCACCACGCCCGGCCTATGTATTTATTATACTTTTTGTCATTATTTTAGAAAGTACTTCTACTTATTAAAAAAAAAAGTTAACTATGGCTGGGTGCGATGGCTCATGTCTGTAATCCTAACACTTTGGGAGGCCAAGGCAGGCGGATCATTTGAGGTCAGGAGTTTGAGACCAGCCTGGCCAATATGGTGAAACCCCGTCTCTACTAAAAATAGAAAACCTAGCCGGAAATTGCTTGAACCCAGGAGGTGGAGGTTTCAGTGAGCTGAGGTCACGCCACTGCACTCTAGTCTGGGCAACAGAGCGTGGCTCAATCTCAATAATTAAAAAAAAAGTTAACTATAAACCAGCCTCAGGCAGCTCCTATAGGAGGTATTCTAGAAGGCACTGTTATCATAGAAGATGACAGCTCCATGTGTGTTATTGCCTCTGAAGACCTTCCAGTGCGACAAGATGTGGAGACAGAAGACAGTAATACTGACGATCCTAACCCTGTGTAGTCCTAGGTTAATGCGTGTGTTTTGTGTCTTAGAGACTGGGCCTCACTATGTCACCCAGGCAGGAGTGCCGTGGCCTGATCATGGCTCACTCTAATCCTGAACTCCTCAACTCAAGTGATCCTACTGCCTCAGTCTCTCAAAGTGCTGGGATTACAGGCGTGAGCCACTGCACCTGGCCTAAACAATTTTAAAAACAGAAAAAGCTTATAGAAAAAAGATATAAATAAGGAGATTTTAGTGTAGCTGTATAATGGGTGTGTGTGTGTGTGTGTGTGTGTAAGAGATGGGGTCTTGCTCTGCCACCCAGGCTGGAGTGCAGTGGTGTGATTATAGCTTACTGTGGCCTCACATTTCTGGGCTCAAGTGATCCTCCTACCTCAGCCTCCTGAATAGCTGGGACCTTAGGCACACAGTACCATGCTCAGCTAATTTCTATTTTTTTTGTAGAGACAGGGTCTTGCTATATTACCCAGGCTGGTCTTGAACTCCTGGCTTCAAGTGATCCTGGGGTCTTGCTACCTAGCCCAGACAGGAGTGTGGTGGCCTGATCATGGCTCACTGCAACCCTGAACTCCTCAGCTCAACTGATCCTCCCACCTTGGCCTCCCAACGTGCTGAGATTATAAACATGAGCCACCATGCCCCAGCCTGGTGTTTTAAGTTAAGTGCTATTACAAAAGAGTTGAAAAGTTAAAAAAAAAAAAAAAATTAGAAGTTTATAGAGTAAAAAAGTTACAGTAAGCTAAGGTTAATTTATTATCAAAGAAACATATTTTAATACATTTAGTGTAGCCTAAGTGTACAGTGTTTATAAAGTTTACAGTAGTGTAATGTCCTAGACTTTCACATTCACTCACCACTCACTCACTGACTCACCCAGAGCAACTTCCAGTCCTATAAGTTCCACTTACGGTAAGTACCCTATACAGGTGTACATTATTATTATTTTCTTTGAGGCAAGGTTTTACTCTGTCACCCAGGTTAGGGTGCAGTGGTGTGATCATGGCTCACTGCAGCCTTGACCTCCCTTAACTGAGGGCTTAAGTGATCCTCCTGCCTCAGCCTCCTGAGTAGCTAGGTCCATGGCATGCACCACCACACCTGGCTAATTTTTAAATTTGTTTGCAGAGATGGGACCTCGACATGTTGCCCAGGCTAGGTGTACCATTTTTTTTTTTTTTAAACGTATTATACTGTTTTAGTTTTTGTTTTTTTAAAAGAAGGGTCTCACTTTGTTGCCCAAGCTGGAGTGCAGCAGCCATTCACAGGCATGATCCCGCTAGTGATAAGAACACGAGTTCTGACTTTCAGTTTCCAACCTGGGCTGGTTCACCCTTCCTTAGGCGAACTGGTAGCCCCTTCTCCCATAAGGTCACCATATTGATGCTGAACTTAGTGCAGATACCTGATCGGCATAGTGCATTACAGGCCAGAACTCCTGGGCTCAACCAATCCTCCCACTCCATAGCCTCCTGAGTAGCTGGGACTACAGGTGCCCATCACCAAGCCCAGCTATACTGTATCTTTATTCTACCTTTTCTATGTTTAGATGCACTAATACTTACCATTGTGTTCCAACTGCCTCTAGTATTCAGTACAGTAACATACTGTACAGGTTTGTGGCCTACGAGTAATAGGTTATACCATATAGCCTACTTGTGTAGTAGGCTATACCATCTAGGTTTGTGTAAGAATACACTATGATGTTCACACAATGAAATCACCTAATGTTGCATTTCTGAGAACATATCCCCAGAGTTAACATATGACTATATGACTGTATTAAAAACCCACTGACTTGTATACTTCAAGTGGGTGAATTTTATTGTACGTGGAAAGTATCTCAATAAAGCTCTTTTTGAAAGTGGGTGATGTCTAGAGCTGAGCAAAAATTAAATGCAGAGGTGTAAAAAGACCTTAGGTTCAAGTCAAACCTGATAGAAAGACTTCATTCACAAAGAGGAGATCTATGGCAACAGAACCTGGGTTTCTTCACTAAAGACAAAGGCACCTCTTACCTCTATCCTGAAGCCCAAAGGAAGCTTGCCCTGTCCTTCTGGCTTTGTTCTTGCAAGATAACTGGCAGAAAATCTAATTAATCAATGTTCTGGATAAAAAACTTGAGCATTGGGACATTACTGCCATGTAATTAAAGAAAAAATACTTTTTTTTTTTTTTTTTGGAGACGGTCTCGCTCTGTCACCCAGGCTGGGGTGCAGTGGCTGGATCTCAGCTCACTGCAAGCTCCGCCTCCTAGGTTTACCCCATTCTCCTGCCTCAGCCTCCCGGGTAGCTGGGACTACAGGTGCCCGCCACCTCGCCCGGCTAGTTTTTTGTATTTTTTAGTAGAGACGGGGTTTCACCATGTTAGCCAGGATGGTCGGTCTCGATCTCCTGACCTCGTGATCCGCCCGTCTCGGCCTCCCAAAGTGCTGGGATTACAGGCTTGAGCCACCACGCCCGGCCAAAATACTTTATAAATTCAATTCTCTTTAAATTCAAATAACATCAGAATTTGCATTTATGCTGCACTGTTTTTAATAACAAAGATACTATATTTTGACTTAAAAGTATCATACTTAAGGTTATTTAGATACTATGAATAATTATTTGAAAAATATTCCTTTTGTTTAACCACTCATGCCAGGAAGTCAGGATACAGTTAGATTTAAAGTAAGCAGATTAGATGAATGCAAATGCATTAAATACAAAAACATTTAACAAAGCTGTATATTTAAACATATCAAAATCCATAAAATGAAAGATTAATATTGCTATAAAAACTAAGTAATCCAGGCCGGGCACGATGGCTCATGCCTGTAATCCCAGCACTTTGGGAGGCCAAGGTGGGCGGATCACCTGAAGTTGGGAGTTCAAGACAAGCCCGACCAACATGGAGAAACACTGTCTCTACTAAAAATACAAAATTAGCCGGGCGTGGTGGTACATGCCCGTAATTCCAGCTATTCAGGGGGCTGGGGCAGGAGAATTACTTGAACCTGGGAAGCAGAGGTTGCGGTGAGCTGAGATCGTGCCATTGCACTCCAACCTGGGCAACAAGAGCAAAACTCTGTCTCAAACAAAACAAAACAAAACAAAACAAAACAAAACAAAACAAAACACACTAAGTAATCCTTAGTACATGTAAATAATTGGCTAAATGTAATAACCAAATCAGCAATCCAAATTCAGATCATGAACAACTGAATGCTTTTATACAAAAGCATTTAATTATAGGTTCTATGTCAGTATTGTGTTACACTTGAAAGATACTGAGAAATAATATTGATAGTTTCTAATTGGTTCATTCAATATGTATTTATTTTATACAGGATTAGGAGTTCTAAACATTTTTGCATTCACAATTTGAAGAGATTAAAATATTCAGAAACTCACTAAACAAGTTAGCACACTTATTCTGATGGCGTAATTTCTCAAAGGGCCCATAAGAAACTCCATAATCATCACACTAGTTATATGGCTGCCATTCAGTCCTGTGTGGCTATTTGAGTACAACATTTTCTGATCTAACTACATTCTTATTATATTAATGAGGCAAAGTGCTCACTGGTTCCAGTAAAGGCCATCTTTCTTCGGTGCTGGCTCAATGTTATGCTTACTTCTTACTGAAAACAAGTTGTACTTCTCCACACATCACATCACATCACTTGCTCAGTCCTAAGTTGCCCCTGACACCACTGTAATGCTAATCTGTTTATTATACGTTGATCAAAACTTAGAGCACACACAGAGTTTGTGCTATGGAACAGCTAAGAACCATAATCATTAACATTTCTTTGTGATCATATTCACTTAACATGTATTATTACTTAAAATTCTCACAACCCCCCATAAGTAGATATAATTTATTATTCTCATTTTATAAATGAAGGAACTGAGAGAGAGAAGTTATATAACTTGTTCAAGATCACACCGCCAGTAAACGGCAGAGGCAACATTGGATCCCGGTGGCCTTATCTCTAGGTCCTGTGTTCTTAATGGCTTTGCTACAGTTATCTCCCCATGGTCCCTGATGTAAAAGAGTTCACACACTAGAGATACATATACCATTATAATGTAATATGACAGTGCTATTACAGAAGAATGTAGGAGCACAGAAAAGCTAGAGAAATGGACAAAGCCTTTCAATAGTGAAGAAACAGCATTCAATGTTTCAAACATTACAGACACAAATTCCCCAAGAAATATGACTTAAGTTTGCTTTAAGAATTAAAATGGGCCGAGCATGGTGGCTCATGCCTGTAATCCCAGCACTTTGGGAGGCTGAGGTAGGCGGATCATCTGAGGTCAGTTAGAGATCACCCTGGCCAATATGGCAAAATCCCGTATCTACTAAAAATACAAAAAATTAGCCAGGTGTGGTGGTGCATGCCTATAACCCCAGCTACTTGGGAGGCTGAGGCAGCAGAAGTGCTTGAACCTGGGAGGCAGAGGTTGCAGTGAGCAGAGACGGCGCCATTGCACTCCAGCCTGGGTGACAGAGCAAGACTCTGTCTCAAAAAAAAAACAAAAACAAAAACAAAACAAAACAAAAAATTAAAATATTAAAATGAAGAGAGACATACAATAATAAATTCATTTTCTAATTTCTAGGTCTGTGTAAGTTCTGACTTTGCTCATATAACTGTTCATTACTTTTTAGACAACATTCTTTTACTAAGTTTCTAGTATAATGGCTTTTGTTTTCCTTCTAGTTCATAACATTTATTTAGGTTTTCTTTAATGTCTGTCAACAAAATTTACAATTTTTTTCCATAAAATTTTATAAAATTTTTGGCAGATTAAAACTTAATGTACTTTATATTCTTACTACAATTGGGAAAATCATCTTTCTGAAACATTATTTTCTAATTGTTTCTGGTGTAAAAAATACAATAGACTTTTGTCTGGGATTTTTTTTTTTTTTAGACAGGCTCTCACTCTGTCACGTAGGCTGGAGTGTAGTGTCACAATTGTAGCTCACTGCAGCCTTGACCTTCAAAGCAATCCTCCCACCTCAGTCTCCCAAGTAGCTGGGTCTACAGGTGCATGCCACCATACTTGGTTAATTTTTTTACAGATGGGGTCTTGCTATGTTGACCAGGCTGGTCTCCTGGGCTCAAGTGATCCACCCACCTCAGCCTCTCAAAGTGTTAGGATTATAGGCGTGAGCCACTATGCCTGGCTAATACCTTTCATTTAATGGCAGAATTTTTCAGAAACATGTTAAAGATATAGAGTACACCAAGCTAATTTTTTTTTTTTTTTGGTACAGATGGGGTCTCACTATGTTGCCCAGGCTTGTCTCAAACTCCTGAGCTCAAGCAATATACCAGCCACAGTCTCTCTAAGTGTGGGATTACAGGTGTGAACCACCATGCCCAGGATCATTTATGTCTTTAAATATTTTTTTCTCTGGCCTGTATCTAACTCCTTTCCTTCTGGAACTCTAGTTACATGTACATTAAACTGCCTGATATTGTCCCACTGAGGTTCTATTAATTTTGCTTTTAATATTTTTCTCTCAGTACTTAATTTTGGACAGTTTATATCTATCTCTATAGTTTCTATTGCTTATAGAAACTATAATATATCACACTATAGTCTAATATGAAACATCAAACTTAAAACCTCTAACTTTTCTATCTCTTCCTTTTTTAATGGAGAAAATGGAACATTTAAACTCCAAGGCAACTTCTACAAAGTTAAACAGGGTATTATAGAGTTCACCTCAATAAAAATTATTTCCTTTTTTTTTGAGGTTGATAATTTGGCAAAATGTGGCACTATGAGTTCTGGCAGGTAATCGAATAATAGTTCATATTTACCTAAAAAACATACAAAAAGGGAAAAATGCCCATTAATAATTATGCTTAAGAACCTGTAGAAGATATACAAGTCCTAAAAGAGCAAAAAACATCAGTCTTTGTGGAATTTAGATAAAAATCACTTCTAGATCTGGCCTTTACCTACCTCTTTATTTATTTATTCACTGGATATTTATTAAGCATCTGTTACGCACTAGGCAATGTGGATACAATAATGAATGGGCCAGGTGAGGTCCTGACTCTCATGGAGCTCATATCTAATGAACAACTTTGTCTCTTGCTTTTCTTCCATATGCTCCTGCTACACAGGAATAACTAGCAGGTCTTCAAATGCACCATGTGACTTCACACTTCTGTTCCAGTGCATGTTATTCTAATTACATCACTCCTTCCCTCTTTAGTATTCCAGTACTGCTGATGTCCATCTGGCAGATTTTTATGTGCTCTTCAGGACCTAGCTTCAAGTGTCTCTTCTGTGAAGCTTTTCCTGAAACCCCCACTCAGGCAGAGCTGCTTATTCCTTCCATCGTGTCAGCCATGAACCTCGTACAAACTTCTTTTACACTGAAATACAGTTATCTGATTACATGCCTGTCCCTCACTGGATAAGTATCTCACAGAAGTTTTGTCTTTGAGATCCTAGAATCAAACAGTGTCTGAGGCATAATATAAGCTCTAATTTTGAAAAAACAGAAACACATGATTGGCAACATGAACACGTTTTAAAAGAGGGTACTATGATAGATCTCTTCAAATACATTGAACTATTTATGTGTAAGAGAAATTTGCTTTCTTTCTGTGTTGCAACTAATATCATAAATAACAACTGTGGCTACAAATTAAGAGAAGTAGAGAGATGGGAGAATTCTATTGGGATGATTCTAATTGTCTGGCAATGGAAATGAGATCTCTTCCACTGGAAATGTTGGAGAGAAAATGATGTTGGAAGAGGAACAGACTTATGATGCTGGAGAGAGAGGAAAAAACATGGAAATAAGGCTGAAGGTCCCTTACAAGTCAGCAGAAAACAGCAACCGGAACACAAGGAAAAGGAAGGTAACTCTTTTTTCTTTTGAGACAGAGTCTCGCTCTGTCGCCCGGGCTGGAGTGCAGTGGCCGGATCTCAGCTCACTGCAAGCTCTGCCTCCCGGGTTTACGCCATTCTCCTGCCTCAGCCTCCGAGTAGCTGGGACTACAGGCGCCCGCCACCTCGCCCAGCTAGTTTTTTGTATTTTTTAGTAGAGACGGGGTTTCATCGTGTTAGCCAGGATGGTCTCGATCTCCTGACCTCGTGATCCGCCCGTCTAGGCCTCCCAAAGTGCTGGGATTACAGGCTTGAGCCACCGCGCCCGGCCAAAGGAAGGTAACTCTTAAGAGAAAGGATACTTCTTGGAATTGGGGAAAAGGGAGGAGAAAAGAGACACAAAGGATTTCGATATTAGAGGAGGTTTACTCAAGATAGTCTAGGTATTAGTGGTAAAAGGGAACTTCTCTTGAAACAATAGAAAAAGAAATGTGGACTGGGGATGTGTGAAAAGAAGACATTTTAGAAACAGTCACTAAGGTAAGGCTCAAGTCAATGAGACATCTCAGATATGAAGATTTGTTTCATTTTCAAGGCCCATAAAACAGACAGTTTCCAAATTTTAACATTCCTTTCTGTCCAGAAAGTCTTTTGTTATTTTGAGACAAGATTCACACTCTGTTGCCCAGGCTGGAGTGCAGTGGCGCGATTTCGGCACACTGCAACCTCCGCCTCCCAGGTACAGGTGATTCTCCTGACTCAGCCTCCCAAGTAGCTGGGCACGCACCACCATGCCCAGCTAATTTTTAGTAGAGATAGGTTTTTGCCATGATGGCCAGGAGTCTCAAACTCCTGACCTCAAGTGATCCGCCTGCCTCAGCCTCCTAAAGTGTTGGGATTACAGGTGTGAGCCACCACGCCTGGCCTATGCCCAGAAATTCTTAACATGTAACCCAATTCACTCAGGTTTTAGTTTAGAGTAAAAGTATGTTTCCTTTTACACTAAACGCTGTTTGAAAAGCTGGTTAATTTTTCTTTTTTTCTTTTTTTTGAGACAGAATGTTGCTCTGTCACCCAGGCTAGAGTGCAGTGGCACAACCTCTGCTCACTGCAAGCTCCGCCTCCTGGGTTCATGCCATTCTCTCGCCTCAGCCTCCCGAGTAGCTGGGACTACAGGCGCCCGCCATCTCGCCCGGCTAATTTTTTGTATTTTTTTAGTAGAGACGGGGTTTCACCGTGTTAGCCAGGATGGTCTCGATCTCCTGACCTCGTGATCCGCCCGTCTCGGCCTCCCAAAGTGCTGGGATTACAGGCTTGAGCCACCGCGCCCGGCCAATTTTTTGTATTTTTAATAGAGACGGGATTTCACTGTGTTAGCCAGGATGGTCTCGATCTCCTGAACTCGTGATCTACCTGCTTCGGCCTACCAAAGTGCTGGGATTACAGGCGTGAGCCACCACGCCTGGCAAAGCTGGTTAATTTTTCTATCAGAATACTTACTAATTCAAGGCAAGTACTAACAGCATTGCTATCTCCATTAATAAGTAATAACTGTTATAACAGACAGGTCTGTAAGATTAAAAATAAACAGAAATATTATAAACAATGGTGCAATTCAAAATGGACACTAGCTATTTATTTTGTGTATCTTCTGTGGAAAGCAAAAATAATAGAATCCTTAATTCTTATAGTTGAAAAGAATATCTGATCTAAACTCCCACCTAATAACTAGCAGTATCTCATAACATTCTAGAGTTAGTTGCAGAGCTCTGCCTGAGCATTCCCACTGATAGGAAATTCAGTACTTTTTGAGGGTCCATTTAATTTTTGGACATTTGGAAAGTTCTTCCAAGAGTGTGGCAAAACAAATAAACCCCAAAACAAAAATCCAACCTCTCTCTAACTTCTCCTCATTGTTCCTAATTCTGCCCTCTGAAATGTGACAAGGATCACTGCCCAACTGCCCATGGTGTAGTCAAGGTAGATAAAATGGAATATAATAACTGTAAGTAAAAGAAAGGAAGCCAGGCTCACTGGCTTACCCCTGTGGTCCTAGCTACTCAGGAGGCTGAGGCAGCAGGACTGCTTGAGTTCAAGAGTTCAATTCCAGCCTGGGCATCATAGTGGGACCCCCCCCATCTCTATAAAAAATATAAAAACTGAAAAAAGGAAAAATAGGTGAAGTATTAGGGACAATGCTTCACTTGTCAAACAGCATTTAGAGTAAAAGGAAACATACTTAATCTAAAACCTGAGTGAATTGGGTTACATGTTAAGAATTTCTGGGCACAGGCCAGGTGTGGTGGCTCATACCTGTAATCCCAAGACTTTGGGAGGCTGAAGCGGGTGGATCACTTGAGGTCAGGAGTTCAAGACCAGCCTGGCCAACATTAGCCAAGTATTGACTAAATCAATAGATACCCATCCCCTGAATGTTTTAAGAGCAATGAAATTAACCTCTTATATCTTCCTTGATGCTAGGATTCTGTTCAAACCCAGAGGGGTTATAAAAATTGTACAATTCTATTCAGTATTTCTTCAGATGAAATACACAATTAGATGAAGTAACATGTGATTCTATAGCCAAACAACAATCCATTAAAAAGACAAGTGACAGCTCAACCCCCTCTCCAGGAACATTTGTCACCTATGCCTTTATCCTTCATGGATTTGAGTTGAATGACATTTGCTGTAGGTTGATAATTAGTTTTTCTTTCTTTTTCTAAAAAAAAAAAAAAAAAAAAAAAAAAAAAAAAAAAAA
>NW_016807225.1:581068-602298 GCF_001698545.2 Rhinopithecus bieti | reverse complement strand
GGTTTTATTATTTTTTTTTTTTTTTTTTTAAAAAAAAAAAAAAAAAAAAAAAAAAAAAAAAAAAAAAAAAAAAAAGCAGCAGAGGAGGCCAGTGTTGGCCTCTTCCCCAGGAGAGATACCAGCCTGAGTGGTTTGGGGATATATGTCTTGATGAGATTTGCACTATGACTCTTGAATGCATGCACCATCCCAGCAACACCTGCTCTCCTGACAGGCCACCTGGGACTGACAGGAAAAGAACCATCAATTCCACTGTCCCCAGAGAGATCACCCAGACCCACTGCTAAATGTACAATTCAATGTCATGTCAAAAAAGTAAAATTCCATCCACCAAACCTACCAATTACCAGAGGTCAATATTTAGAGGACCTTAATAATGAAAATTGGCATAGAATTTTATTTTTTCCCAAGTGAATTGCAATCCAGCTAGACATTCAGGAAAATACCACTTACATCAAGGGAGAAAGAGGGGAAAAAGTGAAATTCCTTAATCAGACTGTGTCATCAACATACTGCTAAAGCCTTGAATTTTGGGTTCTATTTCCCATCATGAGGAGGAAATATAGTTGCTTCCCACCCAGAAAATGAATTATACATTTTGGATTGTTTGGGTACACAGATTTCATAACACAAAACTGAAAATATGTGAGCAACAACGTTTTAATTTAAAGATCTTGGCCGGGTGTGGTGGCTCATGCCTGTAATCCCAGCACTTTGGGAGGCCGAGGAGGGCGGATCACCTGAGGTCAGGAGTTCGAGACCAGCCTGATCAACATGGAGAAACCCCGTCTCTAGTAAAAATACAAAATTCGCCAGGAATGGTGGTGCATGTCTGTAATCCCAGCTACTCAGGAAGCTGAGGCAGGAGAATTGCTTGAACCCAGGAGGTGGAGGTGGTGGTGAGCTGAGATCATGTCATTGCACTCTAGCCTGGGCAAGAAGAGCGAAACTCCATCTCAAAAAAAAAAAAAAAGTGAAATAGGTAATTGGAGGGACAGAGACTGGATATCATAACATTTATGGAAACAAGGCTAAACAATGTTTAATAAGAAAATAGGCCCAGCACAGTGGTTCACACCTGTAATCCCAACACTTTGGGAGGCCGAGGTGTGTGGATCACCTGAGGTCAGGAGTTCGACGTCACCCTGGCCAACATGGTGAAACCCCATCTCTATCAAAAAGACAAAAATTACTCAGCCATGGTGGTGTGTGCCTGTAATCCCAGCTACTTGGGAGGCTGAGGCAGGAGAATCGCTTGAAGCGCGGAGGTAGAGGTTGCAGGGAGCCAAGATTGTGCCGCTGTACTTCAGTCTGGATGACCGAGACTCTGTCTCAAAAAAAAAAAAAAGAAAAGAAAAGAAAAGAAAAGAAAACCTGTAATCCTCCATTAACTCCTTCCTGTGGCAATCACTTTCACTCTGTTTAGCTGATTATTTTATATTACCTTCATGTCTTAAATGACTAAACGATATGCCTGTATTCCTAGGAATGAAAAGGAAAGAAAAAAGTGCCTGCATTGGTACCTCTTGATTTTTCAATTTGAGGCATTTTCTATTGACTTCCCCCAATACAGGAAGTGACAACTTGACTCTTTTTTTCCCCCTTCCCACCTTAATTTCTCATAATACACATGGCAAGTGTCCTATCTCCTCAGGGTTATAAATGGTAACTTAAATTAACATTCAGTTTGTACAGTGTTATGATTATACAAATACTATTTACAGCTAAGGCATGTTATTAACTATGATTACTTTTCCTTACTTGCACATGTTTTTTTGTTTTCCCTGAGTTTTTCAGTTTGTTTGGTTTTCTCTGTACTTATCTCTAAATCAGCCACAGAATCTACTATGTCTGCCTGCTATCTAAACTTAACATATTGAAATGTATCATGTGGTTTTTCAATTTTACCTTCTTGAAGGCATATTCTGTTTTCTCCAAGTTGCCTTCCATTCATTGCCTTCGGTCTTTATTTTTCATTTTAGGGGCTTTTCTCAAACATTGGTAATTTCCTATGTAAGAACAGGAGACTAAAAAGCTGCTTGAAAACTCAAGTAGGAGCTAGGCTTGTTGACTGTAAGCTTTGCTACAGTGTGATCAGGCTGTTTAGTTGTAGAACTTCCAGTGTCAGTGCCTTTATTCTTCTTGGGCTGATCAGATTCCCCAGAGAAGCCTCTTCTAATTTCCTGATTGGAGAGTGAAGGCCTGGGTGTGGCAGGAAGAGATGGCCTCAGCATATGATGTGTGCATAATTTGCTACATTTTCAGTGCAGGCCGGGCATCGTGGCTCACACCTGTAATCCCAGCACTTTGGGAGCCCAAGGCGAGTGGATCACTTGAAGTCAGGAGTTCAAGACCAGCCTGGACAACATCGTGAAACCCTGTCTCTACCAAAAAATATAAAAATTAGCTGGGCATGGTGCTGCCTGCCTGTACTCCCAGGTACTCAGGAGGCTGAGATGTGAGAATCCCTTGAACCCAGGAGACAGGCTGAAGTGAGCCGAGATCGTGTCACTCCACTCCGGTCTAGGTGACGGAGTGAGACCCTGTCTCAAAAGGAAAAAAACAAACAAACAAACAAAAAAACCATTTTCAGTACAGACCCCATCTTCCACTGGTCTAGTATCCACCAGTTGAGTAACCATTGTGTTTTAACCTTTAGAGAATAAAGCTCCAGTCTTTTGTGGGAGAGAATAAAGCAGGTGACACAGGTATGTGACTCCTACATACACTTTAATCCTCCTTATTTAAGCCATCTCCCCCTTCACCTGTACCACCAATCTTCAGCCTTTGGAGTTTTGTGAACTGCCTTGGTTCTTGGCTTTCCTCACTTGAGTACTGTTTTTCATAGGCTTGCTAAGTTCACATACTTTCCACCTTCCAAAATCTTGCTGCTGTTGTCATCTCTCCTGTTCTCTCCTTGAGGGCGCTTATCTTTTTTAAAAAAATTGTTTTAGTAGGGTTTTGAAAGAAAAGCCAGAGTGTACATTAAAACCATCAGTAACCTGAAAGTACCCTCTCTCCACATTTATTTTTCACTTCAGATGTTTTTAGTTTTCCCATGATTATAACTGTTTTGTCATCCCCTCTACTCCTACCTTGGTTTTGTTTTTACATTTCTAATGTTAGCTATATTCTTTCTAGAGAGCAAAAGACAGCTGGTAGACTATTAACAGCTTCTGAAAAAGTAGCAACGGAGGCTGGGTGCAGTGGTTCACGCCTGTAACCCAAACACTTTGGGAGGCAGAGGTGGATGGATTGCTTGAGGTAAGAAGTTTGAGACCAGCCTGGGCAATATGGTGAAATCCCATCTCTACAAAAATACAAAAATTAGCCAGGCATGGTGGTGTGCACCTGTAGTTCCAGCTACCTGGGAGGCTGAGGTGAAAGGATGGCTTGAGCCCAGGAGGCTGAGGCTGCAGTGAGCTCAGATTGTACCACTGTTCTCCAGCCTGGAGACAGAGCCAGACCCCGTCTCAAAACCAACAAAAAAGAAGGTAGCAAGGGAGAAAAGAAAGGGTAAGTGCCTATCTGTTCTTTGACTGCTTTGATGACTACGTTTCCATTTTCTTATTCTGTAAATATAAAACGATTCCATCTATTCAACATGCACTTGTACAGTCCTATTCTGTAATATACAGAAGTAATATAAAGCACAGTCCCTGAGTTCATTACAAGGGCCTTACAATTTAGTTGAGAAGACAAGCATAAATAACAACTGAAGAACAAATAAGGTTGTTAGGAAAGGTGCTAATGGAAGACAGGAAGAGGAGAGCTCAATGTAGTTAAAGAAAGAAAAGTTGGGGGAGAATAGTAACAATTCAAGAAAAATGAAACGATTAGATGAGAAAATTAGTCGTACACGAAATTAAGAAAATTTGGCTGGGCGCAGTGGCTCACACCTGTAATCTCAACACTTTTGGAGACTGAAGTGGGTGGATGCCTTGAGCCCAGGAGTTTGAGACCAGCCTGGCCAATGTGGCAAAATCCCATCTCTACTAAAAATACAAAAATTATCTGGGCATGGTGGTGCATGCCTGTAGTCCCAGCTACTTGGGAGGTTGAGGCAGGAGAATCGCTTGAACCCAGGAGGCAGAGGTTGCAGTGAGCTGAGATCATGCACTGCACTCCAGCCTGTTTGTTTGTCTCAAACAAACAAACAAATAAATAAATAAATAAAATTTTCCCTATTCAAATTACTCCTGACTGTTCTTGGCTGATATGATTACCCAAAAAGACCAAATACATGAAACATAATGTGATACTATATAAGGTCTATCCCCAAATCCTAATGTTAAGACAATCATGAATATAAGGTTACCCAAACCATAAGTTCTATGTACTGAAAAACATAATGAGTAAAGAACAAACTACGTCAAAGCAAGTTCTGTATTTTGTTGAGATAAAATTACAAGATTAGTGGCTGACGAGAACGCAATAGATGAAATTACCTGATTATAAGAAAGCATTTAATATTGCTTCTCTTGGCAACTTCCTTGCAAAATTAATTAAAACTAGCTAGGATATATGAGTCTCATGAATTGAAAACTGGCCTCAAGACCACAAGGGGTGATTATAAACTGCCTTAAATCACACTGAGCAAAGTGTCTGGTAGAAATGCCCAGAGAGTATTAGATTGGTTATAATCCAGTATTTCCATTAGTGCTTGAGAAAGTAAAGAGTAAGTTAATTAGTGTTTGGTAGACTTTAACTAGAAGGGATTAACTGTAGAAGATTTAGAAAAATGGAAAAGATATACCTTTTTAAAAAGGCAAACCCTTTCCCTTTACTATGAATAATTAAAGAGTAATTTTCACCTAATGATCTTGAAATCTCCATATGCATATGGAACTACATAAAGTTGATAGTGAAAAATTAAAGGTTTTTTAATCTAGACTAACTAAGAACGGCAGCAACCTTGGGGACCTAATTCCTTTTAGTCTATAGAGATTAAAAACTCCTGTAGAGAGAAGGGTATTTGGGTCCATAAATAATCCTTCACACAATTACATCATACAGCAGCTTGAGCTAATGCTAGAATTGTCCATTCCTTCTGAGGGCTGTGAGGGAAGGCTCTGTTGCAGGCTTCTCTCCTTGGCTTGTAGATGGCATCTTCTCCCTGTGTCTCTTTACACTGTTTTCCCTCTATGCATGTCTGTCTCTATGTCCAAACTTTTCCTTTATATAAAGACTTCAGCCATATTGGGATTAGGGCCCACACAATGACCTCATTTTAACTTAATTAGCTCTGTAAAGAGGCTATCTCCAAATAAGGATGAGGACTCCAACATATTTTTTGGGGGGGGGACAAAATTTAACCCATAACAGAGATCTCTTAAAAAATCTGATAAAAGTCATAGAGACTCTCTGCTGAAAATTATACATGTACACACACAAACACAATTTCATAATTTTAAAACACATAAGGCCAGGTGCGGTGACTCACGCATGTAATCCCAGCACTTTGGGAGGCTGAGGCAGGCGGATCACTTGAGGTCAGGAGTTCGAGACCAGCCTTGCAAACATGGTGAAACCCCATCTCTACTAAAAATACAAAAATTAACTGGGCGTGGTGGCATATGCCTATAATACCAGCTACTCAGGGGGCTGAGATGGGAGAATTACTTGAACCCAGGAGGCGGAGGCTGCAGTGAGCTGAGATCATGCCACTGCATTCTAGCCTGGGCGACAGAGTGAGACACCATCTCACATACACACACAAAACCCACACATGAGGACTCTAGGTTAAGAACCATGGCTATAGAATCTGCCTGGACAAGACAGACAATTTGAGCATTTATCCACATATGTACAGAAACTTAAATCAGTAATTGTGTAAGCAGTAACATTATACTGCAGATAATTCTAATGGTACTCTGTTACATATATACAAAGACAGGCAAGAGATATTTTGTTGAATGAAGGTTATGCTAAGATCACCAGAAAGCTTTAGGAAAGTGAATTACCAAGAGATCTTCTCTTAAAAGGATAAAGTAAATGACACTATTGTATTTAAAAATCGTAGGGGTAACTTGGGTAAGATAATTTTTTAACCTCAGAATTTCTGGCATTAAATCTTATAATTAAATAAAAAGATACACTCTATACTGAATATAATTAATACAAACAAGAAAACATATTTCACTTGCATTAATCTGCTAATGTTAAATTAGATTTAAAACACGTAGTTTATAATAGTTAAGACCCAACCACTAGGAAAACAGAGCTTTTAAATGTTTGCCTCCCATGGCCCCAGCAACCCTGTGTTAGAAAGAGCTCTGAGGCCCAGGAACACAGTTGGAAGCAAAGATTTGAGAGACCTGGGAGGAAAACTATAACCATCTGGATATAACATCAGTTTAACTTGCAACATAAGAAGTTGCAAGAAAATTCTGAAATTTTGTGTTATTGGGCTTTGAGTAACAGCATTCAAAATTATTAAGGGCCATTTGTGAACTATGGTGATAGAGTTAAATAAATTCGATTTCTGATCTCTAGAAATAAATAACTTAAGGCTGGGCGCAGTGGCTCACGCCTGTAATCCCAGCACTTTGGGAGGCCGAGGTGGGTGGATCACCTGAGGTCAGGAGTTTGAGACCAGCCTGACCAACATGTAGAAACCCTGTCTCTACTAAAAATGCAAAATTAGCCGGGCGTGATGGTGCATGCCTGTAATCCCAGCTACTCAGGAGGCTGAGGCAGAAGGATCACTTGAACCCGGGAGGCGGAGGTTGCAGCGAGCCGAGAAAGCGCCATTGCACTGCAGCCTGGGCAACAAGAGCAAAACGGTGTCTCAAATAAATAAATGAATAAAATAAAAATTTAAAAAAAAGGATGAAATAACTTACGACAGCAGTGGCGGGGGGAGGGGGTTGGCCACGCACGATGGCTCACACCTGTAATCCCAGCACTTTTTTTTTTTTTTTTGAGCGGAGTCTTTGCTCTGGTGCCCGCTGGAGTGCAGTGGCCGGATCCATGCTCACTGCAAGCTCCACTTTCCCGGTTACGCCATTCTCCGGGCCTCAGCCTCCCGAGTAAGCTGGGGACTACAGGCACCAGCCACCTCGCCCGGCTAGTTTTTTGTATTTTTTTAGTAGAGACCAGGGTTTCACCGTGTATAGCCAGGATGGCTCCAACTCCTGACCTCGTGATCCGCCTGCCTTGGCCTCCCAAAGTGCTGGGATTACAGGCTTGAGCCACCGCGTCCGGCCAATCCCAGCACTTTGGGAGGCTGAGGCGAGAGGATTACTTGAGGTCAGGAGTTTGAGACCAGCCTGGCCAACATAGTGAAACTCCATCTCTACTAAAAATACAAAAATTAGCCAGGCATGTGGCGCATGCCTGTAATCCTGGCTCTCAGGAGGCTTAGGTACAAGAATCAGTTAAACCTGGGAGGCGGAGGTTGCAGTGAGCTGAGATTGCGCTACTGTGCTCTAGCATGGGCAACAGAGGGAGACTGTCTCAAAAAAAAAAAAGAGAGAGCAGTGATGATAGAAAGCACAGACACCTTAATTGTCTTAACAAGAAAGGTTTCCTCCATTGCTGCAAACAAAGTTAAATTATAAAGTGAATGTCCTAAGGGCAAATTGTTGAAAATCTGAACAATATACCTCTGAAGTTGAAAGAAAGAATTGTGAACATTTGAAACACCATCTGGCAAAGGATGCACAAAGTCCTTAATCTGAGACCAAGAAGTTCCACATTTGTTCTTCCAAAGGAAATCCCCAGAGCCTCAGGCGTAGATCCCATAGAATGATGACACTACAGAAAGCCTGGATCAATGTCAGGAAGGCACTTTTTGAAAGCCTGAGAATTTGAATTTTATCTTGTAGGACCCAAGCAGACACAGCACTCTGACAAGAAGGAGTATGCTGAGCACAGTGGCTCATCCCTATAATTCCAGCCTGGGCAGCACAGAGCAATTCCATCTCCACACACAAAAAAATAACAAAAAATGAGTCAGGTGTGGTGGTGAGTAGTCCCAGCTACTTGGGAGGCTAAGGTGGGAGGATCCCTTCAGCCCAGGAGGTCGAGGCTGAGGTGGGCCAAGTTTACACCACTGCACTCCAGCCTGAGTGACAGAGTGAGACCCTGTCTCTAAAATAAATAAATAAATTTAAAAAAAATATATATATATATAGCAGGAATATGCCATGATACACTTTGTTTTCAAAGAAGTGTCTGTGGTTAGCCAAGATATAGAATCAACCTAAGCGTCTACCAACAGATAAATGGATAAAGAAAATGTGGAGGCCAGGCACGGTGGCTCATGCCTGCAATCCCAGCACTTTGGGAGGCCGAGGTGGGGGAATCACCTGAGGTCAGGAGTTCGAGACCAGCCTGGCTAACATGAAGAAACCCCATCTTTACTAAAAATACACAAATTAGCCGGGTGTGGTGGCACATGCCTGTAGTCCCAGCTACTTGGGAGGTTGAGGGAGGAGAATCGCTTGAACCTGGGAGGTGGAGGTTGCAGTCAGCCAAGATCGCAACACTGCACTCCAGCCTAGGTGACAAGAGCGAAATTTCATCTCAAAAAAAAAAAAAAAAAAGAAAAAAGAAAAAAGAAAATGTGGTATGCATACATAATGAAATACTACTTAGTCATATAAAAAAATGAAATTTGGTCATTCCCGGCAACATGGATGGAACTAGAGGACATTATATTAAATGAAATAAGCCAGGCACAGAAAGATAAATACTACATTTTCTCACTCATATGTAAACGCTAAAAAAGTTGATCTCCTAAGTACAGAGTAGAATAGTGGTTACTGGAGGCTAGGAAGGGGAGGGGAGAGGTAAGGATGGGAGAGGTAAGGATAGGGAGAGATTGGTCAATGGATACAAAATTACAGCTAGATAGGGGGACTAAGGTCTAGTGTTCTATAGAACTGTAAGGTGACTATAATTAACAACAATTTATTGTATATTTTCAAATAGCCAGAGGAGCAGATTTTGAATGTTCCCAACACAAAGAAATAATAAATGTTTGAGGTGATGGATATACTAGTTACCTTGATTTGATCATTATACACTATATACATGTATCAAAATATCACCCTATAACTCACAAATATGTGCAATTATTATGTGTCAATTAAAAATAATGAAAGCAAACAAAAAACAAAACCATAAACAACAAAAACAAAGAAAAGAAGTATCTGTGGTAGCAGAGGATAGACTTTTCTCACCATTGACCATGCTACACACTTAACAGATGCTCAATTTATACTTGTTGATAGACTGACTATAGGAAAGGGTTATTAGAATTGTAGATTGACATGTAAACAAGGGTTACTCTAAAAAAAAAAAAAATACTGGGCATTCACATCAACATAACAAAAGCATTTAAGGCTTGATGTTTGTTTTTTGTTATTGCTAAAAAAGGAGTATTATGATCTGTAACCAAATAATGCCAATTCTTTTTTCCTATATTAATATGACTTTACCTGGCTTAAAATAGGAGGACAAAGCAAATCAATAACCTTATCCACAGGAAATAAAGCCAAGTAAAACTGCATCTAAAACATCAATGTTTATTTCAATCTGTAAGCCCTTTTCTTGCTTGGCTGTACAGTCTCCAATCATCCCTGAAATACAAGTGATTGGGCTCTTCTGGACCCACCAGTTAAGGGGAGGGAACATTTATCTACCGTCAATTCATGGGACACTAATCTCCTTCCCACTCCTCTGATTACAAGCAAGCAGGATGCTAGAGGAAAGGCCTCAACAGAAGCTTTAAAAATAAATAAATAAACCCAGTCCCTTCTGCTCCAGGAATACATAAAAGATTGGCATTAATACAAGAGAAAGTGATCTGCCCAAACAAAAGCCAATCTGAAGGAGGAGCAAACCCCACAAGCTAGCCCAGCATTATTGCTAGGAAGACAGCACACTTGTTAAAAATGTATATTTTAATTTTCTGTATTGCAAAAGGCTCCAATTTGCCTGGGGATCTAGCTAAGCTGCCATTTTCTACTATGACCAAGTCTAATCTTTATTTAATGGATTTAGCATCTATCTTTACTAGAGTGGTCTCCAAGGAAAATGGGAGGGGAGAATGAAGGGGCAGAGAAGAGACGATCAGATCCCCCACCCCCTTTCATCCATCCAGCGCTCATGTTTGTGTTCAAAATTCAATTACCTCCTTATTGATACTTCACAGAGATATTTAAGCTGCAAACATGAAGCCCTGATTTCCCAAGGGGCCATGCCCCTCTCTATTTCACTGCTCTGCTTCCCCCAGGGTGAATTCCTGAGGCGTCCATATTAATAGGTAATCAGTCACAATTCATTTATTAAACAGCTAGCAAGGTTTATCAGCCTGCCCTGATTAGCCCGAAGAAACCACTGAATTCCTAATTTATTTATGGAAATGTAAGTGTCTTTTTGAATTTCATTCAGGAGCTGCAGGAGTGTTTTGATTTTAGCACACTGAAATCTAACAGGCAGCAGCACAAGCAAAAAGCAAGCTTTCCAGGAAGAAGAAGAGGGGCTGCTTGGCACTAGAAGGCAAAGAGCCAGGGACACACACTGCAGAGATTCTTTTGGCCACAGGATTTGGGTCCACATAATCCTTGGATTAGTACTTATTTGATTGCTTTCTGTTTACATAAAAGAGTTTGAAATGTTGTCACTAGGCAGCCATCACTATTCACTGTAACAAAAATCAATCTCAGGGATGCTGCTTTTTGATTGGCAGAAAAGTGGCCCTTAATGGAGTAGAATTGAGGACCTCAGTGAGTTAAAAGACAATAATTCTTAGCACAGTTAAAACCAACACCAGGCTGGAATACAAACCAAAGCCACTAAAATAATACTTTTCAAGCATTCATCTTACACTAGTAACTAAACCAGATCCTGTTTTAATCTTATATCTTCTAGGCTGCAGAGACAAAACAGCTTTGTGGATAATTTCCACAACTCTAATCAATTAGCAATTCACCCAAAGTTGCCCACTACTAATTAAAAGGCCAATACAGATTAAATAAAGCTCTTAGGAGTAACATTAAAACCCATCCCAACTGCCCCAATAGGTGCAATTAGAAAAGAAACTGTTTCAGGGATATGAGCAGATCATATAATCTAGACTCTTACTTCTAGCCAGAATTAGGACTGGCTGCTTCAGAAAAATGATAAAATATAAAAAATGTGGCCAGTGTTTCAGATCCAACAAAGAATGATGTCAGTGCTTATCTTTGGTTAACCACAGTCAATATTTTCAAATCCTAATCTGCCTTCCTTATAGAGCTCATTATGATTAAGAGCAACCTCCACATATAGCCTAGTTTACATAGTGAAAAGCAAACCATAATTATGAGAAATACATCAGACAAATCCCAGCTGAGGGATATTCTACAATATGCCTGACTGTACTCTTTAAAACTGTCACAGCTATCAATAAACAAGGAAAGTCTGAGAAACTGTCACGCCAACATGAGCCTAAGGAGACATGACAACTAAATGTAATATAGTATCCTAGATGGGACCTGGAACAGAAAAAAAAACATTAAGGAAAAGCTAAGGAAATCTGAATAAAGTATGGACTTTATTGGTTCATTAACTATAGTAAATGTACCACACTAATGACAACAGGGGAAATTCCATGTGGGTTATATGGGAATTCTCCTTCTTAATTTTCCTGTAAATTTAAAATATTCTAAAATTTATAATTTACTGAAAACAACTAGTGACAATTTATAAACTAAATCAGAAGCTGGCCAAAACATAAATAATTTTATGTTTTTACAAGATAAGATATAGCTTTAAAAAATCATTTTCTGCCAGGCATGGTGGCTCATGCCTGTAATCCCAGCACTTTGGGAGGTAGAGGCAGGTGGATCACCTGAAGTCAGGAGTTCGAAACCAGCCTGGTCAACATGGTGAAACCCCATCTCTACTAAAAATACAAAAATTAGCCGGGCATGGTGGTGGACATCTATAATCCCAGCTACTCGGGAGGTTGAAGCAGGAGAATCGCTTGAACCTGGAGGGTGGAGGTTGCAGTGAGCCAAGATTGCACCACTGTACTCCAGCCTGGGCGACGCAGCAAAACTCTATCTCAAAAAAAAAAAAAAAAAAAAATCATTTTCCATTAAAACAATATTTTGGAATATTAAAAGATAACATGTTTATAAATGAAAATGTTCATATATACTTATTTATTTTTAACCTAATATGAATAGCAAAAATATATTTAGTTATTAGCATATTTAGTTACCAGTTTTAAATGTATTCTCAAGAAGATAACCCCATACAAAATATCAATGACTATTACAATGAATGGGAAACCCCCATAAAGCATACACACACAAGAAAAAAACAAACAAACTAGTTCTAACATTAGAATATAGTTGGGAGGGGTATCTGCAAATAAAATTATAATATATTCTCAAACCAGACATTAACATTCTTTAGGTTCTTTACTGTGTTCCTCTCCTTGTCTGAATCTTCAAGAAGCGATTTGCATGTGCTCTGGTAAAGATAAAAGGTAGGCTCAGGTCAGGAGCACAACTCCCCCCCCTCCCAAATTAGTTATTGCATGCACTAGGATTCTGTTAACTACAAAGGGAAATACAATAATAAATTTTTCCACTAAGGCTCAGTGTCTTTCATTTAAGTATCTAATACATAAAAATACTATCTATGGTCCTGGCTTTTTTTTGAGACACAGTCTTGCTCTGTTGCCCCAGCTGGAGGGCAGTGGTGCGATCTCAGCTCACTGCAACCTCTGCTTCCCGGGTTCAAGCGATTCTCCTGCCTCAGCCTCCTGAGTAGCTGGGATTACAGGCATGTGCCACCACGCCCAGCTAATTTTTTGTATTTTTAGTAGAGATGGGGTTTCATCATGTTGACCAGGCTGGTCTCAAACTCCTGACCTTGTGATCTGCCCGCTTCGGCCTTGCAAAGTGCTGGGATTACAGGCGTGAGCCACCGCGCCCAGCTGGCCCTGACTACTAAAATACTAGATATAGAAAAGTCAAAACTCAAGTGCATAATGGCAGGCATAGCATAATAAACTAAAAGCAACGGCTATGGAGTCAGCTGGCTTGGATTGATTCACAGCTCTTGAGCTAGTCCAGACCTTTGCTAACTGTAAAATGGAGACAATGTTCCAACTTACAGGGCTGTTGTGAGGCTTTAGAGACTATGTACCTAAAGCACTTAGTGAAGTACCTATTAGTAGGAACTCATAATGATGGTTGTTGAAGTAATGATTATCAATGTTTCTTAGCAGGCACCTGATGACTATAGGCAGAACAGGAGGAAACAAAAGTTAATTGAACAGTATAAAAACAATGTAGAGCCCAACTGCAGAGTCCATCACCATTAACACAGCACTCTTTGCTCACTGCAGCCTCCGCTTCCCGGGTTCAAGTGGTTCTCGTGCCTCAGCCTCCCAAGTAGCTGGGATTACAGACACGTGCCACCATGCCAGGCTTATTTTTGTATTTTTAATAGAGATGGGGTTTCACCATGTTGGACAGGCTGGTCTTGAAGTTCTGACCTCAGCCTCAAGTGATCCACCCACCTCAGCCTCCCAAAGTGATAGGATTACAGGCGTGAGCCACTGCACTCTGCCTGACACAGCACTCTTAAATAAGACAATGCACCCATTTGATGAACTTAACAACCTGTGGGGAAGGCACAGCAGTTATTTATCAACTATATTTTTCACAGATGAGAAAAAAAAACAAAACAAAAAATGGCAGGTTAAGTGATTTGCCCAAGGTCACTAGCTAATAAGGAGCAAAGTCAGGACTTGAATGTAGTTCTTCTGACTCCAACTGATTAGTTTGTTACTTGATCTCTTGTTCTGCATGATAGCCATGTTTCATCCTTTTAACTGGCTGATAACTCTTGACTTCTATGGCATGTTACTATAATCCATGTCAAATTCCTTACAAAACCCCTATATGGCAAAGAGTCTTAAAGCCCACCAAGCGCTACTATTACAAGAAAATCTCAACATTAAAAAAGAGAATCTATTCAAATAGCATTTGATTCATACTAAAATAACCGGCAAAACCAGACTGGTCAATCACTTTTTTCTTTTAATTTCTGCTCAACTGCATCCTAATCACCTCATTAATAAATTTCACTGACACCTTTGTACAAAGCAGTTAGTCATTATCTCAATCTTCGTAAATATAAGACAGGAAAAAAAGACACTGGCCAAATATTTTCCAAGTGTTCTATCCAATAATTCCCACTTAAAGCAATACTACATTAAACAAACTTCCTCTTACTCTGTATGCTGTTGTTATTATCGCTTCATTCACAATAGTAATAACACAAATGGACAAAAATAATAAAATGTTCTTTCTGGTCTAATTATCCCAGTATGTGACTTTTCTTCATTCCCACCGAAAAAAGTTGCTACCCCAGTATACCCACATTTTAACTAAAAACTTCAAAGGGAATACTGCCATCTACTGAATCACATTCATCACCACCCTTTCTCTATTCCGGTGACCTCAATTAATGACTCTCTGGGTATAAAAATTGTATTTTAAGGAGGCTTATGTTAAAAAACAAACCTTTAAGGCAGAAAAGGTTGTGTACATTCATAGCTGCCCATGACAAAAATACCTTAGAAAACAATTCCAGTTACTCGTATCCCATTACATAAGGCCTGCTCAAGAAATATTTTGAAATCTGAAGCTTGGAGCAGGGGGGCGGGAGGGTTGGTTTCCTTCATCTTCAACATCTTCTTTTCCTAACTGGCTGGAAAACTACTGATGCTCAATATCCTTTTTTCATGAGCTTCCCATATCAAACCAGAAAGGCTTTAAGTGCTATCATTTCAATTTAAGGTCAGACTGGCTATTTAGCCCTTAGAGTGTATTCATTTTCATTTTTATCTCAGTCACTATTTGTCTTTAAATATTTTTTTAGTTAATTTTAAAAAGTATAACATATGAACAGAAAAATGTACAAATCCTAAGTATACTGTGTAACAACCATGTATAGGTACATAGAGAATCATTACCAGCACTGCAGAAGCCTCCTCCTCAGGCCCCCTCCCAGCCATCATCATAACCCCAATGCAACTATTATTTGGATTTGTATCACCATGGATTAGCTCTGCTTGTTTCTGAACTTTATAGAAACGAAACTGTACAATATAAACTCTTTTGTATCTAGCTTCATGATTCAATGTTATATATATTCCTGAGATTCATTCATATTGTTGCATGTAGCAACAGCTGGTTCATTTTCATGGCTATACAGTATTCTATTATGTTCTTGTATAATAAATTTTTGCATTATTTATTCATTCTACTGCCAATTGATTTGAGATTGTTTCCAGTTTGGGTCAATTAAAAAATAGTGCTGCTCCAAACATTTTTGTATATATCTTTATCTTTCAGCACACAAATGTATGCATATGTATTTCTAGTGTACATAGCATAAAAATTACTGAGGCATAGGGTAGAGGTGTGATCAGTTTTAGTAGATACTGCCTAACAGTTTTCCAAAATGGTTGTACTGATAATCATCTGCCATTTAAAGCCTCCTATTTCTCAGCAGGGGGACAATCTTTTAACTATAAATTGTTCTTAGTTAAAAGAATTTGAGACACTTAGAAGCAGTACGAAGCACTTAGGGAAACAGAGATTAGAGAGCTGCTAAGATAGTAACACAAGACCTTTCCAGACTCTTGGTCCCCCTTGAGGACTATGACCTGGAGTCTACGGGTTGGTAGAAGCCTATTTTGCAAACAGAAGAGTCTGTATCCCACATCACTGTACCCTACAGCCAATTTACCAGTAGATTTCTTTCATCTAGGTTCTCCTAAAAACTCTCTAACCCTAATCAATAACTCAGACTCCCAGATAAAGATATTATATATTTTAACTATAAGCTGAATTATTTTAGTTAGAATTCAAAGGCATTTTTATATCATTCTTTCTTATCTGATTGCATGGAATGTGTTTTGAAGGAAAAGGGTTTATGAAAAACAAGAATATTGCTAGAATTGAATCGGAATTACTATAATGGCAACCCCTCCCCCAATAATTCTCCTATTTATAGTGACAAAGACCCTTGTCAATAATGTGAGAATACCACGCATAACCTCATTCATGTACCTATCAGGCCTGGTACAGTCTTATCTCATCATGATGTCTCAACTTAAAGGCAAAAAGGAGACAGCTGCCAGAATAGTTTAATACCTATGAATTTAGAGAATTGCTTTACGTCAGTCTAATCGTTTTGTAGAGTTATAAAAATATCTGCTACAAAAGTGATGCTACAAGTATGTGTCCTTATGTAGCTGAGGGTTATAAAACACTGCACAGCCCTGGGTCAAAGTCGGCCAAGCCAAAACTGATATACATCAGTGTTGCTGTGAATTTTTAAAACTGTGCTGCCTAATCATTCCAAAGAACTCTTATTCATTTAAATAAGAATTAGCTGCAATAGTAACCAACTTCAGTGCTTCAACAATAAGTTGTGCCCACTGAAAATTCAGAAATCATCACCGCACGTCACAGGAGTTAACATTTAACATGTAGAAGAAAAACCCCAAAATATTTAAAAAATTACGGGTTTTTGTGACTCTGATAGGTAGTAAATCCATTCACCATGGGAAATAGAAATAATCAAAATCATTGTCAAGGTGCAGGTCAAACTCATCCTAAGCCACAGACACTTGATAGTGGCTTTCTTATCTCTTTGTTGCTACTTATAGGCTTAGCAGGGTAAAGCTAGACAGGCTGTTGCATGGCCCAGTGGCCAAATTATGGTGTAAAGTTACTTCGCCTCCTTAACATACTGATCTATATGTGGAGGAATAGACAATCAAGCAATTTTTTTTCTGTACTAACAAACTGGGATACTAACAAGGGAAACGAATATGAGAAAAAAATAATTTTTGCAGGTTAATCAAATAGCAACTGCTATATAAAATACTACATTTTACATGGAATCTTACAGCAAGAAGGAAACCAATTTGCCACTGTTGATAAGTAGGATTTGTTGTTGTTGTTCCAGTTTATATTCCACTTTTTTTATAAGACTTTTTCCAAACACCTTTGGCCTACTGTGGGCTCTCATTTCTGTCAACTTCTATGCCCCTCGAGTAGCTCAGTACATGTGCTCTTGTACTGTGATCAAACTTTTTATACATTTGCCTTGTCTCTCTAGTCAGATTATAAGTGCCATGAGAGGAGCTTATGTATTTTTGACACCCAGTGTCTAGCACATTGGTTTACATAATAGATACTTACTTACTATGATAATATCAAAATCCTAAGAAATAGATGTGAACCTTTGGTGGGGTCTCAGATGTTAACATAAGTACTGGGGAGGATCAGGAGGTTATTTCCAATCTATTTTGCAAAAGAATAAAGGGAAGAGGAGAGTTAGAAGGGACTTATTCATGAATTGAGGCAAGTGGAATATAAAATCACTACATGTTAAAAAAAAAAAGGCCTTTGATTAGGAGCAGGCCTATAATAGACTTTGTCAAATCTTTCTGGGCTTCCTAGATAGGTTTTATTTTCTTTTTTCTTCTTTTCCCATATAACTTTTAAAAACTTGAGATATAATTCACATAGCATAAAAGTCACCTTCCCCCACTTTAAAACTGTGAAATATACATAACATGTTCCATCTCAACCATTTTTAAGTGTACAGTTCAGTGTGGCATTAAGTGTGTTTGCATCACTGTGCAACCAATCTCCAGAACTTTTTCAACTTGCAAAACTGAAACTCTCTAATTGTTAAACAATAACTCCCCATTCCTCCCAGCCCCATTCTACTTTCTGTCTCTGTGAATTTGAATACTCTAATTACCTCAGATAAGTGGAATTACGTAGTGTTTGTCTTTTTGTGACTGGCTTATTTCACTTAGCATAATGTCCACAAGGTTGTGTGTCAGATTTTTCCTTCCTTTTTAAAGGCTGAATAATATTCCATTGCTGTATGGACTACATTTTGTTTGTCCATTCACCTGTCAATGAACATTTGGATTGCTTCCATCTTTAGGCTATTGTGAATAATGCTATTATGAACACAGGTGCTGTGAGTTCAGGCATAAGTCACCACACCCGTCCTACCCAAGTACTTTCTTGATGGTATCTTTGAAGCAGAGAAGTGTTTAATTTTAATGGAGCTTGTTCTTTTGGTATCATATCTAAGAAACTACTGCCAAATTCAAGGTCATGATTTATGCCTATGTTCTATAGTTTCAGCTCTTACATTTAGGTCCATGATCCATTTTGAGTTAATTTTTTATATGATATGAGGTAGAGGGTCCAATTTTATTTTATTTTATTTTTATGTGGATATTTTGTTTGTTTGAGATGGAGTTTCACTCTTATTGCCCAGGTTGGAGCACAATGGTGCGATCTCGGCTCACTGCAACCTTCACCTCAGGGATCCAAGCGATTCTCCTGCCTCAGCCTGCCGAGTAGCTGGGATTACAGGTGTGCGTCGCCATGCCCAGCTAATTTTGTAGTTTTAGTAGAGATGAGGTTTCATCATGTTGGTTAGGCTGGTCTCAAACTCCTGACCTCAAGTGATCCACCCACCTCGGTGTCCCAAAGTGTTAGGTTTACAGGCATGAGCCACCATGCCCGGCCTCATGTGGATATTGTTTTCCAGCACCAGTTGTTGAAAGAGACTACATTTCCCCCATGGAATGATCTTGGTGTCCTTGTCAAAAACCAATTAACTGTAAATATGGGGGTTTATTTCTGGATTCTCAATTATATTCCATTGATTTATATGGCTATCCTTATGCCACTACGACACTGTCTTAATTACTGTAATTTTGTAGTAGGTTTTGAGACTGGGAAGTGTAAGTCCTTCAATTTTGTTCTTTTTCAAGATTGTTTAGCTATTCTGGGTCCCTTGCAATTATTTCCATGTGATTTTTAGGATTAACTTGTCAGTGTTGATTTTTCTGTACTTTATCCTTAAGAAGGAAACCAAGTTATTCTGAACAATCAATCTATAATTGTTACTAGTATCTGAATTCAAGTCTTTAATATCTGTGGGCTTCCTACTATGAAGGCATGAAAGTCAATGTAACACAGGAGTTTATATGCAATTTTGCTTAGGAACAAATCTGAACAGCACACACTGAAGGATCAATTCACTTAGCTGGCCAGTGAGCCTAGTGGTCCACCCAGTACCTGCATCCCACCATGGCTATGATATTCCCGAGCAGCACTCTCACATGTGATAAAAATAACATTTTACGGAAACTGAAGAGAACTAAAAGGAATTTGGAAGGCATACTTTTCTTAGGACTGGCACAGATATATGACATGAATAGTTCCATAATGTATCCAGCCATGTGTGGGAACGTTTTAACAAGTACGCCAGCTTTTATCAAAAACGTTCATCAATACAGAGAAAAATACATACTTCTCTGAAAAGGCAGTGATGATGATTCAGGAAACATGGGATTTATGACCAAGATGTGATTTGGGAAAAAATAATGAAAGGGGAAAAGTAAGCACCTATGTATTATGTACCAAGTATGGTAAATGTTGGGAATTCAGTGGTGAAATCTGCAAATACCCAGATATCCTCATAGAGCTCTATGAGGGAGTTTAAAATCAGATTTGACTATTTCATGTTATAGAATCTGCAGTCTTTATGAAAAAATCAAGTTTTCCCTACTAATCTGAAAACCCCAAGACATAAAAGAATGTCTTTCCAACTATTGGTAGTCCAGTTTAAAAAAAAAAAAAAAAAAAAAACCCTCAGACACAGGGCAAGGTGTTTCAGACTGATTTCAAAACATTTCATGTTTTGTCTCTTAGAAGGGCCCAGAAACAAACAAACAAAAACACAAAACACTTAGTGCCAGAAATGTCTAAGCTTGAATTTCAAGTTCTCCCCACTGTGGAAAATGTGGAAGGCTATCCTTAACAGCTATCGTTCACAATTCTAAATCCTTAAGTGATGTTCCTTCCTCTGAATACTTATGACTTTTCGACCGGACTGTAAGACACAAGCTCAAGGCATTTGACTTTGCCACACTTTCATTGTATCAAAAAATGCCATGGACAAAGATAGCAAACTTATTAACAGGCAGCTTTAGAAGAGGTACATCCTTGATTATATAAGGATTCCACAGAGAATCTTTTACTGCAAATCAGGTGATCCACAAGAGTGGATGCTTACTGGCATACTGTAAGGAAGGAGGCAGTGTATAACTTTAAGACTATTTTCACAGGCAATGAAGAAGAATACACTGTTAATACTGGAGAGGCAAGAGGTTGGCAAAGGTTTGGAGGGCACACATAAAAGTGATGTGGGAGAACTGAAAACGCAAGAAGACTCACAGATGAGTTGGCAAAGAATGGCAAAGATGACACTGAAGAATTAGAAGAACTTTTTTGGGTTTTTGTAAATTTAGTCAACATTCTAACGGAGAAACAGCTAATTGACACCATAACTGCTTATGATCAATGGATAGAGCTTTAACTGCTAAAATTTGCACTGACTTCATACCATGGAATAAAAGCCAACCACAGTTACCACTCAGAGTTCTTTACAAAGAAGCGATCACTTCACAAAGATTCCCTCTCAGAATACTGTTTCACAGTGATCTCCCTTATCTCTTCTACCACGTGCCTTGTTCTCAAGGTTATTGTTGAAGTGTCACTTTTTCTGTGGCTCAGTACACACTTCATGATCTCAACCACAAAACTCATGATCATCTGACATGTTGAGTTTGAAGATTCAGATAAGTTCCAGTTAACATTTCTATTTGTAATTAAACATATTGCAGCGTAACACTTATTTTAGTGGGAGAATAGTTACTTCTAATTATAGAATAATTCATACCAAAGGCCCAAAGAGTAACAATTTTTTTCAACTGTACTTTTCCACATTTTAGAAGGAAAATGATACACTATGAGTTATCACAAACTTGGAAATTTGCAAAGTTACCTCATGAATGTCAAGGTCTTTTTTTTTTTTTTTTTTTTTTTTTGAGACGGAGTCTTGCTCTGTCGCCCAGGCTGGAGTGCAGTGGCCGGATCTCAGCTCACTGCAAGCTCCGCCTCCCGGGTTTACGCCATTCTCCTGCCTCAGCCTCCCGAGTAGCTGGGACTACAGGCGCCCGCCACCTCGCCCGGCTAGTTTTTTTTGTATTTTTAGTAGAGACGGGGTTTCACTGTGTTAGCCAGGATGGTCTCGATCTCCTGAAGGTTCTATCCGCCCGCCTCGGCCTCCCAAAGTGCTGGGATTACAGGCTTGAGCCACCG
>NW_016807225.1:551487-580831 GCF_001698545.2 Rhinopithecus bieti | reverse complement strand
CGGTGTCGCCCACAGTCGCCCGGACTGGGGTGCGGTGGCCGGATAGCAGCTCACTGCAAACTCCACCTCCCGGGTTTGCGCCATTCTCCCGCCTCAGCCTCCCGAGTAGCTGGGACTACAGGCGCCCGCCACCTCGCCCGGCTAGTTTTTTTTGTATTTTTAGTAGAGACGGGGTTTCACTGTGTTAGCCAGGATGGTCTCGATCTCCTGAAGGTTCTATCTTGAAAGCAACAAGTTGACTCTCTAATTTACCACAGAAGTGCCAGGTGTTCATTTTATAGGTAGATTTCATAGATCTTATATTTAATCAGAATTTGTTAGAGTTACATTTCTTAACATCTTACAATCTCTCAAATGTTGAGAATACCAGAAAAAGAATCTTTTTTGCTGCATTCTTCCTAGGAGAGACTGAAATAATGTGATGGTTTAAAAATAATTTGAGGCTGGGCACAGTGGCTCACACCTGTAATCCCTGCTTTTCGGAAGGCCAAAGTGGCAGGATTGATTGAGCCCAGGAGTTCGAGACTAGCCTGGGCAACAAAGTAAGACCCCCTCCCCAGTGGCTACAATTAAAAAAAAAAATTAGCTGGGTGTGGCTACCACACCAGCTACTTGAGAGGCTGAGGCAGGAGGATCCCTTGAGCCCAGGGTCAAAGCTGTAGCGAGCCATGTTTGTACCACTGCACACCAGCCTGGGTGACAGAGCGAGACCCCTGTCTTTAAAAAAAAAAAAAATTTTTTTTAAGAATAAAACCTTGTCATGTGTGACAACATGGATGAACCCAGAGGGCATCATGTTAAGTGAAATAAGCCAGACACAGAAAGACAAATACTGCCATGAGCTCACTCATATGTGGAATCGTATAAGAAAAAAAAAAATTGAGATCATAGAAGCAGAGTGGTTACCAGAGATTGAGAAGAGGGGAGAAGAGGGCAGGGGAGGAGGATGACGAGAGGTTGGTCAATTGGCAAAAAATTATAATTATACAGGAGTTCTGGTGTTCTGTTGCACAGCAGGGTGACTAGAGTTAACAGTAAGGTATCATATATTACGAAATAGCTGGAAGAGAGGCTTTTGAATGTTCTCACCACAAAGAAATAATAAATGCATGAGGTAATGATATGCTAACTACCCCGATTTGATCTTTATATAACATATATGCATTGAAATGTCAAACTGTACCCCATAAACATGTAAAATTATAATGCATCAATTAAAAATTTGAAAAAATTATCATTTGTATAGTTAAAAAAATCTTCACAGTAAATTCTTTGTTAAAAAGTGCATCTGCTTTTTTGGAGGGCTGTGTGGAGACAGAGGCTTCTCATTCTGTTGCCCAGTCTGGAGTGCAGTGGAGCAATCACAACTCACTGCAGGCTCTACTTCTTGGGCTCAAATGGATCCTCCCATTTCAGCTTCCCAAGTAGCTGGGACCACAGGGGCACACTGCCACACCTGGCTAATTTTATTGGTGCTTTTTAGCAGAGACAGGGTCTTTCTATGTTGTCCAGGCTGGTCTCGAACCCTGGGGTCAAGTGATCCTCCCACCTTGGCCTCTCAAAGTGCTGAGATGACAGGGCGTAAGCCACTATGCCCAGCCTCATTCTGTTTCTGTCAGAGTAAGAGAGTATAGAACATAGAAGATACAAAATAGTGTGCAAAATAAGAAAGACGTTCTGTTAAACTATAGGTATTATGCACAAAGCCTGTAGGAAATTGATAATTTATACTATGAAGTATTTTCCTATTTCAAATGCACACCCCACTTGTCCTATCTTCAGGGAACTGATTTGTGTATGCTCTGGACTCATTCCAGTCTATCTATAGTAAGAAACTGTATCTGAAATTTGTCTGTTTGCTTATTAGGTTTAGTCTTCTGATGGCTTATGGAAAGTCCTAACTTAATTTGATCAGAAAGCCAAAATGTCACCAAGAGGAAGCACAGGTCCAGGGCTGAGCAAAGGTTTTCTGTAAAGAACCAAACAGATTGAATGTGGCCCATTCAATCAAAGGTTAGGTTTGTAGGCCACATTCAGTCTGTTTCAGATTCTTCTGCTTTTGTTTTTGTTTTACTTTTACAGCCCCCAAAAATGTAAAAAACATTCTTAGAGAATACAAAGAAAGGTTGTAAGCCATAGTTTGCTGACCTTTGGTCTAGATCAGTGCTGTCCAGTGTGGTAGCCATTAGTGACATGTGGCTACTGAGCATTTGCTAGTGTGACTGAGGAATTAGATTTTAAATTTTATTTATTTTTAATTAATTTAACTTTAAACAAACACATGCAGTTAGTGGCTACTGCTTTGAACAGTTTAGGTCTACAAGATCGCCAATAGCCCAGAACAGTCCCAGAAATCTATGTATACCTGCATCCCATGAATCTAATAAAGGCTTGGACAAGAAGTTAAGGATTGGCCATCAATTCAAATGACTAACATCAAGGACAGGAAAAACACTGTATAAAAAGTCTGAAACAAAACTAGTTTGCATTTTGCAATTTAGTAGTACATCTCTTCAATAATATTTGGTCAAACTTCAACTTTGAAGTGTTGAGAATGGGACTAAAGAGCTTTGAGTTAAAAAAAGGCTTGCAATGCTCCCATCTTTGGTGGATGTGGAATTTCTACCATTCAATTTGCATACAGATTCTCTTATCAAGACAGACGCAACTAAAATTAAGTTTCTGTTTGACTGAGAAGACAACTGATTTCTCCCATCGCTGACCTGAAATGCTCCTGGAAAACTGCTTTGCTTCATTCACCTCACTGCCACTCCCAGCAAGGCCCTTAAAGTTCATGAGGCACAAACTTGCTTTGTTAGCCAAGCTGTTACACAAGAAACCTAAGTCCTCATTTCCACGTGCTGACAAATCATTTCCCAAGTCCATTAATGCATTCAAAACTTGATTCCTGGAACTTCTGAAGTAGAAAATTAGGGGAGAAAACACTCATTCAACTTTAGAGGAAGCCGCCAGTCAGTGCCTTGGACAACACTCATCAAAGGCCATTTGTTTTCCCCACCTATCTGGGACAGAATACTTCTCATTTAACTAAGCAACAAATTAAAAGCACACAGTGGGGTGCATATCACTACACATATGTCCAGCTAATGATGCATGACAATACTCACACTACCTCGCCCCTAAAAGTTTTACCTCTAGCATATCTTATTTTAAAACAATACTGGACTAAAATGTAACATTCCTGAAGAAAGGAAAATCACTTCATGTAAAAGCAGAGTTTGAACTATGGAACGCAAGTCAGTGGACGCAACCTGTTTGTATGGTAAGGCTTCATTCATAAGGTCCAAGTCAAATTATCTACAAAGAGTCTTGAATTGGTACATTCATATGGTTAAATCCTATGAAGCATTTGGAAAACAATGAAGCAGATCTATGTGTACTGCTATGGAAAGATATCCAAGATATGTTGTGGGGTAAAAGATAAGCCACAAAACAGTATGTATATTATGACTGCATCTGTGTATGGTAATGTATATAGACTTTACTATGTACAGAAAATGTCTGGAAGCATCCATGGAGAAACTGTTGGTGGCAGTTACCGCTCATAAATTCAGCACATAATGATTTTACTTTTCACTTTATAGACTTTCATGTTATTTTAAAATATTCTTAAAATCAAGAGCTTGTATTATTTGTATAAGTTTAACATATTCCTTTAAAAGCACAAAGAGATCTTTGCAGTGGTTTCCTCCAGAAACCACTTCTTTACTATTACAGTGTTGATAATTCAAATGAATAAGTTAAAACTATTCCTTTTGTAGTTAACATCATTGTAATGTTCCTAAGATAGCTTTTATTAATGAATTTCCATGGGGGACAGAAGAGAAAAACGCACACGACAGTATTACAAAACAGAAAAAAATAAGGCACTTGCTAGGACAAGGCAATTGGGCCTTGATAGGACAAGACAATCCACAAGTGCCAACCAGCTCCTGAGCCATAGAGATCTCAGGAGAGCCATCACATTTCAATTACCATCACTAACATTACTTATTATTTGGCCTGCTCCAGTCCCTAAGGAAGGCAGCTTGTGATGATAATACCCAGCCTCTTCTTGTAAAACAATTCATTAGGCAAAGCAGAACAGCTGGGGCAGCCACGTGCGGGTTCTTAAAGCACCGCCCCAATGGGACCTCTGGCCCAGATTTCCCTTTTCGTGAGGGACAGCCACCACCCCTCTGACAGCTGTAGAGTCCTCCGGGGACACTTCAGGTTTAATCAGTACTTCCTGCACTGGAGAGGGTCATTTGATTTCTAACATAAACTAATGGCAATCCTGCTTTCAGCAGGTTACACCAGACATCAGATAAGAGGCTTTAGGGCATTTTTATCTTGTTCTAATGCTCGAGAGTTAATGAGGCAGCAAAAGATATTGTCATAGAGCCCCGGTGTAGCTATATTATCCAATAAACGAGCTCTTTCCAAGACAGGTTTAATATGGATCGAGGAGGTAAAGAAGGCTAGCTTAATATTGATCCTATTGAGAGGATGAGAATCCAGTCACCATAAGTAGGGCAAAGTCATGCACATTCTGCAGTAGACAAAGTGCTACAAGAAGGTAAGGAGTTGCCTTTAAATACTAACAGTAAAATGCTGCTTTTTACATTTAAAGCAGCAAAACCCTACTAAATTTACTTGGTGTTTTCGGCTAAGCTATTTTTAAAAAGCTTTTAAGTGAATCTATTTTGTGTTTTGCTGAAAAGCGTTCTTAGGAGTAAATTTTAAATTAGTAATAAAGCTACAGTGGCTTTATATTAATTACACAATCTGTATATATCATAAAAAAGAGGATAGCTTTTTTACTAGCTATGAAGCACATTTTATTACATTAAACCGTAAAGACTGCCTTTAACTTCTAAATATCACCACAGTTTACCTCATATGGGTTTCAGAAATAATTCAATCATTCATTCAACAACACCAATAGCCTATTATAATCAATAGGCTGTGAAACACAGTGAAAATAAAAATAAACTCTTGGACTCACTAGTCTATGCTAGTTGCATAAAAGAAAATATTACTCTAGCTATATTTTTCTTGTATCTTAGAATCTGTTTTGGTAAACATACAGAAATCAGAAATCCAAGTGTTTCTCTTCTCCATACTAGAAGTATCTATAGCAGGTTCTACTCAGCAATTTTAAAACTGACCATTTCTTGAGTGGCTTGTTCCCTAAGATGAAAAAGAGCTGAGATTTTCTAATATTTATTTACTTGGAGAAATAGACAAAGGGAGGGGAAAAAAAAGGTATGCAAGATCGCTTAACAGGACACGCTGGGCACGCAGTGACTCTCATTTATGGAGCACCAAACAAGCTTAATGTGGTAAAGAAAACAAGATCACTAAGTCCATACATGCACCTGTAAAATCACTAATTCTGAGCTTCTTTCTCAACATAACCGTCACCTCACATCCTTCTACTGACCCCACTGCTCTTGCATAGGTCTCTCGTCCCCTGCTATGGCAGAGAATATTGGCTGCCTGTTGAAGATCCATGTTCCCCTTCCTCTGTATTCACCAACTTTTTCGCTACCAAAATTGTAGCTCAGAATAAACGATTACATTATTTTTCAGCCAGGCCAGGTGATTTAGTTCTGCGGGACTTCCAGGAAGGCTGCTTAAAAAGAAAAGTGTCAGCTGTGTGGGATCCCTTTTTTTAAATTAAATTAAATTAAATTCCTATCCCACCTACTTCTGGCCCACAATTCAGGCACGATGGCTAGAGCTCTAGCGTGCATAAACTATATTTAGGATGGAAGGATGGAAGCTTTAGCCCTTGATGACACCTTTGGAACTGCCCTACATGCTAGGTGCATCTACCTCCAGCCTTCCTTTTTGTCGAAAAAAAATGCTACCTTGTGTAGGCCACAATTATTTTAGATTTCCTGTTATATATGCTTGTACTTTATCATAATTAACAGACTATATATTCACAACCTTTTCGCCTATATAACCCTGATAGTAGTTTAAGTTATCAAGTTATTAATTTCAAAGACGCTTTTTTTTTTTTTTTGAGGCAGGGTCTCACTCTGTCTCCCAGGCTGGAGTGCAGAGGATAGAGGGTGGGGTAAGGGTGGGATTACAGCTCACTGCAGCCTCACTCTTGGACTCAAGTGATTTTCCCACCTCAGCCTCCCAGGTAGCTGAGACTACAGGCTTGAGCCGCCTCGCCAGCTAATTTTTAAATTTTTCTGTAGAGATGGGGACTCAGTATGCTGTCCAGGCTAGTCTTGAACCCCCGGCCTCAAGTGATCATGCCACCTTGGCCTTCAAAGATGTTTTAACACCACCTTAGCAAACAAAACTGAAGTTTTATAATGCATATCTCAGTTCCCCACTAAATTGTATTCTCCTAGTCACAAGGGCTTAAAATCTTGAAATCACTTTGACTCTTCATCTCTCTAGTCTGTTACAATTTATCAATTTTCCCCCCAAAATATCTCTTATCCATTCTCAAAAATTCCTTCCCATTCTGAAGTGTATTCTTTCCTCTTATATACAAATATTAGACATCAAATTCTACTTCAAGTTTCATCTCTTCCAAGAGGTATTTCCTGGATTATTTAGCTCACTTTTCCCTCTGTTTTCTGAATGTGCAGAACACATGCTCAGAAAGGGAGCATGGTGTGAAAAAGGTCAGATCAGGCAGAGCTGTAAGGCCAAGTTCAAGGTTTTTGACTTGATCTTGAGAACAATGAGAAGCCGTTGATAGATTTTAAGAAGAAGGGAATGAGGTCACATGTCAGTTTGTGTTTCAAAAATATGACTCTGTGGAATAGAGTAGTTACTAGAGAAAAGATCAATTCTACAGGTAATTCAATTGGAAGAAGGAGAGAATACCAGAAATAAAGAAGCTTGATAAAGCAGGCTTATTGTAGAGAGAGAACTCAAAACTCAATATTCTAGAAGAAAATGATAGCCATTTGAGTAAACATATGTTCACCATAGGAAAAAGCTGGTAAATATTTATTAAAAGAGCTACTGTGAGGCAGGGCGCGGTGGCTCATGCCTGTAGTCTCAGCACTTTGGGAGGCCAAGGTGGGTGGATAACGAGGTCAAGAGTTCAAGACCAGCCTGACCAACATAGTGAAGCCCCTCTCTACTAAAAACACAAAAATTAGTTGGGCATGGTGGTGTGTGCCTGTAGTCCCAGCTACCGGGAAGGCTGAGGCAGGAGAATCACTTGAACCCAGGAGGCGGAGGTTGTGGTAAGCTGAGATGATGCCACTGCACTCCAAGCCTGGGCAAGAGAGCGAGACTCCGTCTCAAAAAAAAAAAAAGAAGAGTGCTGCTGTGCAGAATTTAGTGTTCAATGTTCTCCTATCAAGAATGTAATGGCATTTACAATGCCAGAACTTGGACTGGATCTTGGTTTTAATAAAAACGCTACACAAGATTTTTAGGGACAATTGGGGAGGTCTGAATGTGAAAACATTAGATTGTTTTTATTATTAATTTTTGTTGGATGTGATAATATTATATAGAAAACTATCCTTATTCTTAGGAGATGTGTTCTTAAACATTTAGGGGTAAAGTGCCATGATGTCTGAAATTTACTTCTAAATGGCTGAGGAAGAAGAGAATATCACATGTAATATAGATTTAAAAATATATATTCATGTATAAAATATACACATACAGAGTGGGGTTTGCTGGGTGATTAAAATTTTTTCATAATGAACTGTTGGAAGAAAAGAAGACTTAATGACTTTCCTTCTTAATTTAGTGAAGAGGGGCTTCTTTCCTGACCTATTTGTGGCATTGATATTCATTTACTTGATAATTTGAAATAAGTGTTTTAAAATCTATAGTTTCAAGGAAGTCTGGGATTTTAAAAAGTAAAACACCACATAAGGATTTTAACCCAAGAATTATCCCTTCTACAAGTAAACAGATCAATACTCCAACCCTCCCTTTAGTTTCACGCCTGGCTACTACTGTATTCCATTCTCAGTCTGATTAAGGGGGCAGCTGCCGGTCCTCTTTCAACCTGGAGACATGTGATTGAATCATTCTCTAGCATCTATATTTATTAAACCTTTAATACAAAGTTATCAATCCCTCTTGCAGAGTCATTTCAAAAAATAGTAGGTACACAATTTATTATCCAAATAATATTTTATTGTATTTTTTTAAATGACATTTTCCTCCAACACTGTGAGACTGTTGGCTAATTAAACCCTTGTTTTTACTGAACTTGACAGCTGACAGCAGCAGAAATGGACGCAAACAACCATAAACTATTTTCCCTCCTATCAGAAGAAAAATGCTTCCCCTGTAAAGCTAGAATACTATACTTTCCCCACCTTTCAAACTATTTTCTGGGAGGAGAAATTGTTAGTAATAACAAACTTTTCAACCTGAGCAATTAGAAAGCTTATTTCCATAATCAGACCCAGCTAGACTTCTCACTCTTCTTTCAACAAATTGACTGGGTTAACAGGTGAAACTCCTTAACTTGGTCCAAACTTGTGCTTACAATCAGATTGTATAAAATTAATAAAAGAAAAAATAAAGGTCTGCATCAAAATGAATGCCAAGCACTTCCAACATGGGCATTCACTGAAGAAAAAAATTTAAGTTCCTAAAACAAGGAGTTACAGCATTAACACAATAACTCTAGGTGGTTTTATTAGGTTGTTTTTAGGTTATTGTATTTGTTTGCTACATTGGACATAGCAAGTGATACACTAGAAGTTTCCTCAAACCAGAATTAGGTAACAATGTAATTTCACAAGCTTACTCCATGAGGAATACTACTAGCATGGACTGAAAAAGAAAAGGAGAAAACTATCTCAATAGTTTAGATATCCAAATAGTTTTTTATTGTTGAGTGTGCTAAAAACCAATTAACAGTAAACTTTAAACACATAAACCTTATGGTATGTGAATGATATCTCAGTAAAGTGTTATTTAAAAAAATTGTTTTAAGGAGTTTAAAAAAAAAACTCCCTGTTCTAAAGGAGGACAAGAAATGACTGACAAAGAGGCCTGAATAGATTATCCCTCTTGCTCAAAGAAAGTAGTTTATCCCTTGTTAAGAAAGAATAAACTCTACTATGGCAAGAGGTGTGATAAGGAATTAAAACCATAGATAATTTCAAATTGTATTCTTGCCACAATTTTTACCACACTTTTCACCACAGCTTCTGGCAGGATGCCAAACAATTTTGTATCACATCACTTCCTTTAATCTTCCCACTCCCAGGATAGAAAAATGGCCATGGTCAGTTGCAGTCAAAACGGAATGTAAGCAGACAAGTTATGGAGAAGTCAACTTAACTGCTCATCATATTATTTGGACTTGTGGGCTGACTATAGGTTGATGCTTATCATACATCTTATCCCCTCACTGTTAAACTCTTCTATCACCTACTCTGCTTTTAAACTACCTCAAGGAGGCTGGGTGTGGTGGCTCCTGCCTGTAATCCCAGCACTTTGGAAGGCCGAGGCGGGCGGATCATGAGGTCAGGAGATCGAGAATATCCTGGCCAACACGGTGAAACCCCGTCTCTACTAAAATACAAAAAATTATCCAGGCATGGTGGTGCACGCCTGTAGTCCCAGCTACTCAGGAGGCTGAGCCAGGGGAATTGCTTGAACCCGGGAGGCGGAGATTGTAGTGAGCAGAGATCATGCCACTGCACTCCAGCCTGATGACAGAGCAAGACTCTGTCTCAAACAACAACAACAAAACCCTATCTCAAAGAAGGTTCAGGGTATGCAAGGATAGTTTTGGTTCTTGAGGGATTTGTTGAGTATGAAATGTACTAGAAGAAAACGATGTGTTTGCTTTTCCATCTACTTAAAAAGGACTTCTCTTAATTTCAGTTTCTTTCAAAATTACTACAAGGAAAGAAAACACTGAAGAGAGAGATCCTAAAGGGTCCTTTAAAGACAGGAATATTAAGAACTGCTCTTTGAGACTGCCTTTCTCATGGTAAATGGCTGTGGGCACACCACCTTAAGCAGAAGGGAAAGAGCCAATAATAGTTGAGAATTAAGATGAGGCAGATGTAGTCTTCACCTTAACTCTAGCTGGCCCACTCTTAAGCAGAAATGTGTGCTCTAAAAGAGAAACCCTGTGTTTTAATTCTAAGAAAAGGAAAATGGGGGAGGGGGGCCGGAGGGAACCTAAGTTTAATTATGAACAGTGATAGGGAAGTCACCTTAAAGGTACATTATAAAATGAAGTTAGAAAGGATTTTTCACATCTACCATATCAAGTTGCATTTTCATTTAGGAAATGAACATTGTCTGTCCATGTTCTATCTTCAACACATAGTTATCCTAGGAGGTCATTTGACCTCAAACAAACAAGAGAGGCCAAGGTCCAGTACCAATTCCTGTGCCATCATTCCTACCTAATCTCCTAGCAAGTTAATGCAAATCAAAGCAAGCACTTCAGTGCTGCTGGTAGTGAAGCCTGTTCCTTTCCCAAGAGAGGCCTGTAAAACAGGACAGTCACTGACAGCAGTACAATTACTGACACAGATACAGACTTTATGGACATGTTTATCTCTGTTGTAAATCCACACTCTCTCTCCACTCCGATTCACGAGTCATAAAGAAATTGCAGATAATGAAAAAGTTGGGGAAATTTACAGCATGTCGGAAACCTCAGACAGCCAGAAGAAATTAAAGAGCTGACTAGGGATAAATCACACAGGTACAATTAAAACTTCCCGTATACCTCCTTCATTTCCAAACTGAGGCACAATCCAATGGAGCTGATGAAAAAGTTGAGGTCATGACTCTGCAGGCTGTAATCATTTCTTAACTACATGTTAAAAATTAGCCAATTCATGGGTCATGTGTAAATGCTGATTTCTTGTTGCTATCTTGATTTCCTCCACTCTCCACTAGAAGAACCCACAGAGCAATTCTGTCTGTAAACAGGCCAAATTGCAACAAGCAATAAATGGAAAGGTGATGTCCCCTCTCCCACTGCCATCTCTGTAGGTGCAGGACATCTTTTACCATTGCCACTGTGGATTGAGCATTAAAATGAGAAAGTGGAGCTACAATAGGTGAATGAAATTGGAGGTTTCTTGTTCCCTAATAAATAACCATTCTGAAGGTTTCATTTGATCTCTTTTCAACATTCCAAAGGAAATCTTAAAAGACTGTTATGTTTGAACTAGATTAAGAATTACTTCTGGAGATACTTAATTTTCAATAGTGGACTGAGTTAATGGCTCAGACTGTTATGTAACCATCTCTGCATGCACTGATTAATGTGTTAATTAATGTGCAGCTCTTGCTACAATAAAGCAAATCAGAAAAATACCAGAGATAAGAATTAATGTCTATTTCTTAAATAATAAGGTTTAACAGATCCCCACTACTGAAAACTCGAAAGAAGAAAGTGAGTTAATTTTTGGTACCTATATTCTAGGAGACTTAACAAAATAGTATGTGAAGGGAAAAAAGGAACATTTTATCACATGCTGCTCTCTTCCATCTTCCCCAGCTTATTTAGATGCGACTAGCAGGTTTTAAAAACACCAACCCAATCACTTAGAAGATTTCTCTGCAAAGCAGAAAGGCAGAACACAGATTTTACCAACTTCTACATAACTGGACCAAATCAAGAGTGTCATCAAAGCTATACACAAGTCAATACTAATCTTTGTGCATCTCCATAGGATGAAGCCTCAACCAAGTTAGCTCTGATAGATTTTGAAATTTTGAGCCCTGTCAAGAAATGGGGCTTTTTTACAGATATGGAGGATGCAATCGACATGGTTTCGATTTTGTTCCTATCTGACCCCTTGTTGATTTGAGGTCCATTTTACACTTCACAGAACCCAAATGTCATTTTCATTTTATATATTAAGATTTTATTCTCCTTGGAATAAAAATAGTTCTAAGGTAATGCTAAGAGTTTCAACCAAGACTATAGATTCTAAGGTAATGCTAAGAGTTTCAACCCAGACTATCACTACCATAAAAAAGTTAGGCCATGGCTAGGCACGGTGGCTCACGCCTATAATCCCAGCACTTTTGCCGAGGCCGAGGTGGGTGGATCACGAGGTCAAGAGATCAAGACTATCCTGTTTAACATGGTGAAAACCCGTCTCTACTAAAAATATAAAAATTAGCTGGACATGGTGGCGCGTGCCTATAGTCCCAGCTACCTGGGAGGCTGAGGCAGGAGAATTGCTTAAGCCCAGGAGGCAGAGGTTGCAGTGAGCTGAGATTGTGCCACTACACTCCAGTCTGGCAACAGAGCAAGACTCTGTCTCAAAAACAAAACAAAACCAAAAAAACACTTAGGTCACATATAGTGCATGGATCTCAATTCTATTCACCCAATAAGCATAAGATAGTATTTGATCTGCTTTTGTTTATAACAAAAACTTTTTTAAGCTTCCAAGTGTCTTAAGTGTCAGACTGGTGTCCAGTATCAACAGGAACTGTGAAATAAAAGTTTATTTACAAGCTCCAAGAAGCAAATCGTATTTTATCAAAAGAGCATTTGAGTGAAGCGAAGAAACATCCACTGTTACTATTATGAGGCAATGAAGCTCCTAGATTAAGAATCAGAAGACCTGGACTCCAGTCCCAGTTTTACAAATAACTGTGACTCTGGGCAAATAATTGAAGCTCTGAACCTCAAGTTACCTCATCTGTTTAAATGGGAATAATAAAGTATAGTGAGAATTAAATGAGAAAACACATGTAAGAAACATAACAGTCTCATAAATGTTAACATGCCTTTCCCTTTTCATGATCTCAAGATTCAGATGCCAGGTTCTGTCACTAATGAGCTTTGTGGCTGTCTTCAGGTAAGTCACCTAAGATATATTTAGGCCTCTGTTTCCACATCTGTAATATTACAGGGTGGTGACTCAATCTCTAAGATTCCTTCCAGCTTTAACGTGCTATGATGATTGATTCTATCACTAAATTACTAGTTGGTCCTGGGAAAGTCACATTTTTTAGATCTTAGTTTCCTCATCTTTAAATCCTGGAAACTGAACCAACAGAAAGACAAGGACTATAACAATATAACAGGAAATTCATAAAAGGAGGAAAAACAAGTGGCCAGTAAACATTACTTTATTAGCAACCAAAGAAATGTATATTAAAATACTGAAACATAATTTTCAGCTATAAAATGGCCATGTATTAAAAGTTTAAGCCTAGGGCCAGGCGTGGTGGCTCACGCCTGTAATCCCAGCACTTTGGGAGGCCAAAGTGGATCACCTGAGGTCAGGAGTTCGAGACCAGCCTGGCCAACATGGTGAAATCCTCCCTACTAAAAATACAAAAAATTAGTCGTGGTGGCAGGCGCCTGCAATCCCAGCTACTCAGGAGGCTGAGGCAGGAGAATCGCTTGAACCAGGGAGGTGGAGGTTGCAGTGAGCTGAGATCATGCCACTGCACTCCAGGCTGGGCAACAAGAGTCGAACTCCATCTCAAAAAAAAAAAAAAAAAAAAAAAAGTCACTTAAATAACAAAGTTTATTCTTGGATATCCTTCAATCTCACTTACAAACACCACAGCACTTAGGAATTCTAAGCTGACACCAGGGTTTACTCAAGATTGCTAACAGCCATGAAAAGCACAACTATAGAATTTGACAAAGTATACTGGACAATGGATGATGGGATTTGGGTTGGTTATTTGTTGCACGATAGCCTAGAAGGCAAATTGACAATAAGAATACTTAAGAATAAAAAATTTAATTTCTGGCCTGGATGATGTGGCTCACACCTATAATCCTAGTACTTTGGGAGGCCGAGGCAGGAGAAAAGCTTGAGCCCAGGAGTCTGAGACCAGCCAGGCAACAGAGATCCTGTCTCAATAAAATAATAAAAAATAATAATAAATAATAAAAAAATTTAATTCCTAAATTATATTTAAATTTTTGGTTGTCAGTTCTACAATTAAAAGCCTATTTAGGGCCGGGCATGGTGGCTCATGCCTGTAATCCTAGCACTTTGGGAGGCCGAGGTGGGTGGATCACTTGAGGTCAGGACTGTGAGATCAGCCTGACCAACATGGTAAAACCCCATCTCTGCTAAAATGAAACAAAACAAAAAAATGAGGCTGGGCGTGGTGGCTCACGTCTGTAATCCCAGCACTTTGGGAGGCTAAGGCGGGACGAGGTCAGGAGATCGAGACCATCCTGGCTAACACAGTGAAACCCTGTCTCTACTAAAAAATACAAAAAATTAGCCGGGCGTGGTGGTAGGCACCTGTAGTCCCAGCTACGCCACAGGCTGAGGCAGAATGGCATGAACCCGGGAGACAGAGCTTGCAGTGAGCCAAGATCGCACCACCGCACTCCAGCCTGGGTGACAGAGTGAGACTCTGTCTCAAAAAAAAAAAAAAAAAAAAATTAGCCAGGCATGGTGACACGTGCCTGTAATTCCGGCTATTTGGCAGGCTGAGGCACGAGAATCACTTGAACCTTGGTGGTGGAGGTCGCAGTGAGCTAAGACCACCGCACTCCAGCTTGGGTGACAGAGGGAGACTCCATCTCAAAAAAAAAAAAAAGGCCTATTTAGGATAGGAGTGGTGGCTCATGCCTGTAATCTCAGCACTTTGGGAGGCCGAGTTGGGTAGATCACCTGAGGTCAGGAGTTTGAGACCAGCTTGGCCAACATGATGAAACCCTGTCTCTACTAAAAATGTAAAAATTAGCCGGGAGTGGTGGTACACTCCCGCCTGTAATCCGAGCTACTTGGGAGGCTGAGGCAGGAGAATTGCTTGAACCCAGGAGGCAGAAGTTGCAGTAAGCCGAGCCACTGCACTCCAGCCTGGTGAAGGAGTGAGACTATGTCTCAAAAACAAAAACAAACAAAAAAACCCAAAAACCGCCTATTTAATAAATTCTTCATTCCCTAATATGTATTCCTGTAATTTATTTAGTCTTTTGAGACAGGGTGATATGGTTTGGCTCTTTGTCCCCACCCAAATCTCATCCTGTAGCTCCCATAATTCTCATGTGTTGTAGGAGGGACCTGGTGTGAGATTAACTGAATCATGGGGGCAGTTTCTCCCATACTGTTCTCCTGATAGCAAGTGGGTCTCACAAGATCTGAGGGTTTTAAAATGAGTTTCCCTGCACAAGCTCTCTTTTTGCCTGTTGCCATTCATGTAAGACGTGATGTTTTCCTCCTTGTCTTCTGCCATGATTGTGAGGTCTCCCCAGCCATGTGGAACTGTAAGTCCACTAAACCTCTTTTTCCTCCCAGTCTAGGGTAAGTCTTTATCAGCAGCATGAAAACAGACTATACATACGGTCTCGCTCTGTCCCCCAGGCTGGAGTAAAGTGGCATGGTCACAGCTCACTGCAGCCTTGAACTCCTAGGCTCAAGGAATCCTCTTGTCTCAGCCTCCCAGGTAGCTGGGACTACAGGTGTATGCCACCACACCTGGCTAATTATTTTTTGTACAGACGAGTTCTCACTACGTTGTTTGGGGTAATATCAAACTCCTGTACTCAAGTGATCCTCCCGTCTCAGCCTCCCAGAGTGTTGGGATTACAGGTGTGAGCCACTGTGCCTGGCTTCCTATAATTTAGAGATACAGAAAAGTAAAGGCTCGGATCCAACATATAAGCACCACTTCATCTTTCCACCAACTCACAAACCCGATCTTCATCTATCCTCTCTCATTTCCCTATTATACAAGAGTAGACAAAGTAGCTCTCTTCCAATCTAAAGCCAACATATCTGTATTCTAAGTGCTATGCCTTCAAACCCTCTCGGAAACCTTACTTATATTTGATTCACCTGCATCTTCTATCACGGCATTGATATTTAAATATATATTGTCTGTCATCCTAAAGCAACTAAACTCTGACTCCACTTCTCTCACTAGCTTTCACCCTTTGTCCCTCTTAAGAGTCACTCTGAAAGAATTATCTCCCTTTCCTATTTCCATTTCCTACCTTCCACTCATTTCCTCACTCCATTTCAAACTGCCTCTACCATCCCACTGAAACTACCTCACTCATTCATACATTTAATTGCCTAAACAATGTCTCCAGTTAACAACCAAAGCCAAACCCCATATCAAAAACCAAATGCATAATCTTTCCTTACAATCTGTTCCTCCTCCAGTGTTGTTGTTTTTGTTTTGTTTTGTTTTGTTTTGTTTTAGACAGTCTTGCTCTGTTGCCCAGGCTGGAGAGCAGTGGTACGATCTTGGCTCACTGAAACCTCAGTGTCCCAGGCTCAAGATTCTCATGCCTCAGCCTGAGTAGCTAGGATTACAGGCGTGCACCACCACAGCAGACTAATGTTCTGCACTTTTTAGTAGAGACGAGGTTTTACCATGTTGACCAGGATCTTGAACTCCTGGTCTCAAGTGATCTGCCTGTCTTGACCTCCCAAAGTGCTGGGATTACAGGCATGAGCCATTGCACCCGGCCACAGCATTGTTTTGTAAAAAGCTTTACTGAGATATAATTCACACATGATAATGCACATATTTGAAGTGTACAGTTTGATATGTTTTGACAAATGTATTCCACACTACAGAGGCAAGATCCTTTTGAGTCCTCCCTGGTGTCCTGTGAATGATGAAGTTTCTTCAGTCCAGTGGGAGTAGGCACTATTACTGGCCCAGTGGTGCCAGGCACTGTTCCTTCCAATCCTTTTGGATGGTTCTTTCTTCATCCTCAAGTAGCTCCCTCACATGAATGTGCTGATCAGTTCTCAGCTAAATACTCCAGGACGACCCTCTGTGGATCTCTCTTCTTTCTCTGTGCTGCCCTCTCCTCTCCGGTACTCTGCTGGCCTGTGAACTCTAGCTGCCTTGGCCCCTCCATACTCTCAGCTCCATTTCTTCAACTCAGGAAGCCCGCCAACCTCTCCCTGTACCACAGCCTGGAAACTCTTTCAAAGCAGTAAGCTTGGGGCAGTCACAAAGTTCACCTCTTTTATATCCTTTCTCTTTGGTGATTACTGTCCTTTGTTGCCTGATGTCCAGCATCCTGAAAATCATTATTTCATATCTTTTGTCATTTAAAAAAACTGTTTCAAGTAAGAAGGTGAATCTAGTCCCTGACATACCAAGTTAACCAAAAGCAGAGGTCCCTCTAATGTTCTTTGCATGCCACTGACTTACATGCTCAAGAGAAATCTAGGAGTCATCCCTGACACCTTTTTCCCCTTTCCCACAGCCAGTCCATCAAGACTTATTCTCTGTCCTGGCCAGGCATGGTTCATGCTTGCAATCCCAGCACTTTGGGAGGCCGAGATGGAAAGAGTGATTGAAGCCAGGAGTTCAAGATCTGCCTGGGCAACATAGCAAGACCCCATCTCTTAAAAAAAAATTAAGTTAAAAAAAAAGACTTATTCTGTGTCCTAAATCATTCTCAAATTAACTACTTCTCTCCATGTCCACTACCAGTACCCTGGTTCTAGGAAGCACAGTCTTAGCTATTGCAATGACTTCCTACTTTATTTCCCTAGTTCCTCGCTTGCCTTCCTGCAAACCATTTTCTACATGATCAGAAACTGAATATTGTTTGCTTAAAGCCTTTCAGTGGCTTCCCAGTGCTCTCAGTATAATATCCAAAATCCTTAGTAAACCTGAGAAATCTCACATGATCCAACCTTTGTCTATCTCACCAGTCACTGTCTGAATTCGTCATATTAGTCTTCTTTCAGTTCTTCAAAGGCACTGTGCACTTTCCCACTATCAGACTTTGCTGTTCCCTTCTGAAAGCTCGTCTCCCTTCTCTCTACCCAGTTAACTCCTACTCATTCTTCATACCGAAATACCTTCTTCTCAAGAGACCCATCCCTGCCCTCTTAAGCCTTGTCCCACATTGTACTTAGAACAATGTTTCAGCAAATAATCATCTGTATAAGGCCTTATCTACTAGAATGTTAGCTTCATGACAGCAGGAACCATGTCTGTCTTATTTACTGCTAAGTCCTTGCTGCCTAGCATAGTACCCTAAAGTTACACAATAAATATTAACTATATGAATTAGAAATACTAGGCCTTAAAATAGTAGAATTTTAATGCTGTAAGGACCTTAGAGGTCTTCTATTCCAACAACTTCATTTTTTCAGCTCAGGAAACTGATGACCAAAGTCACGATGCAAATTTCTGATAAAGGTTACACTATGCAATAATATTTTAAATTTATTGGTAGCTTGTAGCTTGCTAGGTGTCAAACACCATACTAGGTAGTTTCTGATTGAGGTGAAATTCACATTTTTAAAGTATACAATTCAGTGGCATTTAGTGCATTCACAATGTTAAAACCACAACTTATATCAAGTTCCAAAACATTTTCACCTCCCCCCAAAAAATCCCAAATCCATCAAGTAGTCACTCCCCATTCAACACTTTCTCTAGGCCCTGGGAACCACCAATCTGCTTTTGCATGTCTTCTGGATCTACCTACTCTACATGTTTCATGTAAATGAAATCACACATTATGTGGCCTTTTGTGTCTAACTGCCTTCATATAGTATAATATTTTGAAGATTCATTTATATGTTGTAGCATCAGTACTTCATTCATTTGAATGGCCGAATAACATTCCATTGTGTGGATATACTACATTTTGTTTATTCATTCATCTGTTGATGGACACTTGGGTTGTTTCCACCTTTTGGCTCGTGTGAATAGTACCGATGTGAACGTTTGTGTACAAGCATTTGTTTGAGTGCCTGTTTTCAGTTCTTCTGGGTATATACCTAGCAGTGGAATTGCTGGGTCATATGGTAATTCTACCTTTCAACCTTTTGAAGAAATACCAAACAGTTTCCCACAGGGGGTACACCATTTTATATCGCCACCAGCAATGTATGAAGGTTCTAATTTCACCATATTCTTGCCGATACTTCTTATTTTCTGTTTTTCTTTTTTTTAATTATAGCCATCCTAGAGGGTATAAAGTGGTATCACATGGTTTTGATTTGGATTTCCCTAATGACTAAATCTTTGCATGTGCTTGTTAGCCATTCGTATTTTTTCTTTGGAGCAATGTCTATTCAAGTCCTTTGCTCATTTCTTAACTGCGCTGTTTTTTTGTTGTTGGGTTCTAAGAGTTATTTATTCTGGATACCAGACCCTTATCAGAAAAACTTAATATATTATTTGATATTTAATATATTATTAAAACTTAAAATATAATTTGAAAAACTTTTCTCCCATTCTGTTGGTTGTCTTTTGCTTTATTGATAATGCCCTTGGACACACAAAAGTTTTTAATTTTAATGAAGTTCAACATATCTATGTCTCCTTTTGTTGTTTGTGCTTTTGGTGTCATAACTAAACCCATGGTCACTTCTTTATCAACAGTCTCTCACAGCTTTTTTTTTTTTTTTTTTTTTGAGACAGGGTCTTGCTCTGTCACCCAGGCTGGAGTGCAGTGGTGCAATCTTGGCTCACTGCAACCTCCATCTCCCAGGCTCAAGTGATTCTCCCACCTCAGCCCCACCAAGTAGCTGGGATTATAGGTGCACATCAGCACGCCTGGCTAATTTTTGTATTTTTTGCAGAGATGGGATTTCATCATGTTGCCCAGGTTGGTCTCAAACTCCTGAACTCAAGCGATCCTCCCACCTCGGCCTTCCAAAGGGCTAGGGTTATGGGCATGAGCCACTTCACCTACCCAGGAGCCTCTTAGCTTTCACTGGTTCTTTGCTTTTCTATAAAATTTTAAAATGAGCTTTCAAGTTTCGAGACATTTTGGGGGACTGTAATTTGAATTATATTAAATCCATGAATGTTTTTGGGAGAAACTGAATCTTTAAGATACTGAGCTTTCTAATCTACTTATAGTATTTATTCATATTCACTCATTTGGTCTTTTACAAAGGCTCTCCATGAAGTATTATTATATAACTATAGACATCTTACATACATCATTCTGTAGATGTACTTCATCTTTATTACTGTCTGATATCTTAGATGGTATTTTTAATTTCTTTTTATCTGTTTGTCTTGTATATAGAATTTAGTTGGTTTATTTATTTTGTTTCCAGGAACTTAGCTCAATTCTTTTTGAGTCCAGTAACATATCTGAACATTACAATTTGGAAATGAATAAAGTTCATGATCATCTTGTAAAAAAAATAAACAAATAAAAATTAATGGCAAAATCCAAGATCATGAAGATTCATACTAAGCATTTTATAATCAACATCCAATTTAATTCTCTCAACAACTATTAAGAGGGGCGTTATTATTACCTTGATTTCACAGAAAAGGAAAATGAAGCTCAGAGAGTGGTTATTTATCAAGTCAGTAAGTAGAATAGATCTACTTCCAATAACCAGGATCTCTGAAATCCCAAGCTAGTTTTCTTTATACTCACAACATGGCAATTTGCATCTCTGGGGAAGAAGGGGAGAACAGAAGCCATGGTCTTTTGGTAACTTAATCTCAGAAGCGGCATTCCATCACTTTTACTATCATTAGGTCCAGCCCACCCTCAAGAGAAGATTAAACAAGGGCACACTGATAGCAGGGATCATTGGGGACCATCTTAGTGGGTGCCTACTATATTTAGTTCTATATTTAATGTTACACATCCTCCTGGCTTCTCTCATCTATGGCTTTAACTAAAACCTGTGGATCAAGGATCCAAATTCCCTGTGCTCTAGTATCTATTCAATTGTCTCCTAGGTATTTATTTCCACTTAGATGGCATACAGATACACTTATAACTGAACTCCCTAATCTTTCTTCTCAAAGGTTTTCTTCTTCCTATATAAACCTAAGCTAGAAACCTAAGAATTGTTCTTAGTTCCTCATTCTTACTGCCCAGGACTTCCCAACCCCAATACATCCAATCAGTCACTAAAACTTTCCATTCTCCTACCAGGATTTATAGAACCCATTCTTTATTCTCCAATTCTATTTCTACTGTCTTACTTCAAGGGTTTACTATATTAGTCTAGCTTACTAAAGGAATCTAACTCATCTCCCTGTTGCTATTTTCATTCCTCACCAATCTACCTTCTACCATGTTGGCAAAGTGACCTAAGAACGTAAATATGATCAGATGTCTACTCTGCTTAAAATTTCTCAAATGCTAGTCATAAGAATAACAACAGTTAATAGTTTTTAAGCACTTATTAAGATCCAGACAGTGAGCTAAGAGTTTTATAAATAAAGCTGTATCAAATCATCAAAATAATACTCTAAGGCAACAAATCTCAAAGTGTGGTCAGGGAACACCTGCAGATCCTGGGCTCTCCATACTTCTTTTGGGGGTCCACTAGGTCAAAACTGTTTTTTGTTTGTTTGTTTGTTTGTTTGTTTTTTAGAGACAGAGTCTCACTCTGTCACCCAGGCTGGAGTGCAGTAGCACATGATCTTGTCTCACTGCAACCTCTGTGTCCCAGGTTCAAGCAATTCTTCTGCCTCAGCCTCCCAAGTAGTTGGGATTCCAGGTGCCTGCCACCATACCCGGCTAATTTTTATATTTTTAGTAGAGACAGGGTTTCACCATGTTGGTCAGGCTGATCTCGAACTCCTGACCTCAAGTGAGCTGCCCATCTTGGCCTCCCAAAGTGCTGGGAATACAGGTGTGAGCCACTGCACCTGGACAGATCAAAACTATTTGTATAATACTAAGATGCTCTTTTCACTCACTCTCTCACAAGTGTAGAGTGAAGTTTTCTAGAACCTAAAATATTCTAACATATTTTAAATAAAATAGAAAAAAAGAATACTGCAATGAATAATCATATACTCTTCACCTGTTCACCAACTCCGCTTTATTTATTTATATTTTTAAATTTTGTTGTTTTATTCCTGAGCTATCTGAGAGCTAGCTGCAGACACCAGGATACTTCATCCCTAAATACTTCAGCATTATCTCCTAAGAACAAGGATATTCTCCTACATAGCTACAATATAATTAACAAACTCAAAAAATTTAACACAATACAATTATCTGACTTTTAATGCATAATAAGATGTCTCCAATTTGAACAGAAGTTTTAAATTTTACTGCAGTTTGGTTTATCAATATTCTCCTTTTTGGTTAATGACACTCCTGTTCTTTTAATTTGGGTTATAATAATGTCAAAGCTGTAGCATCTCAGAAATAAAATACTAAATTACTAGTGTGAATTCTTCCTCAACCTCTTTTCCTCATGGGAATATGAGAATATTATTATTGGCTACATGATAAACAAAAATTCCAGTGGAGAAAGTGAAGGTGTGTTTGAGACCAGCCTGTTCAATATGGTGAAACCCCATCTCTACTAAAAATGCAAAAATTAGCCACACATGTTGTGTGCGCCTGTAATCCCAGCTACTCAGGAGGCTGAGGCAGAAGAATCGCTTGAACCCGGGAGGCAGAGGTTGCAGTGAGTTGAGATCGCGCCACTGCACTCCAGCCAGGGTGACAGAGTGAGACTCTGTCTCAAAAAAAAAAAAGAAAGAAAGAAAGTGAAGGTGTGTTTTCCTCTTTCCTTAACTCACTGGTTTCTTGATTTGATGTGTAAGTTTTCTGACAACCTTGTTGAGTGATACATTTTAAATGTATTACCATCATTATTTGAAAATTTTGGAAAACGACTTTCCTGGAAAACCAAAGCATCTTTAACTATTTGCTGACTAACTTGGGCACTATGTGATAAAAGCATTTGCAATAATGACTTCACTATTCAGTTGATGCATTAAAATATCTTAGAATTGGAAAGGAACGAATAAGGAAAATTTTAGTCTCACATTAGTCATTAAAACTTGCATCACTTACTTATCAAATCAACAGATGAAATCTGTTTGTACATGCATTAAAATCATTATGGCTAGTGGTATAAAAAATATAGAATAAATCAATAATATAGAATGGAAAGAGCAGATCTAAGCAATGGACAATTGCTGAATAGAGAAAAGTTGTTTGGGTGGGGACAGGGAAACCTCTGGGAATTATATGGGAGCCACTGATTTCATTGGGTTATAATGATTTAGGTCAATGCTGTGTTGAAAGAATTTACAATTTGACTCTAAGGGGAAAATCTACCCTGTATAGTTTATTTTTAGAAACAGTTGTGCCTACTATACAGGTTTTTTTTTTGGAAGAGTTTTAAGCTTTTTTTTTTTTTTCTGAAACAGGGTCTCCCTATGTTACCTAAGCTGGACTCAAACTTCTGGGCTCAAGTGATTCTCCCACCTCAGCATCCAGAGTAGCTGAAACTACAGGTGCATACCACTACGCTTTGCTTGAAACTTTTTTTTTCCCTTGAGATGGAGTCTCGCTTTGTTGCCCAGGTTGGAGTGCAGTCGCTCACTGCAGCCTCCACCTCCCGGGTTCAAGTGATTCTCCTGTCTCAGCCTCCCGAGTAGCTGGGACTACAGGTGCACACCACCACGCTCAGCTAATTTTTGGGGTTTTGTTTTTTTTTTTTTTGAGAGGGAGTCTCACTCCGTTGCCCAGGCTAGAGTGCAATGGCACAATCTCAGCTCACTGAAACCTCTGCCTCCCAGGTTCAAGCGATTCTCCTGCCTCAGCCTCCTGAGCAGCTGGGATTACAGGCAACCACCACCATGCCCGGCTAATTTTTATATTTTTAGTAGAGACGGGGTTTCACAATGCTGGCCAGGCTGGTCTCGAACTCCTGATCTCAGGTGATCTGCCCACCTCGACCTCCCAAAGTGCTGGGATTACGGGCATGAGCCACCATGCCTGGCCTAATTTTTGTATTTTTAGTAGAGATGGGGGTTTCACCATATTTGGCAGGCTAGTCTCGAACTCTTGACCTTAGGTGATCCACTGGCCTTGGCCTCCCAAAGTGCTGGGATTACAAGTGTGAGCCACCGCACCTGGCCAAAACTTTTTTAAGATTTCAAATTTCAACAAATAAAAAGTTGGTGGAAAAAACTCTCTGGTTCATTAAAACATACTATTAAGAAAATTAAAAGGGAAGCTACAAAGTGTAATAGTGGCAATTTATGGGACTGACAAAGGGTGGATATCCAGCGTATATAAACAAAACTTACAAATCATTTTTTTTAAAGACTGATAATCCTGGCCAGGCTCAGGGGCTCATGCCTGTAATCCCACCACTTTGGGAGGCCGAGGCAGGAGGATCACCTGAGGTCATGAGTTCGAAACCAGCCTGGCCAACATGGTGAAACCCTGTCCCTACTAAAAATACAAAAATTAAGCACATGTGGCAGCATGCATCTGTAATCCCAGCTACTCGGGAGGCTGAGGCAGGAGGATCGCTTGAACCCAGGAGGCAGAGGTTGCAGTGAGCTGAGATCGTGCCATTGCACTCCAGCCTGGGCCACAAGAGTGAAACTCCATCTAAAAAAAAAAAAAAGATTGATAATCCAGTTTTTAAAGATGCACGGTGGGCAAGAGACACGAATAAGGACTTCACAAAAGATGTTATCCAAATGGCCAATAAACATATGAAAAGGTGCTCAACCTCATTAGTCATTAAGCAAACGCAAATTAAAACCACATTAAGATACCATTTACTAGAATGGCTAGAAGTTAAGACTGAGAATATACCTGTTGGTAGGGACTTGGAGCAACTGAAATTGCTGTTAGGCTTGTAAATTGATATAACCGCTTTGGAAAACTATTAATATTTGGAAGTACCTACTAAAGCTAAATATACATATACCCCTATGATCTAGCAATTCCACTTCCTACTTGTATATCCAATGAAAATGTATGTACTGGCCGGGCACGGTGGCTCATGCCTGTAATCCCAGCACTTTGGGAGGCCGAGGTGGGTGCATCACAAGGTCAGGAGATCAAGACCATCCTGACTAACACAGTGAAACCCCATCTCTACTAAAAATCCAAAAAAAAATTAGCTGGGCGTGGTAGCGGGTGCCTGTAGTCCCAGCTACTTGGGAGGCTGAGGCAGGAGAATGGCGTAAGCCCGGGAGGCAAAGCTTGCAGTGAGCCGAGATGGCACCACTGCACTCCAGCCTGGGCAACAGAGCAAGACTGTGTCTCAAAAAAAACAAAATGCATGTACCAAAAAAAGACATATATCAAAAATACTAACAGTATTTATTTGTAATAACCAAAAGCTGGAAACAGTCCAAATGTCCATCATTAGTAGAATGAGGAAATAAATCATGGTAACTTCTTACAATGAAATACTACGTAGCAATGGTAGAAAACCCAAATGATATGGCTGATGTCATAATTTAAACGCTAATCAAAAGAAGGCAGACACAAAAGAGTATGTGATTTGTTATTCCATTTACATAAAGTTCAAAGATAAACAAAATTACTCTATGATAGTGTAAGTCACAGTAATGCTTGTCTTTGAGAGGAAAGGGTAAGTAGGGACTAGAAGGGGTACAAAGGAAATTTTGTATTTATATACTAGAAAGGTGTTTTTTTTTTTTTTTTTTTTTTTTTTTTTTGAGATAGGGTCTCACTCCTGTCACTCAGGCTGGAGTACAATGGTGCGATCTTGGTTCACTCCAGCCTTGACTTCCCAGGTTCAGGGGATCCTCCTACCTCAGCCTCCTAAGTAGCTAGGACTACAGGTGTGCACCAGCAGGCCCGGCTAATTTTTGTATTTTTTGTAGAGACCGGATTTTGTCATGTTGCCCAGGCTGGTCTGGAACTCCTGAGCTCAAGTTATCTGCCAGCCTCAGCCTCCCAAAGTGTTGGGATCACAGGCATGAGCCACAGCACCAGGCGCAACGTTCTGTAGCTCAGTCTGTTTTGACCAGTGGTTACAGGGGAGTGTTAATTTTATGAAAATTCATTGAGCTGCACATTATAATTTGTGTCCTTTTCTTTATATACATTATACGTCAATGTTAAAGCTTATTAAAGAACAAAAAATAATGGGACAGTAGAATATTTTTATATTCTGAATCAGAATTCTCATTTTAGCGCTTTCCTCTTTTTATTTATTTATTTTTTGAGACAGGGTCTCACTCTGTCATCCAGACTGGAATGCAGTGGCATGATCATAGCTCACTGCAGTCTCAAACTCCAGGGCTCAGGTGATCCTCCCACCTCAGCTTTCCCAGTAGTTGGAACTACAGGAATTCTCAGCTTGCCCAGCTCTCTCTTTTCTTTTCATTCCATATCCAAAACTTCAACCTATCAGATTCAACTCCCATTATCCAACCATTCAGTCTTAAATGTGTCCTTTTACAATAGAGTCAGTCAAATACAGCTACACCTGAGAAAACAAATCATTGCTTCTATTTTATTTTCAATTTTTTTTTTGGTTATACCAAACCAAAAGTAAAAGCAAAGTACCAAGTTTTTAGTTTAGACTTAACAGTTAGATATATTTCTCTTATACATATGCCAAAGTCATTATTTCTCTAGATTTCCTGTGACAAAGTACTTTGTGATCATTTACAAATTCCCATGCACTATCACTACCCTTCCAGATCATATTATCAACACACACCAGTGGAAAGAACCAGAAAGAAATAAAGAAATGGGCACTACATTTGAAACACAAAAACACTCCTTATTTTGTTGAAATTTCTAGAATATCAATAACTTAAAAAACAAACAAACAAAATCAGAAAAATGCCAGTTGATTTCCCCATGGGCAGAAACAGTCATTCTCAAACCCAAAGGCTGGAAAGAAACTGCACTCCTATGAACATTTTCGTAATCACATAGTTCTCATCACCTCTTTATTATACCAAAACTACTTTCAAAGTCCCCCTGCCTCAAAAAAAAAAAAAACAAAAAAAAAAAACAAAAAAAAATCCAGGTCCATATCACCTCTCAGCCAAACAGCTGCAGTTCTATTTAAGACTGACAGACATTGCAAATGGTTCTTTGCTCCTACTGAGTAGTTAATACTAAGAGTTCACAGTTCTCCAACTATAGCAAAGACAGCCTGAAAACATAAAGTAACATCTTGGCCAACATTTGCTTAAGAAAATATGCCCTTTGGCCAACTAAATCATCTCTTGCCCATAACCCAACAGCCTACCATTTCTTTTGCTCCTAATTTCGATTTATGCAAAGGCATCCTAAGTATGGGAAATGAGGTATGGGAAACGATCACCTTGCTATTTATCACTTGTATAAACTGATCAATTGTTGTTAATGGATCTATTCATTTTATTTAGAAACAGTCCACAGAAGAGCTCAAAATTTAACTGCCTAGAAAATTCAGAGATGTAAGTACAATTTTGTTTCTAAAATGGCATACAACTTTTCCCTATTTTTTTAAGTAGTATTTTTCCTATTCAACAGCCTAGAATGTGTTTATTGTTAATTTGGAAAATTTAGAAATTTTTAAAAACCACTCAAGATAGCCATTAAAACATACTGATGTATTTCCTTCTAGCCATTTGTCTACATCCACGCTCTCAAAAGAAAAAAACAAAAAACTGCTGTAAAATTTTATATTCTGCATTTTGTCACTTGCTATTATCCTTATATATAATGAATACCTTTCTGGCATGAAATGCCCTTTAGTGCTTTTTTTTTTTTTTTAGAGACATAGTCCTACTCTGTCACCCAGGCTGGAGTGCAATGGCACAATCTTGGCAGCTCACTGTAGGCTCCACCTCCCGGGTTCAAGTGATTCTCCTGCTTCAGTCTCCAGAGTAGCTGGGGTTACAGGTGTCCACCACTACGAGTGACTGATTTTTGTATTTTTAGTAGAGACGGGGTTTCACCAGCTTGGCCAGGCTGGTCTCGAACTCCTGACCTCAAGTGATCTGCCTACCTTGGCCTCCCAAAGTGCTGGGATTACAGGCATAAGCCACCATGGCCAGTCCCTTTAATGTTTTTTAATGACTACATTGTATTCTCCTGTATGGGTAACACTATAATTGACCTGCTATTTCCCAAATGCTGAACTTTGTTTTACTATGTACTTTTTTTATTTTTTATTTTTTGAGACAGAGTCTCACTCTGTTGCCCAGGCTGGAGCACAGTGGCTTGATCTTGGCTCACTATGACCTCCATCTCCTGGGATCAAGCGATTCTCATGCTTCAGCCTCCCCAGTAGCTGGGACCACAGGCATGTGCCACCACACCTGGTTAAGTTTTGTATTTTAGTAGAGACAGGGTTTCACCATGTTGGCCAGTGTGGTCTTAATCTCCCGATCTCAGGTGATCTGCCCGCCTTGGCCTCCCAAAGTGCTGGGATTACGGCATGAGCCATGGTGCCTGGCCCATTTTCTTTTCTTTTCTTTTCTTTTTTCTTTGAGGCGGAGTCTCGCTTTGTCGCCCGGGCTGGAGTGCAGTGGCCGGATCTCAGCTCACTGCAAGCTCCGCCTCCCGGATTTACGCCATTCTCCTGCCTCAGCCTCCTGAGTAGCTGGGACTACAGGCGCCCGCCACCACACCCGGCTAATTTTTTTTTTTTTGCATTTTTTTAGTAGAGACGGGGTTTCACCATGTTAGTCAGGATGGTCTTGATCTCCTGGCCTCGTGATCCGCCCGCCTCAGCCTCCCAAAGTGCTGGGATTACAGGCGTGAGCCACCACCCCCGGCCAAGATACTTTTTAAAGAACATTTCACATGCTCCCTACTACCACTGAGTATAACTCCTTGACCCCTGGAGTTCAAGGTCCTCCTCAGTCTGGCCCTTCTATCTCCTTCCTAGTCTTAATCATTAGGAGACCTAATATAACCTGGGGTCTAGATTCAACCACTCACACCATTCCTTGAACATAGCTGTTGCTTTCAAACTCTTTAACATTCGCTCTACCTAGAATATGCTCCTTTCCATTTCTACCCATCTCTGTGTTCTTTAAGGTTTTCTTTCCTTCCTTCCTTCCTTCCTTCCTTCCTTTTTTTTTTTTTTTTTTTTTTTTTTTTTTTTGAGACAGTCTCTCTCTGTCGCCCAGGCTGGAGTGCAGTGGCATCATCTCAGCTCACTGTAACCTCTGCCTCCTGGATTCAAGTCATTCTCCCGCCTCAGCCTCCTGGGTAGCTGAGATTACAGGCGCCTGCCACCACGCCCGGCTAATTTTTGTATTTTTAGTAGAGGCAGGGTTTCACCATGTTGGCCAGGCTGGTCTCGAACTCCTGGCCTCAGGTGATCACCCAACTCGGCCTTCCAAAGTGCTAGGATTACAGGCGTGAGCCACCGCACCTGGCCAGGTTTATTTTCAATGTTCCAGAAATTGCACATATTACCACACTAATTTCCCTTGTCTATAACAGACATCACTAATTGCCTTCTCCTCTGAATCTAGGCTTCCTCTCAAAATCCTTCTCAATTCAATGGTTCTAGGCAGGTCTTACTAAATAAAATGAAACTTATTTTATTTTTACAGGCAGCACTCCTGTAGCAATCTGATGCAATTGCCCTCTTCTCCCCTATCCGTATAGTTCTTTGTACTGTCACAGAGCTTTTCTCCTCTATATATATATATATATTTTTTTTTTTTTTTTTTTTTTTTT
>NW_016807225.1:536024-550758 GCF_001698545.2 Rhinopithecus bieti | reverse complement strand
CCGAGTAGCTGGGACTACAGGCGCCCGTCACCTCGCCCGGCTAGCTTTTTGTCTTTTTTTTAGTAGAGACGGGGTTTCACCGTGTTAGCCAGGATGGTCTCGATCTCCTGACCTCGTGATCCGCCCGTCTCGGCCTCCCAAAGTGCTGGGATTACAGGCTTGAGCCACCGCGCCTGGCCTCTCCTCTATATTTTTTTAAGATTCATTTACCTTAGCTGTCTTATCTTCCTTTCGTACTAGATTTTAATCTACACGAGGGCAGTAATTATCTTCCTATCCCCTACATAGCCTTGCATGAAGTAGTCACCCAAACAGTTGCTAAACAGGACACTTCATTCTTTTGCTATTCAAAATGGTTAAATATTTGAAAGCTTTATTTTAAAACAATTAAATTTTTCTTGAAGGACTAATTATTCCAAGGTAGTTTCATCAACTTTAGCTAACATTCCTGTTTAATGTAATAGAGCATTCATTGCCTGATATCACATGAAAACCAACAGAGTCCAAGGATACAAGATAAGCCACTGGTAGGGGAAATTATTGAGATAAGATAACTTAACCCATTTTTAGGGTCTTATATGCAGATATAAAAGGTATTGAATCAATCACATTTTTAGAATTTTTTTGTACTAAGTGGGAGAATCGCTTGAACCAGAGGCAGAGGTTGCAGGGAGCTGAGATTGCACCGCTACACTCCAGCCTGGGTGAGAGTGAAACCTGTCTCAAAAAAAAAAATTGAAAAAAAAAAAGGAAACATGTAAAAAAAAAGATGAAGAGATAAAAGAAAACAAAAGCTAAAATCAAAATCAACAAAGTATCAACAAAGTTAGGCAAGTAGTCTGGTAAAAATCACAAGAAGAGGCCAGGCGCCGTGGCTCATGCCTGTAATCCCAGCACTTTGGGAGGCCAAGGTGGGCAGATCACCTGAGGTCAGGAGTTCAAGACCAGCCTGACCAACATGGAGAAACCCCATCTCTACCACAAATACAAAATTAGCCTGGCATGATGGTGCATGCCTGTAATCCCAGCTACTCAGGAGGCTGAGGCAGGAGAATAGCTTGAACCCGGGAGGCGAAGGTTGCAGTGAGCCGAGATCAAGCCATTGCACTCCAGCCTGGGCAACAAGAGCGAAACTCTGTCTCAAAAAAAAAAGAAAAAAAGAAAAAGAAATCACAATAAGTTTTTATATAGATCAAAAATCCAGTTCAAGAGTCTGTTAGTGGTACAGAAAGACTCATGCTGCCATCTAGAGGTTAAAGGCTAGATGATTTTTTCTCCTCAGTTAAGGGCTATTAATTTAATTATATGAGAGGTAGAACTTAATAGGCCTAATAAGGGAAGCCAGACAAATAATTTTGATGTTAGCCCACAAAAATATATAAATAAATAAATAATAAAAAGAAAAAAAATACCCAGGGGCAGGGCATGATGGTTCACACCTATAATCCCAGCGTTTTGGGAGGCTGAGGCAGGATGACTGCTTGAGCCCAGGAGGATGAAGCCAGCCTGGACAACACAGGGAGACCCCATCTCTACAAAATAAAAATTAAAAAAAAATCAGTCAGGCATAGTGGCACTCTCCTGTGGTTCCAGCTACTCGAGAGGCTGGGCTGGGAGGACTGCTTGAACCTGGGAGGTCAAGGCTGCAGTGAGTTATGACTGCACCACTGCACTCTAGCCTGGGCAACCGAGACCCTGTCTCCAAAAAAACAAAAAGGTGTAAGAATCACAGTTATACTCTCCCTTCCCTCCTTTATATATTAAAATTAAAAATCAAAAGAGCTGTTTAGAATTTTATCTAGATGGGAAACAACTTCTAAATGTAAATGATCACTTATTTGAAAATCACATGCCCAGAGAGTAGAGAAGTCTAGTATACCACAGGTTAGTGCTGTGGAAACTTCTGCTTCCTGATAGCAGAAGTTTTTCTTAGTTACTACCATCAAATAAAGTACCAAATAGTAAAGTTGTATAGACAACTTCATCAATGTAGATTAATGGGATAAAGTATTAAGTTTTAAATGGGGACATCTCCATCTTTTTTTTTTTTTTTTTTTGAGATGGTGTCTCACTCTGACACCCAGGCTGGAGTACAGTGGTACAATCTCGGCTCACTACAAGCTCCACCTCCCAGGTTCATACCATTCTCCTGCCTCAGCCTCCTGAGTAGCTGGGACTACATACAGGCGCCTGCCACCACACCCAGCTAATATTTGATATTTTTTAGTAGAGACGGGGTTTCACTGTGTTAGCCAGGATGGTCTCGATCTCCTGACCTCGTGATCCGCCTGCCTTGGCCTCCCAAAGTGCTGGGATTACAGGCATGAGGCACCATGCCTGGCCTTTTTTTTTTTTTTTTTTTTTTGAGATGGAGTCTCACTCTGTCACCCAGGCTGGAGTGCAGTGGCATGATCTCAGCTCACTGCAACCTCCGCCTCCCAGGTTCAAGCGATTCTTCTGCCTCAGCCTCCCGAGTAACTGGGACCACAGGTGTGCGCCACCATGCCCAGCTAATTTTTGTATTTTTGCAGAGACAAGGTTTCACCATGTTGGCCAGGCTGGTCCCAAACTCCTGACCTCGGGTGATCTGCCTGCCTCAGCCTCCCAAAGTGCTAGGATTACAAGCGTGAGCCACCACGCCGGCCTCAATCTTTTTCTTTTAGAAATGGAGTCTTGGTTTTGTTGCCCAGGCTGGTTACAAACTCTTTTCAAGAAGTCATTCCCTGGCCCGGGCCGCGGTGGCTCAAGCCCCTGTAATCCCACACTTTGGCGAGGCCGAGACGCGGCGGATCACGAGGTCAGAGATCGAGACCATTCCTGGCAACACGGTGAAACCGTCTTCTTACTTAAAAAATACAAAAATCTAGCCGGGCGAGGTGGCGGCGCGCCCTGTAGTCCCAGCTTACTCCGGAGCTGAGGCAGGAGGAGAATGGCCGTAAACCCGGGAGCCGGAGCTTGCAGTGAGCTGAGATCCGGCCACTGCACTCCAAGCCTGGGCGACAGAGCGAGACTCCGGTCTCAAAAAATAAAAAAATAATAAAAAAAAAGAAGTCATCCCTCCTGTGGCATCCCTCTCAATCTTTTTACAATGAAATGTTGCTTTTAAAAAACAACAGTGATTAAATTTAACCAAATAACAGTCCCATTAAACTGCTACATGAACATACAGAATTATGAGATTAATAATTATATGATTAATCAGTAGAAACAACTACTTATATCAAAGTAAGCTAAATTCCTCAAAGCTTTTTTAGAAGGTAATATTTACATTAAAGCACACCTACAAAAAACCCACAGCTAACACTATACCTAATCCTTTCTCCTAAAAATCAGGAAAAGTCAAGGATGTCCACTCCTGCCACGTTTATTCAACACTGTACTGGAATTTCTAGCCAGGGCAATTAGGCAAAAGAATTAATTTAAAGGCAATCAGAATGGAAATGAAGAAGCAAAATTGTCTTTATTTGCAAATGACAATTCTCTATATAGAAAATTACAAATAATCTACTAAAACATTATTAGAACTAAAGAAATAAGTTCAACGAAGTTGCAGGGTACAAGATCAATATACAAAAATTAAATCTATTTCTCAATAGTAGCAATGAGCAAACTGAAAATGAAATTAAGAAAACAATTCCATTTATAATAGCATCAAAAAGAATAAAGTACTTAGGAAAAAATTTAACAAATGAAGTATAATATTTATGCTTTGAAAACTGCAAAACATTGTTGATGTTGGAAAGTTCACACACCCCAATTTCGAAACTTACTACAAAGCTACAATAAGCAAGAAAGTGAATTACTGGCATAAGGAGAGATTAAATCAATGGAATAGAATTGAGAGTCTAGAAATAAACCTTCACATTTATGGCCAACTAATTGTTTTTATTTTGAGGCAGGGTCTCTCCCTGTAACCGAGGCTGGAGTGCAGAGGTGTGATCATGGTTCACTGAAGCCTCGACCTCCCAGGCTCTGCCTCCTGAGTAGGTGAGAATATGGGTGCACAGCACCACATATGGCTAATTTTTAATTTTTTTGTAGAGATGGAGTCTCACTTTGTTGCCCAGGCTTGTCTCAAACTTCTGGGCTCAAGCAATTCTCCCACCTTGGCCTCCCAAAGTGCTGGGATTACAGGTGTGAGCCACCATGCCCAGCTGCCAACTGATTTTTGACAAGGATGTCAAGACAATTCAACAGAAAAAGGATAGTCTTTTCAATGATGCTTCTAAATTATGCTAAGAAAACTGGATCTCCACATGCGAAAGAATGAATTTAGATCCCTATCTCACACCAAATATAAAAAGTAACTTAAAATGAATCGAAGACCTAAATCTAAAAGATAAAACTATAAAACTTTTAAAAGAAAACACAGGCATAAATTTTTGAGACCCTGCATTAGGCAATGGTTTCTCAGGTAGGACACTAAAACACAAGCAACAACAAAATAGATACATTGGATTTCATCAAAATTTAAAGCTTTGTGATTCAAAGGACACCATTAAGAAAGTAAAAAGACAACTTATAGAATGAGAGAAGACTTTTGCAAATCATCTATCTGATAAGTGACTTCTTTCTAGAATATATAATGAAGTCTTACAATTCAATAATAAAAACACAAACAATACAATTTACAAATAAGCAAAGGATCTGAATTGATAGTTCTCCAAAGAAGATATATAAGCACATGAAAACATGCTCAACACCATTATTACTAGACAAATGCAAATCCAAACCACAATGAGACACTACTTCACACCCTCTGAGGGACATGAAAATAATTAAAAGAAAAAAATACAAATAACAAGTGTTGGCAAGAATGTGAGAAAACTGGACCACTTATACGCTGCTTGTGGGAATGCAAAGTGGTTCAGCTAGTTTGGAAAACAGTCTGACAATTCCTCAATAGATCAGATATAGAGTTACCACATGACCCAGAAATGCCACCTCTAGCTATAAACCTAAGAAAATGAAAACGTTTACCAAAAAAATTGTGTGTTTGGTTGAACCCGAATGTTCACAGCAGCATTATTTATAGTAGCCAAGTACTGAAAACAACTCAAATGCCCATCACCAGGTAGATAAATACGATGTGGAGTATCTATACAATGGAATATTATTCAGTCATGAAAAGAAATAAAGCACTGATACATGCTATAACATAATTGAACACTGAAAACATCTTAACAGAAAGAATCCAGTCACAAGAAACCACATATTATATGATTTCATTTACATGAAATGTCCAGATGAGGCAAATCCAGAGAGACATGAAACCAATAGGTAACAGCCTAGGTCTGGGGAGTTTGGGAAGTAATAGGGAGTGACTGCTAATGGGTACAAGGTTTTTCAGGTGATGAAAATGTTGTAAAATTGGTTGTGGTGGTGACTGCAAAATTCTGAATATACAAAAATTCGCTGAATTGCACACTATAAATGGGTGAATTATAGACTATGTGAATTACATCTCAATAAAGCCATTACAAAAAAAAAAAAAGAGAAAAAAACCAAATGCATCAGGGTCCCTAGTTTCAAATGATACGATCCTCTGCTTTCCCAGTTTTCACATTTTATTTAAACATATTTCAAAGATAGCTAGTAAGTAGGTCATGTGCATGACTACTAACTGGTTTGTGGTCTTCAGAGATGGGGAAAAAATCTATGGGCTGAAAAGTAAAATATGATTCTTATCTTAAAAGTTATAATCAATCCAAGGACTGAGACATGTACCAAAAATCTCCAAGAATGGTAAAAGCACCTTACAAATCAAACAAACAAACTGCTCTAGGGGCAATGTGAGAGGCCACAGAGAATGTTCACTTTCTAAATCAAGGATGAAAAGGGAAGGCTGATAGAAGAAGGACAGCTTACTGAGAAAAAGGAATAGCATGAGTAGAACTAAGAAGATGGGGAATTATTCCAGAAAGAGTGAGGTTAAAACTGCTGAGAACTAGTATTCAATAGGATTCATGATAATGAATCTTAGGAACAAAGGAAGCAATGTAGTGTTGAAATTTAACAGGTCTAAATCAGGATCATACGCATGTAATAATAGTGATGGAGTAGGGTTCAAGTAGAAGATAAACCAAGCCATCATCAACAAGTTTCACACTGTATTTATTCTGTGCTGTTTACCATCCACTGTCATAAGAGAAGACATTTCAGACATTATAAGACCTTCAAATATTACATCTCATCACTAAAACAGCAACTACCCAGAAAAAGAGCAATTTCCAGAAGCTTCAGACAGAGACAGTGAACGTGTTTTGGTAGGGGAGATGTAAGAAGGCTAGAGTAATCTGGTGAGAGCCAGAGTGCAAAGGATTTTGAATGCCACACAAGGGGCCAAAATTTTATCCTGTGGGTAACGATTTATGAGCAAAAGACAAAGAGAAGAAAATGTACTTCAAAAAATCAGGCTGGGGCCGGGCGTGGTGGCTCACACCTGTAATCCCAGCACTCTGGGAGGTCAGGCGGGCAAATCACTTGAGGACAGGAGTTCAAGACCAGCCTGGCCAACATAGCAAAATCCCATCTCTACTAAAAATATTTTTAAAAAGCTGGGCATGGTGGTACACACCTGTAATCTCAGCTACCTGGACGGCTGAAGCATAAGAATCACTTGAGCCTGGGAGGTGGAGGCTGCAGTGAGCCAAGACTGCACTACTGCATTCCAGCCTGGGAGACAAAGCAAGCCACTGCCTCAAAATAAATAAATAAATAAATAAATAAATAAATAAAAATAAACAAATCAGGCCAGGGTAGGCATGGTGGTTCATGTCTATAATTTCAGCACTTTGAGAGGCCAAGGAGGGAGGACTGGTTGAGTCCAGGAGTTCAAGACCAGTCTGGGCAACATAGTGAGACCTCGTCTCTACAAAATATCAAAAAAATTAGCCGGATATGGTGGCACTGCACCTGCAGTCCCAGCTACTTGGGAGGCTGAGGTGGGAGGATCCTTTGAGCCCAGGAGTTCGAGGCTACAGTGAGCCAGGATAATGCCATGGCACTCCAGCCCGGATGAGAGTGAGACCTTGTCTCAAAAAAACAAACATAAAAACAATGTGGCAGCAGTAACAAGATAGACTGGAATGGGGTAGTTGAGAGGCAGGGGGACCAGCTAGAAGGTGACTATAACATAGTTCCAGTAAAAGAGGGAGGACTCTGAGCTCAGATGGAAATAATAGAAATGGAATTCTTTATATGCTAAGGCAGAGTTTTACTTTTTAAAATATTTCTGTATATTTCAAGGGAATTTCATATAAATTAACTGCCCAAATCAAGCCAAGAGGCCTCAATCATCTGAGAGACTATAAATGCCTATAAGAAAAGTTACTGCATTCCAAAATTTGCACACCAAAAGGGTTATCTGAGGCATAATCATGTACCAATTCAAAGGGTAGCATTCATCTTCCAAAAGACACGATCTAGTTACTATCAGCCCTAGAAGGTTCATATAATTTCTATACTAACATTTAACAATGCTCTTGGGAAGTGACAAACAATCATGTTTTGAGGACAAATATTTTTTGCATTTTTTTTCTTTCCATCATCTTTATCAGTGCAGATATTTGCATAAAAACAGGATCACTGGTCCTTGGGGATTCATCAGTTCCTACTGCTTATTTTTCATCCATGTCATCCTCTCAATTAATGTAGGAAAGAGGATTTAGACATCAAAACACCAGATTAGGGTGTCAAGTAAAAGCCAACCCCTAGAGTAGATGAATAATCTGTAAGCACAAAAAAAATCTTGTTTTTATGCAAATACACTACACACAATAAAACAAAGAGAGACTGTATGTAAGAAGTTCAATACACATCAATGTAATTGTTTCTAATTCTAAATTTTAAAACTATTTCGTGTCAGCTAAATTCACGATGGTCAAGGAAAATGGCAATCAGTTGCAAAGCACTGCTACAGAAATTGAAACAACACCAAATTTTGAACTAGAAGATAATTCTGAAAAATCTCAGCTGTGCTCATGGGACTCATTTGGCAGAAACAAGCATTTCTCTTGTACAGTTTTGGTTTAGTGCTGAAGGTGGCTGAATTAAATGGCTTCAAACCCCCACCCCCCAAAGCCTTAAGTTTTTAGAAATATAAACAGTTAGCAGTAATAATGGCTTTAACTGTGTGGATTTTAAAAGTAACAAATGCCACACCAAGTTTTGATTCCGTTGAAAGCCATTAAAATAAACTTTACTGATGCTTAGGGAACAAATTAATTATTCTGAAAACTAATAAAGAAAGAAAAAGAATCATTTATCCCATCACGCCAGTAGGAGCAGCTTTCAAAGTAACCAAATAGTCGATAAGATAAAGTCTTTTCAGAAAAATTCTAGTCAATAAGAGAAATGACAGAATATTACTAACTTGCAACCTATAATAAAATAGTAAATCTAGACTGTGATCAAAGCCTGCTACTCTAGGTATAAGACTGATAAAGAATATTACAATGAATACATCTGATTGTCATAGTTCCACCTGCATGTTATTTCCCCATCATTTGTTAAACCTAGTCATTTGTTCTGTAGATTTTTCAAATTCTGGGTTTTGTTGATTACATTCCTGTGGTAGAGCTTAACACGTTCACCTATCCCTTTTTATTTCCTGATAGTTAGATCTAGAAACAATCAACTATTAATCTTAATATCACAAAAAGAAAGACCAGCACACATAATGTATCCAACACCAACTGTGAAATATTCTTGACAAAATAAAAAAAAAAAAATCAAGCCTGTATCTGTGCAAGCTTATAACAATCCAGCGCAGCATAAAAAAGGGATACGGTGGCCGGGCGCGGTGGCTCAAGCCTGTAATCCCAGCACTTTGGGAGGCCGAGACGGGCGGATCACGAGGTCAGGAGATCGAGACCATCCTGGCTAACACGGCGAAGCCTCGTCTCTACTAAAAAATACAAAAAACTAGCCGGGCGAGGTGGCGGGCGTCTGTAGTCCCAGCTACTCGGGAGGCTGAAGCAGGAGAATGGCGTAAACCCGGGAGGCGGAGCTTGCAGTGAGCTGAGATCCGCCCACTGCACTCCAGCCCGGGCGACAGAGGGAGACTCCGTCTCAAAAAAAAAAGGGGATAGGTGAACATGTTAAGCTCCACCACAGGAATGCAATCAACAAAACCCAGATTTTGCAAATCTATAGAACAAATGACTAGGTTTAACAAACGACAAGGGGAAATAAAATGCAGGTGTAGGTATGATAGGCTAAAAAAGATTTCAGAGACATATGAAATACAGTATATGAACCTTATTTAGACCCAGACGCCAACAAATGAACTGTATAAAGACATTTATGAGTCAACTGGAGAAATCTAAACCCTGATTGGCTATTTGATGATATTTAACAAGTTTGTAAAAAAAATTTTAGGCATAATAATGAAACTACTGTTATATTTTTAAAAAGTAACAGTAGCCAGCCAGGCGCAGTGGCTCACTCCTGTAGTCCTGGCACTTTGGGAGACCATGGCAGGTGGATCACCAGGTCAGGAGATTGAGACCATCCTGGCCAACATGGTGAAACCCCGTCTCTACTAAAAAAAATTAGCCAGGCATGGTGGTGTGCGCCTGTAATCTCAGCTACTTGGGAGGCTGAGGCAGGAGAATCGCTTGAACCCAGGAGGCGGAGGTTGCAGTGAGCCAAGATCGGGCCACTGCACTCCAATCTCCAACCTGGCGACAGAGCGAGACTACGTCTCAAAAAAAAAAAAAAAAAAAAAGCCAGGCACAGTGGTATGTGCCTGTAGTCTCAGCTACTCAGAAGGCTGAGGTGGGATGATTGCTGGAGCCCAGGAACTCAAGTCTAGCCTAGGCAACATAGAAAAACCCAGTCTCTTAAAAAACAAACAAAACAAAAAAAAACAAAAAACAAAACAGCCAGGCACGGTGGCTCACGCCTATAATCCCAGCACTTTGGGAGGCGGAGTTGGGCCAATGACCTGAGGTCAGGAGTTCAAGACCAGCCTGACCAAAATGGAGAAACCCCATCTCTACTAAAAATACAAAATTAGCTGGGAGTGGTGGCACATGCCTGTAATCCTAGCTACTCGGGAGGCTGAGGCAGGAGAATTGCTTGAACCTGGGAGGTGGAGGTTGTGGTGAACCAAGATTGTGCCATTGCACTCCAGCCTGGGCAACAAGAGCAAAACTCCATCTCAAAAAAAAAAAAAAAAATTTTACATTTTGTGTCAGTGTTCCTGAAGAGAATGGAAAAAAAAAAACAAAAACAGGCCAGGTGTGGTGGCTCACGCCTGTAATCCCAGCACTTTGGGAGGCCAAGGTGGGCATATTATTTGAGGTAAGGAGTTTGAGACCAGCCTGGGCACCATGGTGAAACCCCATCTCTACTAAAAATACAAAAATTGGCCAGGCATGGTGGTGCATCCCTGTAGTCCCAGCTCCTCAGGAGGCTAAGGGAGGAAAATCACTTGAACCCAGGAGATGGAGGTTGCCATGAGCCGAGATCGTGCCACTGAACTCCAGCCTGGGCCACAGAGCAAGACTGCCTCAAAACAAAACAAAACAAAACAAGACAGAAAAAGAAAGTGAGTCCTTGTCTTCTGGAAACACATACAAAGTTACTCAGCAATGGGGTAATATGATGCCTGGAATTTGCTTTAAAGTAGCTATAGGAAATTGTTATAAGTAAAACAAGATTGGCTATATGTTGGTTATTGAAGTTGGGCCATGGGTCATTATTCCGTTCACTCCACTTTGGTATAAATAATAAAAAGCAGGAAAAAATACTTCATCACCTTTCTCAGTAGGAAAGCAGAAAAAGAGAAACTAATTAGAAGGACCATAATTTCAGCTATAACTATAGATAATACTACTGACAAATCTATTTGGTAATACAGCATCTTCTTGATATAACAAGCATAACATTTACTTCATTGAAAAACACTGACACAAAGAGATAAAGCCTTGATCATAACGATCATTACAGCATTTATTATCCAAAGCTAGAAACAAAATCAAGGGAACAAAATCAACTATGAAAGTCTCACATTCACGAACTTACTAATCACAGATTTGCCTTTTCATTATAGATGAAGGAGGTCCATGACATACATGGTAACTAGTAATTTTGCCAAAGTATAAACTTTAATCATAAGAAATAAATTACCAGTATATAGAGAAGAGTTAGGTATTAATGTGTGAACTTAGCAGACCAGCTAACAACTGTATCTTGAAGCAGTTTGTTGTTCTCTATTTCTTGATTCCATAACCAATTCAAAAATGTTTTCTTGGTAAAAGAGAGCCAACTGCTGATGACAGTAATAGAAATAAAGGAAGGATAAAGAGGCCCGAGGAAGTGACGACTATCAGTTGAAAATCAGAAATTTTAAATTAAATTTCTTCTTTTTGAGACAGTCTCACTCTGTCGCCCAGGCTGGAGTGCAGTGGCATGATCTTGGCTCACTGCAACCTCTGCCTCCCAGTTTCAAGTGATTCTCCATCCTCAGCCTCCTAAGTAGCTGGGATTACAGGCATGAGCCACTACGGCCAGCCTTAAATTTATTTGTAAAGTAAAATGCTGTTTGGGCATGGTGGTTCATGCCTATAATCCCAGCACTTTGGAAGGCTGAGGCAAGAGGATCACTTAAACCCAAGAGTTCAAGACTAGCCTGGGCAATATAGTGAGACTCTGTCTCTACAAAAAAATTTTTAAATTACCCAGGCACAATGGTACATGCTTGTAGTCCCAGCTACTTCAGAGGCTAAGGTAGGAGGATCACTTGAGCCCAGGAGTTGAAGACCAGCCTGTGCAACATAGTAAGACTCTTGTCTATTTAAAAATGAGATAATAACCTGAAGGGATTTCAATATAGTTTTACTGTATAAAGAAAAATATTTGTTACCTAGTAAATCCAGTAATTATTCCACCACACTCCACCATAAAAAGTCAATGAATTAGATTGACTTCTTACCTTCAGAACGCTTCTCTTTTCCCTAATATACTTTCTGAATTATAACTGGAGCTCATGGTGATAATACACAGCATGTAACCCTGAAAAAATGCGATTGGAGTACTCACACTCATCCAGCCCCAGCTGATAGGCTAGGTTCTGTAGGCCTCGTACCTTCTCCATCAAATTAGCCGTGGTGAGACTCCCCAGTTCTGAAACAGAATCATTTATTTCAACATCATTTCTTTCCACTCTTCTCTAGTAGCAACTTATTTGGGTTGGGAACTCTTGTTATACAAGTTTTCAAGCTTAATTACCACTGAATAAGTAGAAAATGGATCCGTAACTCCTTCCCCAATCTTACACACACACACACACACACAAATCAGGGAATTTTCCCACTATGGCAAAATTCCTCAGATAAGCTTACCCACTTAATAATAAACGAATTTGCATTAAAACAGAATTAGCCGGGCACAGTAGCACATGCCTGCAGTCCCAGCGACTTGGGAGGCTAAGGCAAGAGGATCGCTTGAGCCCAGGAGTTCAAGACCAGCCTGGGAAACATGATACCTCACCTGTATAAAAATAATACAAAAATTCAGCCAGGCACGGTGGCTCACACCTGTAATCCTAGCACTTTGGAAGGCCAAGGTGGACAGATCACCTGAGGTCAGGGGTTTGAGACCAGCCTGGCCAAGCTGGTGAAACCCTGTCTCTACTAAAAATGTAAGGATTAACTGGGTGTGGTGGCAGGCATCTGTAGTCCCAGCTACTCAGAAGGCTGAAACAGGAGAATCACTTTAACCCAGGAGGCAAAGGCTGCAGACAGCTGAGACTGTACCACTGCACTCCAGCCTAGGCAACAAAGTGAGATTCCATCTCAAAATAAAATAAAATAAAATAAAATAAAATAAAATTAGCTGGGTATGGTGGTGTATGCCTGTAGTCCCAGCTACTGAGGAGGCTGGGGTGGGAGGATCACCAGGAGGTCAAGGCTGCAGTGAGCCATGATGGCACCACCGCACTACAGTCTGGGTGACAAAGGGAGACCCTTTCTCAAGTAAAACAAGAAAAAATAATAAAATAACAAGTTAAGTGTTTCATCTTCAGGAAACATTATTTATAACATTCGTTTGGAATACGTCATTAAAATGTAAAACCTTGTCTTTTGATATAGCATTAAGAAAGACTTGAAGACACATCTGATCTGACAAAATGGATATTGTCTCCACTGTTAATTGTAAGTCCACATTATTTCGACTTATAATAAAGTGGCAACAAAACTTACTACTCCCCATTTCCCTAAGTTTAGAAAACAAAGACTAAATAAAAATCTAAACTTTCCCTTCAAACCAAATTCCTATAAAATCTTTTACTAAGTAAAAAGACAGCGTACTGTTGGAGGTTAGGAGCAAATGGGAGTTGCTTAGGTCAGATCTCTTTCACCATCACAGTTACACTTCTGTAGTGGTGGTTTCACTATTGGGTGTTTCTGTGCTTGAGATATTTTGCAGGCCTTGCATTTGATGGATCAGTTGGTACCACCCAGATCAATAAACTGGTTCATCTGATCTTGTGGCCCCCACCCAGGAACTGACTCAGCACAAGAAGACAGTTCTGACTCCCTGTGATTTCATCTCCGGCCCAATCAATCAGCACTAGCAACTCACTGTCCCCCCAGCCCACCAAATTATCCTTAAAAACTCTGATCCCCAAATTCTCGGGGAGACTGAGTAATAAAAAAAACCTCCAGTCTCCTGCACACACACACACACACACACACAAAGACAATATTTAAACATTTTCTTTCCTGAATTTTTATTTAAACAGCACCCAATTCCTTTTAGGTTTAAGACACAGGTCAGTTTGCATAGAATATAATGCTATGATCCCTCACTAAAAATTTAGAGTTCCCTTAAGAAACACATGCTGATGAGATATTATAAAAATGTCTGTTTGAAACATTAGAAGAATGAACCTGAGATGCCCTTGAGACTTAATTTTCCATGGCGGGAGGAGGGAATCTGCATTTAAGCATTTCATGAAGAACAATGAATTACTTCTAAAATCAAATAAAGGTGTTTTTTTAATCTCATTTATCATGCCACAGTCATTATCTACACCTAGCATAAGTAGACCTTCTTGATATGTTCAGCTGTTTAAAAACCTCAAGAATCCCAGGTTTTTACCTTAATTTCAGTCTATTACTTCACAATCATCATGAATCTTATCACCAGAAGGATGATAAAATAAATAAAGTAGGGCAAAAATCATGGAAAATTAATGTTTTTTAATTTAAATTTCCACTTTGTGATTGAGTTTCAAATCATTTATCAAACAACAATATTCACTACCTATAATATTCTTTATAGAAGAAAGTGATGGGATAAAAAAATAAAAAATAGGTCTTAACCCACTAAGAGGTTGTCATTTAATAGTACTGATAATATATGGCAGTAAATTCTAAATAAGGCACTTGTGTTATACTGGAAAGAGACTAGACTTAAAAGAGCACAGTTTACGCTGGGCATGGTGGCTCACACCTGTAATCCCAGCACTCTGGGAGGCCGAGGTGGGTGGATCACTGGAGGTCAGGAGTTCGAGACCAGCCTGGCCAATATGTTGAAACCCCATCTCTACCAAAAATACAAAAATTAGCTGGGTGTGGTAGGGGGTGCCTGTAGTTCCAGCTACTCAGGAGGCTGAGGCAGGAGAATCGCTTGAACCCAGGAGGCGGAGGCTGCAGTGAGCCAAGATCGCACCACTGCACTCCAGCCTGGGCAACAAGAACGAGTCTCCGTCTGAAAAAAA
>NW_016807225.1:530816-533393 GCF_001698545.2 Rhinopithecus bieti | reverse complement strand
TTTTGAGATAGAGTCTTGCTCTGTCAGCCAGGCTGGAGTGCAGTGGAACAATTGCTCACCACAACCTCTATCTTCTAGGTTCAAGTGATTCTCCTGCCTCAGCCTCCAGAGTAGCTGGGATTACAGGAGCTTGCCACCATGTCTGGTTGATTTTTGTATTTTTAGTAGAGACATGGTTTCGTTATGTTGGTCAGTCTGGTCTCAAACTTCTGACCTCAGGTGATCCGCCCACCTCGGCCTCCCAAAGTGTTGGGATTACAGGCGTGAGCCATGCCCAGCCAAATTTTAACTCATTCTATCTTGGTTAACTTATGAACTTTGAATATAATCATACCCAACTCACAGGACCTTTATAGGAATGAAATCAAAAAATTTATGTTAGAGCTATTCGTTAACTGTATTATACAAAATTAAGTTCACATTAGAAGAATTTAGCAGCAGCAGCAGAATTCACTAAGACTGAGTCTTGGGCCGGGCGTGGTGGCTCAAGCCTGTAATCCCAGCACTTTGGGAGGCCGAGACGGGCGGATCACGAAGTCAGGAGATCAAGACCATCCTGGCTAACACGGTGAAACCCCATCTCTACTAAAAAATACAAAAAAAGTAGCCGGGCGAGGTGGCAGGCGCCTGTAGTCCCAGCTACTCGGGAGGCTGAGGCAGGAGAATGGCATAAACCCAGGAGGCGGAGCTTGCAGTGAGCTGAGATCCAGCCACTGCACTCCAGCCTGGGCGGCAGAGAGAGAAACGTCTCAAAAAAAAAAAAAAAAGACTGAGTCTTGAATTGGCAGGATTTCTACACACGGAAAAGGTAGAGGAGGGCATTACAGACATTAAAAACTACAAATAAGGAAGTTTAAATGAGAAGTCTGAAGCCAAAAATATTTGTAAGGAAATGGAAAAAAAATGGAGAGGTGGTTTATGGAAAAACATAAATATCCAGTTAAAAGTGTAACCAGCATCACTTACCTTTCAACATGTCGATGTCATCACGTTCTATCTCAGCCATCCATTTGGGCGGAGAACTAGTAATAGGCTGTCAAAAAATAACATATCCATTCAGACACATAAAAAGTGTGAAGAGACCCTATTATTCTTATAAGAAATGTAGCCTGGGCCGGGCGCGGTGGCTCAAGCCTGTAATCCCAGCACTTTGGGAGGCCGAGGTGGGTGGATCACGAGGTCAGGAGATCGAGACCCTCCTGGCTAACACGGTGAAACCCCGTCTCTACTAAAATACAAAAAACTAGCCGGGCGCGGTGGCGGGCGCCTGTAGTCCCAGCTACTCGGAGGCTGAGGCCGGAGAATGGCGGGAACCCGGGAGGCGGAGCTTGCAGTGAGCCGAGATCGCGCCACTGCACACTCCAGCCTGGGCGACAGAGCGAGACTCCGTCTCAAAAAAAAAAAAAAAAAAAAAAAAAAAGAAATGTAGCCTGGGCCGGATGCGGTGGCTGCCAAGGTGGGCCGATTACTTGAGGTCAGGAGTCAGGAGTTTGAGACCCACCTGGCCAACAGGCAGAAACCCCATCTCTACTAAAAATACAAAAAAAATTAGCCAGGTGTGGTGGCACACACCTGTAAACTCAGCTACTTGGGAGGCTGAGGCACGAGAACTGCTTGAACCTCTTGAATGTGGGAGGCAGAGGTTGCAGTGAACCAAGATCATGCCACTGTACTCCAGCCTGGGTAAGAGTATTACTCTGTCTCAAAAAAGAAAAAGAAAAAATGCAGCTTGTCACATAGCCTTCAGGTTGTTTGAAAATACTGGCAGATTATAAGTTAAAAAACCTGGATTTCTCCAGGTTTGGCTATGGCCTACAAATAGTCACTGTAAAAAACATGGCTCATCTTTAAAGTCAGTCTCAGAGAAATTATTGTGGAAGAATAGTTATGACCACTATTACTGGTTTATGCATAACAAGTTAGTATAGCAATGAAAGAAATTACTTGAAATTCAGTTCTGGCAAAAGACTCCAATTCAACTGTTTGAAACACTAATCAGTAAGTAACATTCTCTGGCATAGGGGAAGATTCAAAGAAGAATCAAGAATGAAAAAATCCTCATTCTAAGTGAGAGAAATCTAGAATGGTCATGACTTGGAATTTCACAATTTTATTGTAGGTTTTAGAAAACTTCAGAATTTTACAATTTTTCATTTATGAAAGTGAACTTCAACCTATGAAAGAAGGGACCAGCGCAGTGGCTCACGCCTGTAATCCTAGCACTTTGGGAGGCCGAGGCGTGCGGATCAAGAGGTCAGGAGATCGAGACCATCCTGGCTAGCACCGTGAAAGCCCGTCTCTACTGAAAATACAAAAAAAAAATTAGCCCAGTGTGGTGGTGGGCGCCTGTAGTCCCAGCTACTCCGGAGGCTGAGGCAGGAAAATGGCATGAACCTGGGAGGCGGAGCTTGCAGTGAGTCGAGATCGTGCTACTGCATTCCAGCCTGGGCAACAGAGCGAGACTCCGTCTTAAAAATAAATAAATAAATAAGGCCGGGCGCAGTGGCTCAAGCCTGTAATCCCAGCACTTTGGGAGGCCGAGATGGGTGGATCACGAGGTCAGGAGATCGAGACCAT
>NW_016807225.1:506989-530398 GCF_001698545.2 Rhinopithecus bieti | reverse complement strand
GTCTCAAAAAAAAAAAAAAAACAAAAACATGAAAGAAAGTCCATTCTTAGAATAGCTCTGGGTCAGCAGTTTAACGCTAGTTGCACACGAGAATCACCTATATAATTTTTAAAAATATAAATGCCTTGGCCACACTCCAGACATAATGATTTAGAATATGAGGGGTAGGGAAGGGTCCAGCGGAAAAAGTAGAGCAAGGGACTCCTCATATGTGTTTTTCTTTTTTTTAATTATTATTTTTTTCTTGGTGCTCATTTGTTACAGTGCATTTTTCAAGAGCTCCATAGCTGCATGTTGATGATTCTGTCATGCACAAAAGGTAGAGTTGAGAAACATTATTTCAGCTTTGCACAAAAGGTAGAGTTGAGAAACATTATTTCAGCTTTGCATCCTTCTCTTTTTTTCCATTAAAATGTACTCAGTACCTATTATGTGACAAGCAAAACACTTCACACACATCAAGCCATTTACCTCCAAATCAGCTCTATAAAGTAGGTGTTATTTTTCCCATTTTTCACATTAAAAAAAATAATAACAGGTACAATAGCTCACACCTGTAATCCTAATGCTATGGGAGGCTGAAGCAGGAGGATCGCTTGAACCCAGGAGTTCAAGACCAGTCTGGGAAACACAGTGAGATCTCATCTCCACAAAAAATTTTAAAAGGCCAGGCGCGGTGGCTCACACCTGTAATCCCAGCACTTTGGGAGGCTGAGGTGGGTGGATCACTTGAGGTCAGGAGTTTGAGACCAGCCTGGCCAACATGGTGAACCCCATCTCTACTAAAATACAAAAATTAGCCAGGCATGGTGGTGGGCACCTGTAATCCCAGCTACTTAGGAGGCTGAGGCAGGAGAATTGCTTGAACCTGGTAAGTGGAAGTTGCAGTGAGCCGAGATTGCACCACTGCACTCCAGCCTGGGCGAAAAGTGAGACTTTGTCATAAATAAAATAAAATAAAAAAGAGAGATCTGAGCTTCTACCCAGGAGCGAAACTTTGGATCAACCTCAGTAGGTAAGGGATATTACTTACACTTTTGAAGGAAGCTGCAAATTCAGCAACACCTGGTACTAAAAGAAAAACAAAACAATATTTATTCAATAAGTATGATTGCTCAGGCATAGAAGATCCAAATAATAAGAAAACAGCTTTGTCTGTTTTCTTATAGTTTAGAACAAGAGAAAGAATAAACCAATAACTATAATACTGTTTCAGTCCTCAAAGAAAGATGCCAGGGCTATGGGAAGACAAAAAATGGAAAGCTAAGTCAGACCCAGGGGGCATAAAAAGCTTCTCAAGGAAAATAATGACTCAACTGAACTTGGAAGGACCAGGAGTTAGCTGGTTGGGAGGGTGGTGAGATACAATATCTCTTACCAGAAACTTTAAACTGCCTTTTTAGAGATGGTATTCTGTCAATCCGATTTTCTTTATTTTAAGTTTCTCACAGAAAGAATCACATTAAAAGGCAGAAAAATAAAAATCAGGGCTGGGCATTTTGGTAAGCCAAGGCAGGAGGCTCACTTGAAGACCAGCCTGGGCAACAAGGCAAGACTCCAGACTCTACAAAAAATTAAAAAACTGGGCCAGGTGCGGTGGCTCATGCCTGTAATCCCAGCACTTAGGGAGGCTGAAGCAGCTCAGGAGTTGGAGTCCAGCCTGGGCAATATAGTGAAACCCCATCTCTACAAAAAATACAAAACTTAGCCAGGCATAGTGACATGAACCCCAGTCCTAGCTACTTCGAAGGCTTGAGCCCAGGAAGTTGAGGCTGCAGTGAGCCATGATCACACCACTGCACTCCAACCTGGGCAACAGAGCAAGACCCTGTCTCAAAAAAAAAAAACCCAAAAAACAAAACACAAAAAAACAGTTAGTTGGGCATGGTAATGCACACCTATAGTCCTAGCTATTCAGGAGGCTGAGGCAGGAGGATGACTTGAACTCAGAAGTTGGAGGCTGCAGTAAGCTATCATTGTGACATTGCACTTTAACCTGGGTGATAGAATGAGACTCTGTCTCTAAAAAAATAAACAATTAAAATAAGATCTTTGCCTGAGCTCAGGAGTTCGAGACCAGTCTGGACAACACAGTGAAACCCCGTCTCTACTAAAATACAAAAGATTAGCAAGGTGTGGCAGCATGCACCTATAGTCCCAGCTACTTGTGAGGCTGAGGCAGGAGAATTGCTTGAACCTGGGAGGTGGAAGTTGCTGTGAGCTGAGATCACGCCACTTCACTCCAACCTGGGCAACAGAGCGAGACTCTGTCTCAAAAAAAAGTTCAATCTCACCAAAAAGGAAATGCAAAATGAAAGTAATAGATTAGTAACGTCTAATACTGGCTAGTATGTGAGGAAAGGGGCCCTCATACAGTTATTCTCTTCCATGTATACAAAGATATGTATACATGAGTATTCACTGATAAACTATGTGTAAAATCAAAAACTAGATATAGGCTGGCCACAGTGCCTCACACCTGTAATCCTAGCACTCTGGGAAGCCAAGGTGGAAAGACAGCCTGAGCCCAGGAGTCCAAGACCAGTCTGGGCAACACAGTGAGACCCTGTTCCCTCAAAAAAGTTTTTTTAAATAGCTGGTTGCGGTGGTGCATGCCTCTGGTCCCAGCTACTCAGGAGGCTGAAGTGAGAGGATCACTTGAGCCCAGGAGGTTGAGGCTGTAGTCAGCTGTGATCATGCCACTGCACAAAGCCTGGGTGACAGAGTGAGACCCTGGCTCAAAAAAAAAAAAAAAAAAAAAAAAAAAATAAAACTTAAGTTTCCAAATAATGTATGAATATATAAACTATAATATATCCATACAATGAAATGTATTTAAAAGAATGAAGTAGACATACACATACCAAGATGGAACTGTTCATATGTGGAGTAAGTTAAGTGGCAGGCCACATGCATGACTCCATCATTATGAAAAAAAAAATCTCTCTTATATATACTTTAAAAATTATTATTTCCTTATAAGTATAAAACAGGTTAAAAGGATGTCTACCTTTTTTTTTTTTTTTGAGACAGAGCTTCACTCTTTGTTGCTCAACCTAGAGTACAATGGAGTGATCTCCACTCACTGCAACCTCTGCTCACTGCAACCTCCACCTTCCAGGTTCAAGCAATTCTCCTGCCTTAGTCTCCCAAATAGCTGGGATTACAGGCATGTGCCACCACGCCCAGCTAACTTTTTGTATTTTTAGTAGAAACTGGGTTTCACCATGTTAGCCAGGCTGATCTCAAACTCCTGATGTCAGGTAATCCGCCCGCCTCGGCCTCTCAATGTGCTTGGATTACAGGCATGAGCCACCACACCTGGCTGGAGTTGTACCTTTTACAAGGATTTGTGTGACTAAAAGTGATTAACTTTGTAAGAGTGGGCCAGGTGCAGTGGTTCAGGCCTCTAATACCAGCACTCTGGGAGGTCAAGGCAGGCAGATCATCTGAGGTCAGGAGTTCAAGACCAGCCTGGCCAACATGGTGAAACCCCTTCTCTACCAAAAATACAAAAATTAGCCAGGTGTGGTGGCATGCACCTGTAATCCCAGCTACTTGGGGGGGCCGAGGCAGGAGAATCGTTTGAACCCGCAAGCAGAGGTTGCAGTGAGCCAAGACTGCACCATTATACTCCATAGCCTGGGGAACGAGAGTGAAACTCCATCTCAAAAAAAACAGAGTGATTTGAAAGAGGTGAGAAAATGCTTTATGTATCTCAGTATTATGTGAATTTCTTATAAATGTAGTTTTGGGGGCCGGGTGTGGTGGCTCACTCCTGTAATCTCAGCACTCTGGGAGGCCGAGGTGGGCGGATCACCTGAGGTCAGGAGTTCAAGACCAACCTATTTGGTGAAAAGATGTCTGTATTACAAATACAAAAATTAGCCAAGCGTGGTGGCGAGTGCCTGTAATCCCAGCTACTCAGGAGGCTGAGGCATGAGCATTGCTTGAACCAGGGAGGTGGATGCTGCAGTGAGCTCGATGTGGCAGTGAGCCAAGATTGCACCTTTGCACTCCAGCATGAGCGACATGAGCGAGACTCCATCTCAAATAAACAAACAAACAAACAAATATAGCTTGGGGGATTTTTTTGAGAAAGAGTCTTTCTCTGTTGCCCAGACTCAGTGCAGTAGTGTAATCTTGGCTCACTGCAACCTCCGCCTCCCGGGTTCAGGCAATTCTCATGCCTCAGCCTCCTGAATATATGGTATGGCAGGTGTGCACCACCACGGCCAGCTAATTTTTGTATTTTTGGGTTTTGCCATGTTGGCCAGGCTGGTCTCAAACTCCCAGCCTCAAGTGATCCACCCACATCGGTCTCCCAAAGTGCTGGGACTACAGGCATGAACCACTGCGCCCAGCCTATAAATGTAGTTTTAAAAAGTAATTAATGGTCGGCCACGGTGGCTCACACCTATAATCCCAGCACTCTGGGAGGCCGAGGTGGGAGGATCACCTGAGGTCAGGAGTTTGAGATCAGCCTGGCCAACATGGCGAAACCCTGGCTCACTAAAAATACAAAAAATTAGCCGGGCGTGGTGGCGCATGCCTGTAATCCCAGCTACTCAGGGGGCTGATGCAGGAGAATCGCTTGAACCCAGGAGGCAGAGGTTGCAGTGAGCCCACACCGCACCACTGCACTCCAGTCTGGGCAACAAGAGCAAAACTCCGTCTAAAGAAAAAATATATATATATATGTAAAATAATAATTATTATTGTTGGCTAGGGATGATGGCTCACACCTGTAATCCCAGCACTTTGGGAGGCCGAGGTGGGTGGATCACCTGAGGTCAAGAGTTCGAGACCAACCTGGCCAACGTGGTGAAACCCCGTTTCTACTAAAAACACAAAAAATTAGCAGGGCGTGGTGGCACAGACCTGTAGTCTCAGCTACCTGGGAGGCTGAGGCAGGAGAATCGCTTGAATCCTGAGGCAGAGGATGCAGTGACCCGAGTGTACCACTGCACTCTACCCTGGGAGACAGAGAGAGACTCTGGTTCAAACAAAACAATTATTATTGTTTAAAGGCTCCTTATTTTCTGAGTTACACTGTGTTCTGAAAAAATTAAACCACCAAACAGCTACTCTTAACACTGGACTTCAGTCTCTTCTCTTTGAAATAAAATAAAACTTTAATCATTAAAGTTAAATGATAACTCTTCAGGCTGGTCTGATGGTAGTGGGTTATCAAAACTTTTTTTTTTTTTGAGACAAAGTCTCACTCTGTCACCCAGGCTGAAGTGCAGTGGCACGATCTCTGCTCACTGCAGCCTCCGCCTCTTGGGTTCAAAAGATTCTCATGCCTCAGCCTCCTGAGTAGTTGGGATTACAGGCGTGTTCCACCACATCCAGGTAATATTTCTTTTTTTTTTTCAGTAGAGACAGGGTTTCGCCATGTTGGCCACGCTGGTCTCAAACTCCTGACCTCAGGTAATCCTCCCAACTCGGCCTCCCAAAGTGCTGGGATTACGGGCATGAGCCAACAGGCTCAGCCAGTTATCATAACTTACTAATGTTAGTGTCACTAAAGTTTGTATACAATCCCCACTGTTAAATTTGACTAGCTTCAAAATAAATAAAATTTACCAAATAAATAAATGATAACTCTTTAAAATCTCTTTAAAAGGAATATTGTTTCTCCTACATTGACTCTAATATAAAGAAAGCAAAAACTTACATTGTTCTGGCCAAAGATCTGGTGAGGCACGGTCAAGTTTTTCAAAACTTAGTAAAGATGCTTCCAGATCTGTCCCTAGAACAAAACATCCAGATGAACCAAGAAGACAGGAAACACATTAATGTATATGACACTTCAGTCTCAAAGGACATAAACTGGAACACTCACCTGGAAGTCTAGAGATATGAGTTCTGTAACTACTGATGCCACTGGTCCGTGATAGAATACAAATACATCATTCTCCCTTACCAAACCTCACTCTTTCAATCTATGAATGAGAGTGATATTTTATTGGGAATGTTAAGAAAAATGAGTATCAATAAACCCACCTGCATCTTCATTCACACTCCTGTGCTTTCCTCCAGTTAGAATGAATTAAGTGTTTCTACTTCCATGAAACAGACTCTTCTGATAGCACTCTAGATGCCATCTTCTCTTGCTTTGTCAAGGACATCACTTGAATATCATCTTTCTCATGTACCATCAGTATCTACCTTCTCTAGCCTCATGCTCAGTAGCAATCAAGCCGGTTGCAGAATCTGTGCTAAAAAAAAAACAACCCAGCCAGACATGGTGGCTCACGCCTGTAATCCCAGCACTTCGGGAGGCCAACACAGGTGAATCACAAGGTCAAGAGTTCAAGACCAGCCTGGCCAACATGGTGAAACCCCGTCTCTACTAAAATACAAAAAATTAGCTGGGTGTAGTGGCAGGCGCCTGTAATCCCAGCTACTCGGGAGGCTGAGGGACGAGAATCGCTTAAACCTGGGAGGCAGAGGTTGCAGTGAGCCAAGATTGTACCACTGCACTCCAGCCCAGGCAACAGAATGAGACTCCATCTCAAAAAAAAAAAAAAAACAAAACAAAACAAAACAAAACAAAAAACCACCAGGGCAGAGGGTGCCTCATGCCTATAATCCCAGCACTTTGAGAGGCCGAGCTCAGGAGTTCAAGACCAGCCTGGGCAACACAGTGAAACCCTGCTGGACGTGGTGGTGTACCCTTGTAGTCAGTCCCAGCTACTCAGGAGGCTGAGGTGGGAGAATGACTTCAGCCTGGCAGGTCGAAGCTGCAGTGAGTGAGCTCTGTTTGTCCCACTGCACTCCAGCCTGGATGACGAAGTGGGACACTGCTTTAAAAAAAAAAAGAAAAGAAAAGAAAACCAAAACCCCTCTCCCTTGACCCATGACCTCTTCCATACCCCCTTCACTGCAAAAGTTCTTATGTTGTCTTTTCTGCTGTCTCTACTTCCTTACCTCACCCTCTCTCCTTAGTGTACAACAATCAGGCTTCTGTCCCTACATACATAGAAACTGCTGTTGTCAAGGCATCTATGACCTATGTTGCCAAATCCAGAGGTCATTTCTCTATTCCATCTTTTTTTTTTTTTTTTGAGATGAAGTTTCACTCTTGTCTCCTAGGCTAGAGTGTAATAACGTGATCTAGGCTCACTGCAACCTTAGCCTCCCAGGTTCAAGTGATTCTCCTGCCTCAGCCTCCTAAGTAGCTGGGATGACAGGCACACACCACCATGCCCCACTAATTTTTTATTTTTAGTATTTTTAGTAGAGATGGGGTTTCGTCATGTTGGCCAGGCTGGTCTCGAACTCCTGACCTCAGGTGATCCACCTGCCTCGGCCTCCCAAAGTGCTGGGATTACAGGTGTGAGCCACCATACTCAGCCTGTTCTGTCTCATGTGATGTTTTTGCAGCACCCACACACTGACCATTTTCCTTGAAATACTACTCCTCGCTTCTATAAAACTACTATGCTGGTTTCTCTCCTACCTCATTGACTCTCCTTTTTCCTTCTCCTTTTTCACTCAGGCCCCATCCTACACTGGCTCCTCTCTCTACCTCACTTTAGTGGCATAAATTGAAACACACAGAAAACAGGAAAATACTGGGTAGAAGAAGAGGGTGGTTCCCGACCGAGCAAAGGCCCCACCCTCAAGCCTGGAAACCTGCGGCCAGAAATGGGAACAGGCATTCCTGTTTTCATGCCCAAAAGTTGCCTTTTGGCCCACCATGCCCCACTATTCTATACCCATGTAAACCCCAAACTCCAGGCTCCACAAGGAGATGAACAGAAGGGCAGAAGAACTGCAGAGAGAAGAGAAGGAGCATCTGAATGCCAAGAGGAGTTTGGCTGGGGACAGTCAGAGATGAGATCAGCCACTAGATAGCCAAACTCCAGGGACAGATCACCTTCCCACTCCCTCCCCTTTCCAGCTCCCCATCCATCCCGCTGAGAGCCACCTGCACCACCCAATAAAACCCATACATTCACCATCCTTCAAGTCCATGCGCAATCTGATTTTTCCTGGACACCAGACAAGGACCCTGGTACCAAGAGGGCACTGAGCCACTTAACACTTAAGCATCTGCAGACAGCAAAGCTAAAAGAGTGCACTGACAGGGTATGGTGGCTCATGCCTGTAATCCCAGCACTTTGGGAGGCCGAGGCGGGTGGATCACTTGAGGTCAGGAGTTCAAGACCAGCCTGGCCAACATGGTAAAACCCTGTCTCTACTAAAAATACAAAAATTGGCCAGGCGTGGGGGCACACACCTGTAATCCTAGCTACTGGGGAGGCTGAGGCAGGAGAATTGTTTGAACCTGGGAGGTGGAGGTTGTAGTGAGCCAAGATCACGCCACTGCACTCCGGCCTGGGCAACAGAGCGAGACCCCATCTCAAAAAAACAAACAAAAAAAAGAGTGCACTGTTATACATGCCCACTTGGGCTTTGGGAGTCACCCACCCCTAGATGCTACCATGGGGCTGGAGCCCAAAAGTGCTTGCCCTGACTCCTACATCCGCCCATCTGCATGCTTCCCCTCCCGTAAAAGGTTTGACTGCACAAAGACAAGCCACACCCCTGTCGCATATCCTGGGGTTAGGGAACTCTCCTATTTCAACATGAGGACTTTATCTTCATCTGTATGCCAATGATTCCATATTTATATTTCCATTCCCACCTTTCTAAAGAACTACAAAGGTTTATGTCCAAGTAGTTATTTGAATCGCTCTCTATTTACATATGAAAAAACCGCTTAAGGTCAGATGCAGTGGTGCATGCCTGTAATCCCAACACTTTGGGAGGCCGAGGTGGGTGGATTGCTTGAGTTTGAGACCAGCCTGGCCAACATGGCGAAACCTCATCTCTACAAAAAGCAAAATATTAGCCAGGTGTGGTGGTGTCAGCCTGTAGTCCCAGCTACTTGGGAGGCTGAGGTGGCAGGATGGCTTCAGCCCAGAGGTAGTGGCTGCAGTGAGCTAAGATCACACCACTGCACTCCAGCCTGGGTGATAGAGCAACACCTTGTCTCAAAAAAAAAAAAAAAAAAAAAAAAATCCCCTTAAACCTAATTATCTTCAAAACCATATTCCCCCAATCTTCTCCCATCTCAAGAAACAGCACTACCATAAACTCTACTTCTCAAATCGAAAACCCAGATGTCATCCTTCATGCATTCTTTTCCTTCACCCTTCCATAACCAATCCATGAGTAAATCTAGTCATTTCTACCTTCAAAATACACCCTGAAATCAAATAACCCGAGGAACCACCACTTTCCTCTTGGACTACTTCAACAGCCTCTTAACAGATCTCTCTGCTCCCATTCTTACCCTTTCCCCTCCACGCCCCCATATCTATACTCCATAAAGAGGCCAGAAATGATTTTTTTAAATGTCAATCAGTTCGTGTCACTCTCCAGCTTAAAGTTCCTCCCAGTTAAATCTGTGAATGTGTATCTACCATACTCTATAAAATCTTACTCAGCCTCTGCCTAATTCTTTGACATCATTTCTCTTCCACTCTTCCCTTGCACAGAGTAGTACTCAATATTAACATTCGTTGAGTTTTTATTGTATGCTCAGTATGCTAACCAGTTGCATAACTAGTTCATTTAATGCTATAAACGGCAGTTCTTAACATTTTCTGGGTAAGCCACATCTTTGAAAATCTGGGGAAAAAAATGAACTCACTCCCCAGAAAATATACATACGTACAAAATTTTTCAACATGTACTTTTCTCTAAACTGAATTTGTTTTGCCAAATATCCCAAAGGAATTTCCAATGGCATTTTAATTGTAAAGAACTCAACTAATACACTGCCTTAACTAAAGCATCAAAAATTAGCTTCTCTTTGTTACCAATTTCTGAGGAATGTTCAACCATAACAAAAATAAAGTTATTGGGCCAGGTGTGGTGGCTCGTGTCTGGAATCCCAGTGCTTTGGGAAGCCGAGGCAGGAAGATTGTCTGAGCCCAGGAGTTTGAGACCAGCCTGGGCAACATAGTGAGACTCATCTCTACAAAAAATAATAAGGCGGGGCACAGTGGCTCACGTCTGTAATCCTATAGCACTTTGGGAGGCTGAGGTGAGTGGATCACCTGAGGTCAAGAGTTTGAGACTAGCCTGGGCAACATGGTGAAACCCTGTCTCTACTAAAAATACAAAAATTAGCCAGGCGTGGTGGTGTGTGCCTGTTATCCCAGCTACTGGAGAGGCTGAGGCATGAGAATTATTTGAACCCAGGAGGCAGAGATTGCAGTGACCCGAGATCGTGCCACGGCACTCCAGCCTGGGTGACAGAGTGAGACTCCGTCTCAAAACAAAGTAAATAATAATAATAATAAATTAGCTGGGCATGGTGGTGTGAGCCTATAGTACCAGCTACTTGGGAGGTTGAGACGGGAGGATAGCTTGAGCCTTTTGAGGGTGCAGTGAGCTATAATCATACCACTGCATTTCAGCATGGGCAATAGAGTGAGAGAGACCCTATCTCTAAAAGAAAGTTTAAAAAAAAATTATTGGGGGTACAATCTAATAACCTACACGGGTGACCTTATGATACCACAGTCTGGGATAGAACTCAGACTCTGCTGTGAGTCTTACTCTCATAAATTAAGTAATTAGATGGCTGTATTTGAATTTCAGTTTTCTCCTTTTCAAAGAAGCTCCAGCAAATTTATCACAAAAAAGACAAAAGAGTAAATGACAAACATTTTCAAATCAATATTATCTGAATTAAATTTTAAAGACAGTGACAGGTGGAACACTAAAAATAGAAGTGAGAGAGCTAGGCCATGGAATATTTTGGAATGAGACACTTACTGAGAAGTTGAATTTAAGTTCAAAGTGCTTGACTTGATTTTTTCAGATTAAAAGAAAACATTAGGTGGAGAGGAGTGAAACTTTTAAGAGATGAGAATGAAAACTTTCAAAATCAAGAGTGCAAATAAAGTGACCATAGGGATGGCTAGAAGACCAAAGGAAAAAAATTTAATATTTTAATACTCTTCCTGGCCAAAGAAAGGAAACTAAATTGAGAGAGGACAAGGAAAAAAAAAATCAAACTCAAGGAACACATCTCTAAAATCCCCAAAATTTGTAAAACAATTTAAAATAAACTAAAAAATTTAACAACAATTACCTCTATTTCTATTACTTGGCTTTTAAAAAAACTGTGGTGAAATATACATAAATTTTACCACTTTAATAACTTTTAAGTATACAGTTCAGTGGTATTAAGTACATTAATTGTGCAATCATCACATTCATTTCCAGAACACTTTCACCTTCCCAAACTGAAATTTGGTACCCATTAACAATAACTCCCTATTCCCTTGCCTTTTTAAATGCCTTTCTTTCTGGCAAGAGAAGGACATTTTTGCAAGAGAGCCCCAGGAAGGAGAATCTCTTTTGACTCCAAACATCCAAAATTTCTTGTTTTTCTTTTGTTTTTGAGACGGGGTCTCGCTTTGTCACCCAGACTGGAGTGCAGTGGCATGAACATGGTTCACTGCAGCCTCCACCCCCCGGCTCAAGCGATTCTCTTGCCTTAGCCCCCCAAGTAGCTGGGACTACAGGTGCGTGGCACCACACCCAGATAATTTTTGTATTTTTTTGTAGAGATGGGGTTTCACCATGTTGTCTAGGCTCATCTTCAACTCCTGAGCTCAGGCAATCTGCCTGCCTCAGCCTCCCAAAGTGCTGAGATTAGAAGTGTGAACCACCACGCCCGGCCATAATTTCTAATACAGTATGTACCTGTGCTCACAAAATTTAAGACTCGGTTAAACGTAAAACTTAAGATCAAGTAATATATTATTTCTGCACATATCTCATCAATCTTTCAATAAATGTTAATTAAAGACCTGCTGTTCATCAGGCACTGTGCTAAACCTGGGATCCAGCTATGAACAAGACAAACTTGTAATTTATAATCTAGCGTAAAAGGGTCAAAGTTAACATAGTAACTATGCTGACAAGGAAGATACTGAGACAGTGAATAATGGTGGGGAAGGGCAACTCCAGATACTGTGTTCTAAGAAAAACTCTTTGGGAGGTGACATATAAAAAGAGAACTGAAACTGAAAAAAAAAAAAAAAGTGTATATGTTTGAGTCATCTTTTGGTCTCCCAAAGCACCTAGCATTATGCCTTTCATGTAGTAGGTACTCAATACAGCTCACCTTGGCTTCAATTTCTTCATTCCTGCAATGAACTTCCAAGATTCCTTCCAAATACAAAATCTGTTTGTCTAAGGGAGGGAAACCTATATATCAATAAAATCGATATATAGTTGGGATGGGGATGGTAGAACTAAAAATGAGTTTAAAAATGACTGCAAGACCCTCTCTAAAGCAGAACCAAGAGCAAAAGCATGGGAGTATACCAAAACAACCTAACTGTTACTTGAGATGACTTGCATTTTACACAACATATAAACAGAAATCGTTCATTCACTCAGCCTTAAGAAACAACACGTAAAGCAGATGGAAGAGCGGTTGCGACCTGTGCAAGACAACACTTAAAAGCTCAATACTCATTCTCCTGGCGACTCTCACGGCGAGGGGCCGAGAACGTCCCCCGCTTCTTTGCTGCCACGGCAATGGTCCCAAACTGAGGAGACAGGAGAGAGATCACGTTTCTCTTGCGGTTCATTATCGAGATGGGGGTCAGCCAGCAGCCCCTGCGAGGGTTTGAGAATCGTTCCATCCGTGCGTTCAATCAGAAGAGAACTGATCCTTTCAATGGGATACCCCAAGGAGAAAACTACAGTAAGGCACGTCCTCCAGCAACATCTCCTCCTCGACCCTCAGCCTCGCCCAAATAGAGATAACGAAGGGCCAGGGCGACCCCCTGTCCTTTTACCCAGAATGAGTCCCTCCCTAGTGCCCTCCTCCACACGCCTGGTACAGAGCGGGGAAACTGGGCACCTCTGAAGCTGCTGCGAAGGACCGGTGAGCTGAAGACGGCGATGGATCGCAAGAAAAAAAACAAAAGGGAAAGGAGAGGAGCCCAAGAAAGAAATGTACGTTCGAGGGGCAGAGACAGAGTGGATGTTCCCCATAGAGCAAAGAAGGAGGCTGTAGGCAAAGATCGCTAAGCCGGCTCTTACCGTCTGTGGGAGACGCCATCTTCCAACCCATGTCACGTGACGTGGCCAACCGTCGGCGGGAAAACGAGGATCCATAAGCCACGCCCCCAAAGAGAAACCCTATCCCCAACTCGCAGCCACGTCTCATTCCCTCGCCTCATAGGGCAATCTTCGCCCAGCCCCTCCCCTAATTATAGCCACGCCCCTTACGCAGTTGTTGAGGTGGAGCGACAGCAAAATTCTTGGAGGGTCTTATTTACTTTCCTCAGTGAAGGGGTGGGGCCTCGGTTGCGTCCTTGGCCAATCGGACTTCCAGGTTAGGGGGGCGTCTTCCCCGTGTGCTCAGTATGGAGTGTCCAAGTCAGGGGCGTCTTCTCTACCTCCGCCAACGGCATTGGCTGAGGTGGGAGAGGGTGAGAGCATTTTCGCTCCTGACCAATCACTTATCCCCAGGACTGGGGTGTGAGAGGAGGAATCAGGTGTTAGGACGAGTGATTGGCTGAAGAAAATAGTCCTCCCCACCAATGAGGAAGCCCGGCAGGATGGAGGGCGAGGCCTGGCAGCTGTAGTGCTTCTGGGCTGTACAGGAGCGGGGTGCGGAGCTAGGGCTGCCGAGAGCCATGGCGGCAGTAGTGGCGGCGGCGGCGGCGGCGGCGGCGGCAGTGAGAGCCAGGATCCTGCAGGCGAGTGAGGGTGGCGCCAAGGCACCATGAAGCTAGGAATTGGATCCTTTCCGTCTGCTCCCTGAGCCATCCTCGGGCGGGACCACCTTCTTGGCCCAACCCCTTTTTGGCCGGATCTCCTACCTAACCTGTGCGGCCCTGTCCCATGCCCAGCCCTCACTTCATACCCTCCCTCGTCCCGGATCCAGCCCTGGGCTGTTACCCTTGGCCCTCTACCCTTTTACTCCTAAGCCTCCTCTTTTCTGGCTGTCGCCCACTCTCCTTCTCCAGCTCTGCCTGCTCCCTGCTGTCAGTCTCTTGCCCTCATCTCTCCATCCGCCAACCGTCTTTCCCTTTCACCTCTGCACCAGCGTTCTCTCTCTCCCCCAGAAACTACTCTTTTTGGTTACTCTGTCCCCTGCCTTGAGCGTCCACGTTGCCATTGCTCCCTTCCCCCACCCTACTTCACTGTCCGTGGTGATCTGAGGTAAGGGGAACGCGAGGGGCGAGGGTCAGTCTGTGAACTTTGAATTTTCTTCTAGAAGTGGACTCTAGATTTTCACCAAAGGCAGCCATTTACTAAGTTATTTTCCCTAAGTGTGGCTCTTTGTATTTTGCATAGACTGGCTGTCCCCTTTCTTGCCAAAACTTTCAGTGAAACTTTCTCTCAGCCAAGTTCAACAGTTTACATAGATAGGGCACATCTACATAGGGTAGATAAGGGCACACAGTTAACGCTACCAGTATGTTCCATGTACGTTCAAGGTACTAAACATTTTCAAAACAGGTGATAGAAAGTGGGAGCCAGGTAAGACAAGAAGTGTAAGTTCCCACCCCAAATCAGCTCTTCTAGTGCCACACACCCTCATCTCTGCACTTGGGGGATTGAGTCCTTTCTGAAGCCAACCTAAGGAGAAATGGTAAAGCTACAGGAGATGCATGCCTGAGGCCTGTAATCTCCAACTCTATAGTCTTTCCCCTGTTCATGGCCTACCGAGGATTTAGAGTATGAGGCAAGATTTACTGCGGGCAAGAAACAATCCGCAACAAACAACAGTGCCTTCTTATTCATCACATCCAGTCTGAGAATTTCCTCTATATTGCTGCGCTTTTAGCTAATATTAGTATTCACCAGGTTTCCGTGAGTTCTAGTACAGAAACTTGGGCATTTTCAAGATTCTTGGCAGAGTCAGAAAAGATTTACGTTTAAATATGCTATTTAATGGGGACGGTAGAAAGGATGAGTTTGAAGGGTTTGCCAGATGGTCTGGCTTCGCTCATCTTTCTTGCTGTGATCCTTGTTCTGTTCTAGTATCTTTTTTTAGTAGCAGGAAAACAAAGTTTCCACCCTATATTTTTCTTACCAACTTCTTGAAATCTTTTACTGAAATTGGTTTTTTTCCTTTGCCTCCTCTTCCCCTCCCATCACAATGAGTCATTGAGAACCTTAAGAAAGTATTTTGTCCTTTTCCATCAAGGAGAAGAATCTCTCTTTCCATGTACTTTATTTCAGAAACAGACACTATGTATTTTCTGATTCATTTGGAGAAACTTCTGAAGTGACCTGGAAAAGAACAGATAGAGTAATCCTCAGCCAACTAGGAGTTGTAACATGAAACTTTGATTAAAAGTTTGATAAAAAGTAGCCTAGAGGCCAGGCGCTGTAGCTCCTCCTGTAATCCCAGCACTTTGGGAGGCCAAGGTGGGTGGATTACCTGAGGTCAGGAGTTGGAGACCAGCCAGACCAACATGGTAAAACCCCTTCTCTACTAAAAATACAAAAATTAGCCAGGTGTCAGGCGACTGTAATCCCAGCTACTCAGGAAGTTGAGGCAGGAGAATCACTTGAACCCGGGAGGCGGAGGTTGCAGTGAGCTGAGATTGTGCCATTGCACTATATCCTGGGTGACAAAGCAAGACTCCGTCTAAAAAAAACAAAAAAACAAAAAAAAAACCCTCGATTTTGGCAGCCATGAATATTAGAGAACTAGCAAAAGGATTTATAGAGAGTTCACGTTTTCAATTATTTTAAGTATTCAGCTTGTTTTTCTCTGCTATGAAGAGTAGTCAAACTTAACCTAAAACCTCTTTCTGCTCCTTGTGATATTATCACTCCCATTCAGAGATAAAGGAATGTTTGAGACAGGGTCTCACTCTGTCACCCAGGCTGGAGTGCAGTGGTGCAATCACAACTCACAGCAGCCTCGACCTCCCACGCTGAAGTGATTCTTCCACCTCAGCCCTCCAAGTAGCTGCGACAACAGGTCATGCCCCCATGCCAGCTAATTTTTGTATCTTTTGTAGAGACAGGGTTTCACCATGTTGCCCAGGCTGGTCTTGAACTCTTAAACTCAAGCGACCCTCCCACCTCAGCCTCCCAAAGTGTTGGGACTACAGACATGAACCACTGCACCTGGGCAAGAAAATTACTCTTAAAAAGATGTAGTGACTTGCACTTTCAGTGATATGGTTACCGAACTAGTAACTGATGGAGCTGAAAATTCAGAACTTAAATCTTGCCATCTCTTTCTATGTTAGGCACTGACATAGGCTTACAGTGAAATGCTCACTGAAAGTTCCTTTATCGTACTGCAATAAGTGATAAACAATAGGAGTGTTTATCCTTTACCAAGTTGCCGAAGGAGAAACCCAAATACTTAATATTTTGTCCTTTTCTATCAAGGAGAAGAATCTTTCCATGTACTTTATTTCAGAAACAGACACTATGTATTTTCTGATTCATTTGGAGAAACTTCTGAAGTGACCTCCACAGGGATACTGTGGAGATCTAGGGAAAGAGCCAAATGTTGTAGGACTAGCAGGCCATGAACCAGGAGGGGAGGGAGGCAGGTGGAGCATGAGGTCAGGAGATCGAGACCATCCTGGCTAACATGGTGAAACCACGTCTCCACTAAAAACACAAAAAAATTAGCTGGGCGTGGTGGCGGGCGCCTGTAGTCCCAGCTACTCAGGAGGCTGAGGCAAGAGAATGGCATGAACCCAGGAGGTGGAGCTTGCGGTGAACCGAGATCGCGCCACTACACTCCAGCCTGGGTGACAGAGACTCTATCTCAAAAAAAAAAAAAAAAAAAAAAAATTAGCCAAGCGTGATGGCACATGCCTGTAATCCCAGCTACTCAGGAGGCTGAGGCAGGAGAATCGCCTAAACCCGGGAGGTGGAGGTTGCAGTGAGCCGAGATTGCGCCATTGCACTCCACTGAGTGCAGGCAGGTCTCAAATTCCTGAACTCAAGTGATCTTCCCACCTCAGCCTCCCAAAGTGCCTCAGCCTCCGAAAGTGCTGGAATTACAGTGAGCTACTGTGCCCAGCCACCTTTTTTTAACATGTGCCTATGTAACATCCAAATAGAGATGTGGTAAAGATAATTACGTGGATATCACCTGAAGAAGAAAATTCTGGCCAAGGACTAAAGAGTTGGGTATCATCAGGATCTAGATAGTTAAGCCATGGGAGTTGATAAAAATCACCCAAGGAGCATATACAGAATGAGAAGAAAAGAAGGCCTAGAACCAAGCCTTGGGAAACTTAAAAGAGTTAATGGCGGCCTGGCGTGGTGGCTCACCCCTGTAATTCCAGCACTTTGGGAGGCCAAGATGGTCAGATCACCTGAAGTCAGGAGTTCAAGACCAACCTGGCCAACATGGTGAAACACTGTCTCTGCTAAAAATTCAAAAATGTGGCCAGGTGTGTTGGCTCACACCTGTAATCCCAGCACTTTGGGAGGCCAAGGCAGGCAGATCACTTGAGGTCAAGAGTTCGAGACCAGCCAACATGTTGAAACCCCATCTCTGCTAAAAATACAAAAAAGTAGCTGGGTGTGGTGGCGCATGCCTGTAATCCCAGCTACTCAGAAGGCTGAGGCAGGAGAATCACTTGAACCTGGGAGGCGGAGGTTGCAGTGAGCCAAGATTACACCACTGCACTCCAGCCTGGGTGACAGAGCAAGACTCTGTCTCAAAAAAATAAAATAATAATAAAAGCAATTTAGCTGGGTGTGGTAGTGCGTGCTTGTGGTCTCAGCTACTTGGGAGGCTGAGGCAGGAAGATGGCTTGAACCCAGGAGTTGCAGGCTGCAGTGAGCTATGATCATGCCACTGCATTCCAGCCTAGGAGACAGGACAAGACCCTGTCTCAAAAAAAAAAAAGCATATACCTCTTCATCCAGTCCACATATATTGATCATGCACCACTGTCTCAGTCACTTTTCCTGCATGGAGCTTGCTGGCTACCTTCTCCTTAGGTTGAGTTCAGTTTTGTAGGTTTGCTAGTAGGGAGTTGAGACGTTCTCATCTGATGGTTTCTATGTGCTCTGAAGTAAGAAAAACAAAGTCAGCTCCTGAAAGTGGAAGAGGAAGTAGTAGAGTTGGGAGTTTTAAGATAAAGTTGTGGAATAGCAAAGAGTGAAAACAAATAATAAGTGTTTACTTATTATTTATAGAAATGGGGTCTTGTTATGTTCCCCAAGCTGGTTTTGAACTGGGCTCAAGAGATCCTCCTGCCTCAGCTTCCTGAGTAGTTGGGACTACAGGCACAAATCACCATGCCGTTATTTACAATGACATAACAAGATTTAATGAGTACCAACTTTGTGCTAGCTACTTTTCTATAACTGGACAGTCCTGATCAGTTACAATTTTTTTTTTTTTTTTTTTTGAGGCGGAGTCTTGCTATGTCGCCCAGGCTGGAGTGCAGTGGCCGGATCTCAGCTCACTGCAAGCTCCGCCTTCCGGGTTCCCGCCATTCTCCTGCCTCAGCCTCCCAAATAGCTGGGACTACAGGCGCCCGCCAGGTCGCCCGGCTAGTTTTTTGTATTTTAGTAGAGACGGGGTTTCACCATGTTAGCCAGGATGGTCTTGATCTCCTGACCTCGTGATCCGCCCGTCTCGGCCTCCCAAAGTGCTGGGATTACAGGCTTGAGCCACCGCGCCCGGCCTACAATTTTTAACTCTGTGAAGTAGGTGAACAAGACAGATGCAGTGTCAACCCTCCTGAAACTGAAAGTCTTTATGGGTAACAGATAAGTACCCAGGTGTTATGGCTTGGATATGGTTGGTTTGTCTCCACCAAAACTCATGTTGAAATTTAATCTCCAATGTGGTAGTGTTGGGACCTAGTGGGAGGTGTTTTGGTCATGGGGGTGGATCCTTCATGAATGGCTTTGTGCTGTAGTGAGTGGATTCTTGCTTTTTTGAGACTGGATTAGTTCCCATGGGAATGGATTAGTTCCTGTGTGAGTGGGCTATAAAGCCAGGATACCTCCCCACCAGTTTTGCCTCTTCACACAGGTCTGCTTCCCCTTTGATCTTCTCTGTTACGTTATGACACAGGACAGAAGCCCTCGCCAGAATCTAGGGCCATCCCTTGAAATTCCCAGCCTGGGCCGGGCGCAGTGGCTGAAGCCTGTAATCCCAAGGCACTTTGGAGGCCGGACGGTGGATCACGAGGTCAGGAGATCGAGGACCATCTGGCTAACACGGTGAAACCCCGTCTCTACTAAAAAATACAAAAAAAAAATAGCCGGGCGAGGTGGCGGGCGCACTGCTGTCCCAGCTAGTCGGGGAGGCTGAGGCAGGAGAATGGCTCGTGAACCGGGAGTCGGAGCTTCAGTGAGCTGAGATCCGGCCACTGGCACTCCAGCCCGGGCGACAGAGCGAGACTCCGTCTCAAAAAAAAAAAAAAAAAAAAAAAAGAAAATTCCCAGCCTGCAGAATCATGAGCTAAATAAACTACTTTTCCTTATAAATTGCCCAGTCTCAGGTATTTTGTTATAGCAACACAAAACAGAGTAAGACCCCAAACAATTACAACACAGAGAGATACGCCTGAAAGGGGAAGTATTGGCTGCTTTCAGAGGACAAAAAAGGGCCTCTTAACCTAGTTTGGGGTAAGAAGCAGACAGCAGTGGGCTTCTATTTTATTCAGCAGATATTTACTGAACACCTACTACCTACCCGGTGCTATGTTGGTATTGGGAACATAGCTATAAATAAGACATGGTGGGCTCCAGGAGAGTGTCAGTGGTTTGAAATGGCTTTGGTAGGGAATAGGAGAGCAAGCAGATGAGGAATTTGGAAGGACTATCTGCTGGACCAAAGGACCACCATCTTTTCCTGGGCAGTGCTGTAGGCACCCTTCATGCAGCCCTATACTCTGTGGTTAACAGAGTCCCTTTTCAGGCAAGATAAAAGATTATTAGATTGCAGCTTTCCTTTATATCCCAGTCCTGAGTATTTTAGTTTGCTCATTTTGATTGGCTTAAATATTTCTTAAATCAACTTTGATAACATATATATAGACTGGGTGCAGTGGCTTACGCCTGTAATCCCAGCACTCTGGGAGGCCAAGGTGGGTGGATCACCTGAGGTCAGGAGTTTGAGACCAGCCAGGCCAACATGGTGAAACCCCGTCTCTACTAAAAATACAAAAAAAAAAAAAAAAAAAAATTAGCCAGGCATGGTAGCAGGTGTCTGTAATCTCAACTACTCAGGAGGCTGAGGCAGGAGAATCACTTGAACCCAGGAGGTGGAGGTTGCAGTGAGCCAAGGTCATGCCACTGTACTCCAGCCTGGTCAACAAGAGCAAAATTCTGTCTCAAAAAATAAATAAAAAGAAAATTAGGCCAGGCGCGGTGGCTCACGCCTATAATCCCAGCATGTTGGAAGGCCAAGGCAGGCGGATCACAAGGTCAGGAGATCAAGACCATCCTGGCTAACACGGTGAAACCCCATCTCTACTAAAAATACAAAAAATTAGCCGGGCGTGTTGGCAGGCGCCTGCAGTCCCAGCTACTTGGGAGGCTGAGGCAGGAGAATGGCGTGAACCTGGGAGGCAGAGCTTGCAGTGAGCCGAGATTGTACCACTGCACTCCAGCCTGGGCAACAGAGCCAGACTCCATCTCAAAAAAAAAAAGAAAGAAAATTAGCTGGGCATGGTGGCAGACACCTATAATCCGAGCTACTTGGCAGGCTGAGGCAGGAGAATCGCTTGAACACGGGAGGCAGAGGTTGCAGTGAGCCAAGATTATGCCACTGCACTCCAGCCTGGGTGACAGAGTGAGACTCCGTCTCAAAAAATCAACTTTGATAACATATATACGGACTTTTTTTAGTGAGTTACAGTTTGAGAGTTATCTTGTTGAAACTGATCCTCCCTCCCTATTTACTGATTTTACCCCATCAAATATCTATCCAACACATTTTTTCCTATAACGTACCTATGGCATTTCAATACAGCTTTATTAAAATAAAATTGACATAAAACAATCTGTACTTATTTAAAGTATGCAGTTTGATAAGTTTTAACATTTGTATACACCTGTGAAAATAGCATCACAATCAACATAATGAACATATGTCCATCACCCCAAAAAGTTTCCCTCTTCATCCCCAGGTAACCACTGTTCTGATATTACAGATTTGTTTGCATTCTCTAGTATTACATAAGTAGAATCATACAGTATGTACTCTTATTATCTAACTTGTCTTTTGTCATAATTATTATGACTATTTATATTGCATGTATCAGTAGGTCGTTCCTTTTTTTGCTGAGTAGTATTCCAGTGTATGGAATATACCACATTAGTTTCCTTATTTACCCATCCAATGATAGACATTGGGGTGTTTCCAAGTTTTGGGATACTACAAATAAAGTTCTTATGAACATTCATTTTTCAAGTATGTATAAGGACATAATTTTAATTGCATTGGTAATAAACTATTTGGTTTATATTTTCATTGATTTTATTTATTTTTATTTTTTATTTTTTTGAGACAGTGTCTCCCTCTGTCTCCCTGGCTGGAGTGCAGTGGCACAATCATGACTCACTGCAGCCTCACCCTCCTGGGCTGAAGCAATCCTCCCACCTCAGCCTCCCTAGTAGCTGGGACCACAGGCATGCGCCACCCATGCCTGGCTAATTTTTGTATTTTTGGTAGACAAGGTTTTGCCATGTTGCCCAGGCTGGTCTCAAACTCCTAGACTCAAGTGATACACCCATCTCAGCTTCCCAAAGTGCTGAGATTACAGGCGTGAGTCACCATGCCTAGCATATTGATTTTATATGATCTTAAATTCAGTACCTATTGTGTTAGATACCATGCTAAGTATTTTCATATTGTTAGATTTATGGTACATTTTGCCAGGCCCAAATTAGGAAAACATAATGACAAAAAGATTTTTTTTAATCAGTACTAGCCTGGACATATAGGACATGATTATTATGGTTTATTGTTCGTTCATAGTTTGCTGTGTCATAGATTCATATCTTTTCTCTTTAACGGCTGTATGCCCTTTGAGAGAAACATCAAGTCCTTTTCCATACCTCCACAGTAGCTAGTATAGTATTAAGCATATAGTAGCTATTTGCTAAATTTTAAATAACTTTCTGCTCTCATTTATCAAAATAATCATTTTTTTGCCTCACAGGTTTCTTCCAAGGTGAAATCCAGTTCCGCCTGGTATTCAACATCTTCCTTCTCTTCTTCAGTGGTGAGTTTATATGGCATAGAGGTTGACTTCTGAGAAGGAATTCAGTATAGTTTTTGGGTATCTCTATCTTCTTTACATAATTGTCATCACAGTGTATGTGAAACTTTCTATCTTGGTTTTCTTATCTAATACTAGATCTACTATATTGTAAGCATTATCAATATTGCAAGATGGTGTTTATAGTTATAATTTTAATGGCTGCAATAATATTCCATCAAATAGATATAGCCTGAATTAACAGTTTCCCTACATAACATTTAGGTTGCTTCAGTTTTTCAATATTATAAAACAAACATTTGTTTATACAGTTTTTTTCTCCTTTTGGATTATTTTCTTCCTGAAATGGATTACTGTGTCAAAAGATACAAACATTTTCATGGCTTCTAGAGGTTCTGCTAACTCTGCCAGATAGTTGTCTTCTTCTTAACAACCTTTAGAGTGGTTTTTACAGATCAACTGTCTGTCAACCACTTCCAGCACCTAAAATCTAATAAATAAGCACTATTGCTCAAATGCTTTCCACACAGAAGTATGCACACACTGTACCACAGTAGATCACCATTTTTTGGTTCACAGACCGCTTTAAAAACTTAGTGTCCCAGCACTTTGGGAGGCTGAGGTGGGTGGATCACGAGGTCAAGAGATCGAGACCATCCTGGCCAACATGGGAAACCCCGACTCTAATAAAAATACAAAACTTAACTGGGCATGGTGGCACGCACCTGTAGTCCCAGCTACTTCATGGGCTGAGGCAGGAGAATCACTTGAATAAGGGAGGCAGAGGTTACAGTGAGCCAAGATCTCACCATCGCACTCTAGCCGGATGACAGAGCGAGACTCCATCTCAAATAAAAAAAAAAAAAATTAGTGAAAGAGGCCAGGCGCGGTGGCTCACACCTGTAATCCCAACACTTTGGGAAGCTGAGGCAGGTGGATTGCCAGAGCTCAGAAGTTCGAGACCAGCCTGGGAGACATGGTGAAACCCCATCTCTACAAAAAATTAGCCAGGCACGGTAGTGCATACCTATGGTCCCAGCTCCTTGGGAGGGTGAGGTGGAGGGACTGCTTGAGCCTGGGAGGCAGAGGTTACAGTAAGCCAAGATTGTGCCACTGCAGTCCAACCTGGGTGATAAAGTGAGATTCCATGTTAAAAAAAAAAAAAAAAAAA
>NW_016807225.1:488674-503590 GCF_001698545.2 Rhinopithecus bieti | reverse complement strand
TTTTTGAGATGGAGTCTCACTCTGTCGCCCAGGCTGGAATGCAGTGGCACGATCTCGGGTCACTGCAACCTCTGCCTCCCAGGTTCAAGCGATTCTCCTGCCTCAACCTCCCAAGTAGCTAGGATTATAGGTGCATGCCACCAAACCCAGTTAATTTTTATATTTTTAGTAGAGACGAAGTTTCGCCTTGTTTGCCAGGCTAGTCTTTGAACTCCTGACCTCAGGTGATCCACCTGCCTCGGCCTCCCAAAGTGCTGGGATTATAGGCATGAGCCACTGTGCCCAGCCAAAACTCTTTTGATCATAAAGGTAGTGCATGCTCACAGTAATTAACAGTCAGCTGGGCCAAAAACTCATAGTAGCTAATCTTTGTTAACAGAGTTGCTGCTTTTTTAGTATAAACTTCACAATATCGTGTTTCCACTCATGAAGTTCCACTGTGTGAATAGCAGGGAATTTCCCATTCTCAGAGAGATCACAGTATTGAGAGGCTCTGCCACATCTTAATATAAACTATAGACTGGGCACAGTGACTCACGCCTGTAATCCCAGCACTTTGAGAGCCTGACGCGGGTGGCTCACTTGAGCCTAGGAGTTCGAGACCAGCCAGGCAACATGGCCAAGCCCCGTCTCTATCAAAAGTACAAAAAAATTAGCTGGGCATGGTAGCATGTGCCTGTAGTCCCAGCTGCTCAGGAGGCTGAAGTGGGAGAATCACCTAAGCCCTGGGGGTTGAGGCTGCAGTGAGTCATGATCACGCCGCTATACTCCAGCCTGGGTGACAGAGTGAGACCATGTCTCAAGAAAAAAAAATAATAATAATAAGGGCCAGATGCAGAGACTTACACCTGTAATCCTAGCACTTTGGGAGGCCGAGGTGGGTGGATCACCTGAGGTCAGAAGTTCAAGATCAGTCTGGCCAACATGGTGAAACCCCGTCTCTACTAAAAATACAAAAGTAGCTGGGTGTTGTGGCGGGCACCTGTAATCTCGTTACTCGAGAGGCTAAGGCAAGAGAATTGCTTGAACCCGGGAATCAGAGGTTGCAGTGAGCCGAGATCACACCACTGCACCCCAGACTGGGGGACAAGAGGGAAACTTTGTCTCAAAAAAAAAATAAACACACACACACACAAAATAGCTAAGGATATTATGTGTCTCTTTCCTAGTGGTAACATTTCTAAAGACTAGAAGATTCCATTATCAACTTGTTTTCTTTCCTTTTGGTACAAGGGAAAGAGAAAAGCAAAGCAATTAACTAATACAAAGTTTCATGGCTTTTTGTTTGTTTGTTTGTTTGTTTTCAGCCAGCTGTAAAGCTCTTCATTGATGGGAAATTTGTTGAATCCAAAAGTGACAAATGGATCGAGATCCACAACCCAGTAAGCGAAGCTGCTTTGGGACTTCAACTTAGGAGCCTAGAATTCTAGGGACATAATGGGCAAGTAGGGAACCTGGGTGTCTATTGTAAAGCACATAGTGCTGCTTCTGTGACTAGATGTACAGTGGAGAAGGTGAGTCGGGGCAAAGGATCATGTGCTTATTTTTCTCATCAGGCCACCAATGAGGTCATTGGTCGGGTCCCTCAGGCCACCAAGGCAGAAATGGATGCAGCCATTGCTTCCTGCAAACGTGCTTTTCCTGCATGGGCAGACACTTCAGTATTAAGCCGCCAGCAGGTCTTGCTCCGCTATCAACAACTTATTAAAGAAAACTTGGTATGAAATCTGAATGGTATGCTTTTCCAAACTGTCACCTAGGGCATGTTTGTCACTCTCACAGAGACCTTTTCAGCCACCCTCCCTTACTCTGCAGTATGCAGAGACATTGATCATGGCTCTCTCCCTTGTACTGCATCTCCTCCAGTCTTATTCTTCCTTGGCTACCTGAGAATTTAAAAGAGGAACATTCTTGCATTAATTTCTATCTGTGTGTTTTCTCTCTAGAAAGAAATTGCCAAGTTAATCACATTGGAACAAGGGAAGACCCTAGCTGATGCTGAAGGAGATGTATTTCGAGGCCTTCGTAAGCTGGGAGCCCCTTATGGGACTTTTGGGAAGGAGCAAAGGAAGATGGGAGGCACAGATCGCAGAATGGGAGGTTGCTTCTTCCTTTATATAGATTTTGCCATCCCATGATATCTTTTTTAACGCTTGTGAAAAATGGCAGTATTCAGTATCCCTAAGACTGATTTACTTTACTCTTTACTCAAATGATCTTCCAGTGGGTATATACATATCGCTGTATTTTTCCCATTCAGAGAATCTCATTTTGCACAAACCCTTAACTTGGAAGGGCAAGTCAGTGTACCCTGCGCCCCTTCATTGGCCTGAGCCACTTCCTGTCCTCAGGGCTGAAGAGAACAGGACAAAGCTAACTAGTACACAGTGTGGAGAGCTGATGGCCTGACTTCTGTGTTCCAGAGGTGGTTGAGCATGCCTGTAGTGTGACATCCCTCATGATGGGAGAGACCATGCCATCCATCACCAAAGACATGGACCTTTATTCCTACCGTCTGCCTCTGGGAGTGTGTGCAGGCATTGCTCCATTCAATTTTCCCGCCATGATCCCCCTTTGGATGTTTCCCATGGCTATGGTGTGTGGAAATACCTTTCTAATGAAGCCATCCGAGCGAGTCCCTGGAGCAACTATGCTTCTTGCTAAGTTGCTCCAGGATTCTGGTGCCCCTGATGGAACATTAAACATCATTCATGGACAACATGAAGGTAACTGCCCTTCTGCATATGGCTACTTAATCTGGCTACCAAAAAATCAAGGTGTTTAGTGATGATTGGATGTTTTAGGATAAGGAACCTACTTGTAAGGAGGAAAGTATTTACTCATTTTAACCTCCATGTTTGTTGATGATTTTGCCATCTTTGTGCACCAAGGTAACCAACTGGGGAATAGCAGTGCTTCTTGCTTCTTGCCCTACAGTACATATTGGGACACTAGAAATCTGGATTAGGGCTAGACACAGATAAGATTAAAAAAGAAACTTTTTTCTTCAATATGAAGAGAATACATGAGGATTTAACTCAGAGAATTTGCAGATCTCAGAGATACTGAAGGCCTTCCAATTCTTGTAATAATAGCTAATACTTAAACAGTGCGTCTGTGTTTCAGGCACTGTTCCTAGTGCTTTTTATCTATTAATCTTTATAATCACCCTTTGAGATAGGTATTATTTTTTCCATTTTGCAGAAGAGAAAAATGAGACATAGTGAAATTAATTAGCCCAAAGTCACAGTGCTAGAAACCGTCAAAGCCAGGATGTGTATACCCATTCAGGAAGGCTGACTCTGATTTTTGCTTTTAAAAACTACGCTATATGACCTCTCACATGAGAACACAGTAGTGTCTGAGTGTCCCAGTACATAGTCACCATTGAGGAAATATTGTTATTCTTTTTTTTTTTGACATGGAGTCTCCCTCTGTTGCCCAGGCTGAAGTGCAGTGGTGCGATCTCAGCTCACTCTACCCTCTGCCTCCCAGGTTCAAGCAATTCTCCTGCCTTAGCCTCCTGAATAGCTGGGATTACAGGCATGTGTCACCGTGCCCCACTAATTTTGGTAAAACTATTTAGTACAGACGGGGTTTCACCATGTTGGCCAGGCTGGTCTCAAACTCCTGACCTCAGGTGATCCACCCGCCTCAGCCTCCCAAAGTGCTGGGATTACAGGCGTGAGCCACCGTGCACTGCTTATTGTTATTCTTAAAGGACAAAAAAGAAGAGTTCAGTATTCAAAGGCTGTTGTTTTCGAGGAAAATAGGAGTTGCAGCCTTCAAAGTTACATTAAGGCCGAGTACAGTGGCACACACCTGTGATCCCAGCACTTTGGGAGGCGAAGGTAGGCGGATCACTTGAGCCCAGGAGTTCGAGACCAGCCTGGGCTATGTGGCAAAACCCTTGTCTGTACAAAAAAAATGCAAAACTTAGCCAGGAATGGTGGCATGTGCAGGTAGTCCCATGAGGTGGGAAGACGGCTTAAGCCTGGCAGACAGAGGTTGCAGTGAGCCAAGATTGCACCACTGCACTCCAGCCTAGGTGAAACAGTGAGACCCTGTCTCAAAAAATATATATAAAAATTAAAAAATAAAAGTTAGAAGTGGAAATTCTGGGGTAGCACATGAGAAAAATCATGAAAGGAAAGAGGCTAAATAGAATTCATTTTTTTATTTTTTATTTTTTTGAGATGGACTTTTGCTCTTGTTGCCCAGGCTGGAGTGCAATGGCATGATCTTGGCTCACTGCAACCTCTGCCTCCTAGGTTCAAGCAATTCTCCTGCCTCAGACTCCCAAGTAGCTGGGATTACAAGCGCCCACCACCACTCCTGGCTAATTTTTTTGTATTTTTAGTAGAGACAGGGTTTCACCATATTGGATGAACTCGAACTCTTGACCTCAGGTGATCCACCTGCCTCAGCCTCCCAAAGTGCTGGAATTACAGGCATGCACCACCGTGTCCAGCCAGCTAAATAGAATTTAAAAGGTACAAGGAGAGAACTTTAAATGAGAATCCAGTATAGAAAAACAAACACAGGCCTGGCGCAGTGGCTCACACCTGTAATCCCAGCATTTTGGGAGGCTAAGGCGAGTGGATCACAAGGTCAGGAGTTCAAGACCAGCCTGGTCAAGATGGTAAACCCCCGTGTCTACTAAAAATACAAAAATTAGCCAGGCGTGGTGGCAGGTGCCTATAATCCCAGCTGCTTGGGAGGCTGAGACAGAGAATTGCTTGAACCTGGGAGGCGTCAGTTGCAGTGAGCCAAGATCGCACCACTGCACTCCAACCTGGACAACAGAGCAAGACTCCGTCTCAAAAAAAAAAAGAAGAAGAAAAGAAAAACACAGGAAAACTTCAAATTCATAACAGTGGGGAAAGGGGAAATTTTCCATGTTGAGAATCCATTTGCTCCTTTGTGAGTGATCATTTATTTTCTTCTTAAAGCTGTAAATTTTATTTGCGATCATCCGGACATCAAAGCAATCAGCTTTGTGGGATCCAACCAGGCAGGAGAGTATATCTTCGAGAGAGGATCAAGACATGGCAAGAGGGTTCAAGCCAATATGGTGACTTCTTATTCTTTTTTTCTCCAATCTTTATTCTATATATGAAAATTACCTAGGAACAGACCTTCAGCAGAGAGGCCACTAATCCCACCCCAATGTCAGTGTTTCTTTTTTTTTTTTTTGAGACAGAGTCTCTCTGTCGCCAGGCTAGAGTGCAGTGGCACTATCTTGGCTCACTGCAACCTCTGCCTCCTGGGTTCAAGTGATTCTCCTGCCTCAGCCTCCTGAGTAGCTAGGACTACAGGCATGCACCACCGCACCTGGCTAATTTTTCTATTTTTTTTCAGTAGAGATGGGGTTTCATCATGTTGGCCAGGATGGTTTCGATCTCCTGACCTCGTGATCTGCCCGCCTTGGCCTCCCAAAGTGCTGGGATTACAGACGTGAGCCTTACCATGTCCTCCTGAATGTCTTCTCTTTAATCATGAACCTTTAGAGGAGCTTCATTCTAAGTCACGTTAATCACTTTTTTTTGAGACAGAGTCTTACTCTGTCACCCAGGCTAGAGTGCGGTGGTGCCATCACAGCTGACTGCAACCTCCACCTCCCAGGTTCAAACAATTCTCGTGCCTCACCCTCCCAAGTAGCTGGGATTACAGGTGCCTACCACCACACCTGGCTAATTTTGTATTTTAGTAGAGATGGGGTTTCACCATGTTGGCCAAGCTGGTCTCGAACTCCTGATCTCAAGTGATCCGCCCACCTCGGCCTCCCAAAGTGCTGGGATTACAGGCATGAGCCACCATGCCTGGCTCTTTCTTGAAATCTTTTTTTTTTTTCTTTCTAAATCTATTCTTCTATTAGGTGGCAGGACTTCGACAATAACCACAGCAGTCCCTTGTCGCCAAGTCACAATGTCCTCCTTAGCCTATCAGCAAAATGCTGAAGTGGACAAGAACCTTGTAAATCTACTATTTTAATGTGGCTTCGCCAGCACATCGCGATAGAGCTAGTGGCGGACTCTCGAGCTCACTGCAGAAATCTCCACTCCTCGACGCGTCTCGGTTTGCTTTGTATCTTTTTTAAAATCACTGATACACATTGAATTGTCATAGTCTCGGGTAGCGTCTCAGCACACATCTCCGACAGGGCAAGGAGATGGCTGGGCAACTACCAGAGACTCGCACCGCATTCTTACGGTCGTCGCACGGAGACTTCTCTGAGCTAAGTTTATTTGAAATCAGTTTCTCTATTTACACAGACGTGTGAAAGATTCATAGCCCTGTAATTACGCAACCTGCATCTGGTTATCGGTCTCGATTAAATCAGATATAGTACGAGCTATAAAGCTTTGTTGATACGCAATCAAATAAAGTAGCTTGAGTAATTACCGTTATAATCTCCTGGACTCTCCATATTCCTCATTTTACTATAACACCACTCAACAAAGCACGCTCGGAACCAACCTCGAGCGAACCCGCCAGGCGCTTGAGCCACCGCGCCCGGCCTCTTTCTTGAAATTCTATATCAAGAGGTCTACTTTCTGTTTTGCCTTTCAGCTGGTTACTGGCATTATTGCTGTAAGGCTGTAAGTTCTTTTTTTTTTTTTTTTTTTTAACATTGCTCTTCTTATAACTGAAAAACCCAGCAGTCAACAAATTCTTTCCTTTTGTTGTTTTTGTGTTTTTTTTGTTTTGTTTTGTTTTGTTTTGTTGTTGAGACGGGTCTCACTCTGTCACCCACTCTGGAGTACAATGGTGTGATCTTGGCTCACTGCAACCTCTGCTTCCCAGGATCAAGGTGTCCCCCTACCTCAGCTTCCCAAGTAACTGGGACCACAGGCTTGTGCCATCATTCCTGGCTAATTTTTTGTAGAGATCGTGTTTCACCATGTTGCCGAAGCTGGTCTTGAACACCTGACCTCAGGTGATCCTTCCCACCTCAGCCTCCCAAAGTGCTGGGATTACAGGCGTTAGCCACCACACCTGGTCCACTGCTTAATTTCTTAGCTTAATTGTATTTGCCCAAGGAAGATTCCTGTGCTTTCTGTATTTTTTTTTTAGGGAGCCAAGAACCATGGGGTAGTCATGCCAGATGCCAATAAGGAAAATACCCTGAACCAGTTGGTTGGGGCAGCATTTGGAGCTGCTGGTCAGCGCTGCATGGCTCTTTCAACAGCAGTCCTTGTGGGAGAAGCCAAGAAGTGGCTGCCAGAGCTGGTGGAGCGTGCCAAAAACCTGAGAGTCAATGCAGGTAATCAATCACCTGCCTTGCTCCCTTAGATTTTGCATCTGTGGCACTAAGCTCTTGGGTTCTGTCACTGGCCTTGGCCAGTGGGAACAATCATGTCTATTCTTGCCATTTCCTCTCTTTATATTGTACTTGTCATTTGGATTCATCTCATTAGCAGTTTTTTGTTTTGTTTTGTTTTTAAAGGCAGAGGCTCTCTGTCACCCAAGCTGGAGTGCAGTGGTGCCATCCTAGCTCATGGCAGCCTCAAACTCTTGGGCTCAAGTGATCCTCCTGCCTCAGCCTCCTGAGCAGCTTGGACCACAGGTGTGCACCACCACCTGGCTAATTTTTTTATTTTTTGTAGAGATGAAGTCTCACTTTGTTGCCCAGGCTGGTCTGGAACTCCTGGGCTCAAGCAGTCCTCCTGCCTTGGCCTCCTAAAGTTTTGGGATTACAGGCATGAGCTCTGACAGCAGTCATAATTTATGTTAATGAGGACCTTAAATTCTTCTGTGTTGTTTTACAGGAGATCAGCCTGGAGCTGATCTTGGCCCTCTGATCACTCCCCAGGCCAAAGAGCGAGTCTGTAATCTGATTGATAGTGGAACAAAGGAGGGAGCGTCCATCCTTCTTGATGGACGAAAAATTAAAGTGAAAGGCTATGAAAATGGTAACTTTGTTGGACCAACCATCATCTCAAATGTCAAGGTGAACAACTTTTATTTCACAAATATGAGAGCTGAAGGCACCTTAAGGGCTATAGAATCTCATCCCTCTAATTTATTAATGAAAATACTTAATGACTAACACTTCATCTCTTGCCAGAATTGATCAGTTATTTTATCTGGAGTCTGAATTGGCCTCCCCTTCTAACTCCCAACCAAACTCTTTCCACTATACCAGCAGTCTGCAAACTTTCCATAAAGGGATATTTTCAGCTTTGCAGGAATATAGTGTCTGTTGCAACTAAACTCTGATGTTGTAGTGTGAGATCAGCCATAAACATTGGGTGGCTGTGTTCCAATAAAACTTTATTTATGGACACTGATATTTGAATTTCATATCATTTTATATATGATTAAATATTTTTTCAACCATTTAAAAATGCAGAAACCATTTTTAACTTGGGGACTGTACAAAAACAGGCAGGAAGCCACATTTGGCCCACAGGCTATAGTTTGCCAAACGCTATCTTATCTTATACTGGTTTGTTAATGTTTTCTCTCCTGTCTCCCTCTTGCTGCCTAGCTTATGGCTACTGCAGTGTCTCAATCAATATATCAACCACCTGATATTTATTGAAAGTGACAAAAATAATTGACTTGTCAATTTTTATTTATCAAAACTTTGAAAGTCTCTCAGCTAACATGACTTAAAAATTGAGGTAATGAGGCGTTTTTTGAAATTCATATAGCCCTAGTATAATAGTGAATCATCAAGTGTTGAATGTAAGTGCAGTAGAAATTATGAAATCTCTTGCCACAGAACCATACAGAAAAATCCGTTTACCAGCAACAAACATTAATTGCATGGTGAAGGATGTTTTGAGTGTCTATGACCTGATATCAAAATATAAACATACAGACTTATTTGGGAGGCAAAGGAGTGAATAAGAATGGATTGTTTATGTTATAGAAAACAGCATTGGGTTTCTATAAAGAGAAAAATTATCCTGGTATATTTAATATAGATTGGATTTATAAAAAATAAATTTTCATGTAACTTTTGATAACGATTGGATGAAACAAGTTGTTCAGGTATTAAAAGGAAGCTAATGATGGGTCATGAACTAAAAATACAGTCCCTTAGAGGAAGTGTGGTTATTGTTGATAGGAATTCCAAGTTTTTTATATGATTGGTAACTTGGAAGATGGAACACAGTTAAGAGAGGACTTTTTTTAAAATAGGTGATTTGAAATGAAAAGAGATTACTTATATGAAAGTTGTCCATGTAAATGATGTGTAGTAAATGAAAGTACCAAATAAGCGTAAAATACTCAGAATCCAAAAAGCTGACTTCTTTTCTGGATGCATCACTCCTGGCAGCCAAATATGACCTGTTACAAAGAGGAGATTTTTGGTCCAGTTCTTGTGGTTCTGGAGACAGAAACATTGGATGAAGCCATCCAGATTGTAAATAACAACCCATATGGAAATGGAACTGCTATCTTCACCACCAATGGAGCCACTGCTCGGAAATATGCCCACTTGGTGGATGTCGGACAGGTTTGTGAACAGAATTTTTAAGAGATTCTTATATCTATTTCCTAAGAGGAAACAGTAAATAATGGTGAGTCATTGGTTTAAGATTGTCCCCATGACCTCCCACATTGCCCCATTTCTTCCTCAGGAATGAAAGTTCATGGGGTAGAGGACAGGGTGGAAGGTGGGTATTCAAAACTGGTCTCTGATACCGTTGTGCTTCTAAATGGAGAGTTTCTTTGTCCTTAGGGTATGACATGGATTTGTTCTGTTTTAGGTGGGAGTGAATGTCCCCATTCCAGTGCCTTTGCCAATGTTCTCATTCACCGGCTCTCGATCCTCCTTCAGGGGAGACACCAATTTCTATGGCAAACAGGTAACTTTTGAGTTAAAATTTTTGTCTTTTCCCTTAAGAAATTTTCTTAAAGATATTCAGGAGCAAGGATTCTGCAAGGAAGGGCCTGCCAGCAGCATCTGTGGGGTCATAATCAGTGCTTCTCAGAAGGTTCCCTAAAAAAGATTTAAAAGTTAACAAAATTTTGCCAAAGCTGCTTCTTCCTGAATAACTCAAAGCAACAAAGTTTTGAGGAAAGAGTATGGGGAAGTCCAAGCCCTTGTATATGCCACTTCCTGAGCGTGTGACCCTCTTCGCCATCTCTCCCCTTTCATCTGACTAACTCCTAATCATCTGTCATGTCTCAATTTAAAGAATGAGCTCCTCCAGAAAACCTCCTCCAACTGCCACCACCCCTCCCTCAGTGCTGGGTGGTGTGATCCCCAGTGTGTTCCCATTGCACATAGTTTTTCTGTAATAGTTATTCATTTACAAAAAATGTTATTGAGCACCTTCTTTGTAGCAGACATTATTACTTTTTTTTTTTTTTTTTTTTTTGTGAGACACAGTCTCGCTCTGTTGCCCAGGCTGGAGTGCTGTGGCATGGTCTCAGCTCACTGCAACCTCAGCCTCCAGGGTTCAAGCAGTTCTCCTGTCTATGCCTCCTGAGTAGCTGAGATTACAGGCACGCACCACCACGCCCCCCCAATTTTTGTATTTGTAGTAGAGATGGGGTTTTGCCATGTTGGCCAGGCTGGTCTCAACCTCCTTACCTCAGGTGATCTGCCTGCCTTGGCCTCCCAAAGTGCTGGGATTACAGGAGTGAGTCACTGAACCCAGCTTAGTCACAGCTTTTGTAAAAATGACTAATTTGATACTAGTTACATTTCTTTTAAGCAAAACAGAGTACAACTATTGTTTAAAAATTGTTGCCTGCCCACCCTCTCATTTATTTATTTATTTATTTTTGAGATGGGAGTCTTGCTCTGTTGCCCAGGTTGGAGTGCAGTGGTGCAATCTCAGCTCATTTGCAACCTCCACCTCCCAGGTTCAAGCAATTCTGCCTCAAGCTCCCAAGTAGCTGGGATTACAGGCACCGGCCACCATACCCAGCTATTTTTTTTTTTTTTTTTTTAAATAGAGACGGAGTTTCGCCACGTTGGGCCAGGCTGGTCTCGAGCTCATGGCCTCAAGTGATCCGCCTGCCTCAGCCTCCCAAAGTGCTGATATTACAAGTGTGAGCCACCACTCCTGGCTGCACCCCCCAATTTAATTATTATAAATTACTCTGGTAATCTGGTAAAATGTCATTCTAGCTTGCTAGTAATTATATAAGTGTTAAATCTGCACGATGTATTATTCTCTTTTGCTCAAGCCTACTCTTATAAAATAAACTATATCTAGCTGGGTGTGGTGGCTCACGCCTGTAATCCCAGCACTTTGGGAGGCCGAGGCGGGTGGATCATAAGGTCAGAAGATCGAGACCATCCTGGCTAACATGGTGAAACCCCATCTCTACTAAAAATACAACAAATTAGCCGGGCGTGGTGGCGGGCACCTGTAGTCCCAGCCACTTGGGAGGCTGAGGCAGAAGAATGGCATGAACTCAGGAGGCAGAGCTTGCAGTGAGCTGAAATCACACCACTGCACTCCAGCCTGGGCGACAGAGTGGGACTCCATCTCAAAAAAAATATATAAAATAAAATAAAGTATATCTATCTATATATAGAGAGAGTTAAATATGCTGAATTTTTGGGCTCACATGTTATAGGTAATTTAGAAGTGAATTTGTATAATGTCAGATATTTTACTTTAGATTTGTAAGATGCTTTGGGTTTGCCACTTCAATATAGAGCTCATGATCTCTGATAATTATCAGAAATAGCCGACTAGGCACAGTGGCTCATGCCTGTAATCCCAGCACTTTGGGAGGACAAGACTGGAGGATCACCTGAAGTCAGGTGACCAGCCTGGCCAACATGGTGAAACCCCGTCTCTACTGAAAATACAAAACTAGCTGGGTGTGGTGGCACACACCTGTAATCCCAGCTACTCAGAAGGCTGAGGCAGGAGAATCACATGAACCTGGGAGGCAGAGGTTGCAGTGAGCCGAGAGAGACTCCTTCTCTAAATAAATAAATAAATAGATAGATAGATAGATAGATAGATAGATAGGAGGCAGAGGTTGCAGTGAGCCGAGAGAGACTCCTTCTCTAAATAAATAAATAAATAAATAAATAAATAAATAAATAAATAGATAAATAAATAAATAAATGGCCTACTATATAATGGCTGGGAGCATGGTGGCTCACACTTGTAATTCCAGCACTTTGAGAGGCCGAGGAAGGCGGATCACTTGAGGCCAGGAATTCGAGACCAGCCTGGTGAACATGGTGAAACCCCATATCCACTAAAAATACAAAAATTAGCCAGGCATGGTAGCAGGTTCCTGTAATCCCAGCTACTTGAGAGGCTGAGGCAGGAGAGTTGCTTGAACCTGGGAGGCAGAGGTTGCAGTGAGCTGAGATCATGCCACTGCACTTCAGCCTAAGTGAGAAAGCAAGACTCCATCTCAAACAAAAAAGAAAGAAATACTAGTTTCAGCATAATAATGATGGCTAAGGTTTGATTGTTTACTATCTGCCAGGTATTATGTTAAATGTTTTAGATCAATTATCTTATGAACAATATATATTGGATTCTGATTACATTTCTCAATTAGGAAAGTGAGTAGCACTTTATAATACCTCCTTCAAAAGCTAATTAAAAGAAGAATCATGAAACCCCAGAAATATATGCTAACTTTTTTTCTGTTTTCCTTAGGGCATCCAATTCTACACTCAGTTAAAGACCATTACTTCTCAGTGGAAAGAAGAGGATGCTACTCTTTCCTCACCTGCTGTTGTCATGCCTACCATGGGCCGTTAGACATAAGTTTGTTTAAGACTCAGTCCATCCTGAGTAATCTCCCTTTATTTTTGAGCAGCTTCATTTGTCAGCTTTGCTCAGATCAGATCTATGGGACTGGACTACACTGTAACTAAAATCTTCCTCAGGACTATTAACCCCAGCAAAGTTTCTATAGGGAGATGCCTAGTGTAACAATGAAATCAGATTTTTCACTTGCTCTTCATACATTTTTGAGGTAACTGTTGTAACTATGAAATGCTTATCTGAAATTAGTGCTTAAACCTGATTCCCCTTTTCTGATGATTTGAAGGGGAGAAACGCCAGTGTATGTAAAGAAAATGTTCCGGCTAGGCGCAGTGGCTCATGCCTGTAATTCCATCATTTTGGGAGGCCATGGTGGGCAGACTGCTTGGGCCCAGGAGTTGAAGACCAGCCTGGGCAACATGGCGAAACCCTGTCTCTATTTTAAAAAATTGAAAAAGTAAAAAAAGAAAAGGGAATTTTTTTTTTTTTAAAAGAAAATGTTCCAATAATTGCAAGAAGAACTCTTAGATGGGGAAACAGGACAGAAATAACTCACTGTTTTTGGTTGATCCTCAAACATAGCACTACCTAAATGCCACTGGGAGAGACCTCCTGCAAAGCTTTCTTTAGCCCCTCTTTTATCCCACAATACACAAGATATAATCCATTTTTATATATCCCAAAGTTATGGCAACAGCTTCTTTCTTTTCTGCTCAATGCCACTTTGTTTCCTAGTAATTCATGACCACTATTAGTTCTATCATTGTCACTGTTCCTGCTTCTTCAAGATCACTTCTCAAGGATACCTCAGTAAGCAGTGGATAAATCAAATCAACTTTTTGTTATATGTGCCAAGTACTAACTTTCAGGGTCCTCTTCAGCAATCATTAATTAATGCTTCAGCCATTAATTCAGATGCAAATAATTTTCTTTTTTCTTTTTTTTGAGATGGAGTTTCGCTCTTGTTGCCCAGGCTGGAGTGCAATGGTGTGATCTTGGGTCACCGCAATCTCCACCTCCCAGGATCAAGCAATTCTCCTGCCTCAGCCCCCACTAGTAGCTGGGATTACAGGCATGTGCCACCACACCCAGCTAATTTTGTATTTTTAGTAGAGACGAGGTTTCTCCATGTTGGTCAGGCTGGTCTCGAACTCCTGACCTCAGGTGATCCACCTGCCTCGGCCTCCCAAAGTGCTGGGATTACAGGCATGAGCCACCGCGCCTGGCCAGATGCAAATAATTTTGTTTAGAAAATTATTTCAAAAGTTATTTTAGGTCCAGAAATCAAGGAGTATTCCAACCATGAAAATGGGTAAGACACCTGCCTTAAGCAAATCTAACCTGCTATTACTTGCCAAATTTTATATATTCTTTTCTCTTGTCTGTATTTCTAATTAGTGATTTTTTTAATAAAGAATTCTTCATGTAGAGCAATTGACTGGGCCTAAGAAATTTCAAAGCTTTTCATGACATAAAGTGGTTAAAAAAAAAATGCTTTGACAGTCTTCTGCCATTAGTTCAACTGCCTTTATGCTTTTTTTTTGGAGATGGCATTTCGCTCTTATTGCCCAGGCTGGAGTACAGTGGCGTGATCTCGGCTCACTGCAACCTCCGCCTCCCGGGTTCAAGCAATTCTCCTGCCTCAGCCTCCCAAGTAGCTGGGATTTCAGGCATACGCCACCACACCTGGCTAATGTTTTTGTATTTTTAGTAGAGACGGGGTTTCTCCATATTGGTCAGGCTGGTCTTGAACTCCCGACCTCAGGTGATCTGCCTGCCTTGGCCTCCCAAAGTGCTGTGATTACAGGTGTGTCCCACCACCCCCAGCCGCCTTTATGCTTTTTGTTTCTTTGATATATCTAAACTTAAGATCAGAACAGAAATTCATGTGCTGAACAGAATGGATTCTTTTTGCAGTACCATCCCAATTGAATCCTCTCTTTATTTTCCTGCGTCCTTACTAGTCACTTTGATAGTGCTAACTAACCTACACTATGGGGGTTATTCATGAATTAAGGATGATTAAAAAAAAAAAAAAAGACCTTGAAAATGTTGTGTACCCTGTGGATCTGAGGCTTATTACTAACCACCTGGCTGGATAGAATATCAAAACCTTCAATCACTTAAGGTGACTGGAACTTTTGTAAAATACACTTATGACCCTGCTGGGCCTTTTTTTTTTTTTTTTTTTTTTTTTTTT
>NW_016807225.1:484191-488383 GCF_001698545.2 Rhinopithecus bieti | reverse complement strand
TTTTTTTTTTTTTTTTTTTTTTTTGGTGCTTTCCTAAAGATGAGGCAATAGAAATTTATAATTTGAGACTACAGTGCCCCTTGTTTTAGCTCTTATCACAGCTGGCAACTGGTAGTGATTTTGTTGTTGTTGTTGTTGTTTTGTTTTGTTTTGTTTTGAGATGGAGTCTCGCTCTGTTGCCCAGGGTGGAGTGGAGTGGGATGATTTCAGCTCACTGCAACCTCCGCCTCCTGGGTTCTCAATCTCCTGGCCTCATGATCCGCCCGCCTCGGCCTCCCAAAGTGCTGAGATTATAGGTGTGAGCCACTACGCCTGGCCCTGGTAGTGATATTTAATCCAATCCAACAACTATAGGCTGGGTTAAATAAAAGGTCATTATTGTCTATATTCCAAGTGGAATTAAATGTAGTCACAGAGACTCCTTACATTTTCCTTATATTTAAGGGAAGTCACTTCTAAAACACACACTAATCAGAATTGTGCTGCTCAGAGTTTCTTATTTCTTAGATGAAAAATACTCATCAGTTATATTCATGTGATCGCAGCTAAAAAGTCAGTATTTTCTCTTTTTTTTTACTCTAATGTGGCTTCGTTTGAAATTTCTCAGATTCTACATTGTACTAATTGATTATGAATAACAAATTATAAATAAAAAACTCTTAAAAGAGAAAAACTTGGCTTAAAAAAAATCATTTCATATTACCTTATAAGCCTTTGTCCTCTAGGTTGTAATGACTCTGACTTCCCACCTGTGATGGAAAGCCAAGAGTCACAAGGTCACTATGTTTACTCTTACATAAAAGATAGTACACATTGTGGCTAGGCTGCTTACTTCAAAAGGCAACCTATAGGTTTCCACGCAAAAAGAGGCACACATTTGCATTTGCGTTAGTATAATATGCATTTTTATGGATATTGCTTTAAAATTTTATGTAATCTACTAATGCTGTTTATTATTCATTCCACTGATCCCTGAAGTCTCTTAACTAGTAGACTAGTAGAGAAAATAACTGATTTAGCAAGAAGCAACATGGGGAAGGGTGACAACAATATGTATTGTTTGATAAGAGAGACTCCTTACTGTGTCAGACTCTTGAGGTCCTTTTGGAATAGTGGGTAGCACCACTTTACCAGAAGAGTCTGATATTGGAATTTGCTGGGTGATGAAGATTCTGGCTTGAAGCTTACTTTCATCCCTGCAATAATGACAAAATAACAGAGCCATCAACAACTGTACACACAGAAAACCTGGTTTAGAATAACAGACTTGTCATATTAACTTTCAATTAGCACATTCAAGATGCCCACAAGAACCATCGTGTTGGGCTCATGTTTATTACTTTAGCAAGAGAGCTCTTACCCAAATTCCTTTGTTTCCCCACTGTCAGAAACAACATAGTCTGGAACTGGAGGCCTAGAACTCTGGTTGTATTTCCTGTGGTAGGTGAAAGTCAACAAAGATAATGAATGAGGCAGTGTCTCCTCATGCCGTCATATTTTCTTTTCATATTTTAATTTTTTTTTATTTTCTATTTTGGTGGGTGATAGTAGGTATATGTATTTGTGGGGTACGTGAGATGTTTTGATACAGGCATTCAATGTGAAATCACATCATAGAGAATGAAGTATCCATCCCTTCAAGTATTTATCCTTTGTGTTACAATCCAATTATACTCTTTTAGTTATTTTAAAATGTACAACTGGCCAGGTGCAGTGGCTCATGCCTGTAATCCCAGCACTTTGGGAAGCCGATGTGAGTGGATCACCTGAGGTCAGAAGTTTGAGACCAGCCTGGCCAACATGGTGAAACCCTGTCTTTACTAAAAATAAAAAATTAGGGCCGGGCACAGTGGCTGAGTGCCTGTAATCTCAGCATTTTAGGAGGCTGAGGCGGGTGGGTCACCTCAGGTCAGGAGTTCAAGACCGGCATGGCTAACATGGTGAAACTCCCGTCTCTACAAAAAATACAAAAATTAGCCGGGCATGGTGGTGGCGCCTGTTAATCCCAGCTACTCGGGAGGCTGAGGCACGAGAATCACTTGAACCCAGGAGACAGAGGTTGCAGTGAGCCGAGACTGCACCACTGCACTCCAGCCTGGGCGACAGAATGAGACTGCTTCTCAAAAAAAAAAAAAAAAAATTAGCCAGACCACATGTGGCACATGCCTGTAGTCTCAGCTACTCAGTAGACTCAGGTGGGAGGATCATTTGTGCCTGGGAAGTGGAGGTTACAGTGAGCTGTGATTGTGCCACTGCACTCTGGCCTGGGTGACAGAATGAGACCCCCATCTAAAAAAAAAAAAAAAAAAAATTACTTATCTTTGCAAACCAATAAAATCTTAATATTGTTATGTCTATCTTCAGTTGCCACTCATTCAGCTGAGCAATATTGTAACTTCTTAGTAAGCACTATAAACATCTAAGATGAATCTTTCCCCTCCCCCTGTAATTCCAATTCATCTTTCATTTTCATGCTCATTCATCTCCCACTCTTTATCTCTGGGAGCTGCAGTGGTTAAGCAGTAGGGCCTTTTTATATTTTCTGGTCCTTTCTCATCCCTTTAGTTCTAAGTAAGAAAAATAAGTTCATTATTCCTATGTGGTTTCTGGATTTGATAACAACTTGGTATTTCAATGCAGAAATTGGGAGTTACCTAGAAGGACAGCCATTCATTTTGCAAAGAGCAATCGCAAGACTTTTCCTTCTGCTCCCAGGTCAAATCTCCAATATCCACATTTCCTTCAATATGTGTCCTGAAGAATTTCAGAGGAAAAAAATGCAAAAGGAAAATATCATCAAATAGGCTTCTCCTCTTTTAAAAAATATATAATGTGTAAATGTAAGATAAATTCCATACCATAATTGAATATTATGAAACAACTAGAGGCCAGGTGCGGTGTTTCACACCTGTAATCCCAGCACTTTGGGAGGCCGAGGCGGGTGGATCATCTGAGGTCAGGAGTTCGAGACCAGCCTGGACAATGAGGTGAAAACCCATCTCTACTAAAAATACAAAAATTAGCCAGGCGTGGTAGCACATGCCTGTAGTCCCAGCTATTCAGGAGGCTGAGGCAGGAGAATCACTTGAACCTGGGAGGCGGAGGTTGCAGGGAGTTGAGATCATGCCACTCTACTCCAGCCTTGGCAACAGAGTGAGACTCTGACTCAAAAAAAATAAAAAAAATAAAAAACTAATATAACATTATTTATCTAGAGACACACACAGACAAAGGGAACAAGAAAAAAAAGAAGTTTTTTAGGCCGGGCGCGGTGGCTCACACCTGTAATCCCAGCACTTTGGGAGGCCGAGGTGGGCGGATCATGAGGTCAGCAGATCAAGACCATCCTGGCTAACACAGTGAAACTCCATCTCTACTAAAAAATACAAAAAAATTAGCTGGGTGTGGTGGCACGTGCCTGTAGTCCCAGATACTTGGAAGGCTGAGGCAGGAGAATGGCGTAAACCCGGGAAGCGGAGCTTGCAGTGAGCTGAGATCCGGCCACTGCGCTCCAGCCTGGGCGACAGAGCGAGACTCCGTCTCAAAAAAAGAAAAAAAGTTGTTTGGTGAAATTACTGACGTGTTTTTCCATTAACATTTCTTTTTGTATTAAATATTTTACTGTGAAAACAGTGTAACAAAATTTAAAAAATAACGCAAAACTTACGTAGTCTATTTTCTTACCTTCAAACAAAGCTGCAGGTAAGCTTTCCAGACAAGTCTCTATCTACACTACAACTTTCCCAGAGGACTCATAGTCTACTTTCTGTTTATAAAAGCTAACATGAGGCCTGGCACAGTGGCTCACGCCTGTAATTCCAGCACTTTGGGAGGCTAAGGCGGGCAGATCATGAGATCAAGAGATCGGACCATCCCGGCCAACATGGTGAAATGAAATACACACAAAGGGAACAAGATAAAAAAAAAAAGTTGTTTAGTCTCTACTAAAAATACAAAAATTAGCTGGGTGTGGTGACGGGCGCCTGTAGTCCCAGCTACTTGGGAGGCTGAGGCAGAAGAATTGCTTGAACCCCAGAGGCAGAGGTTGCAGTGAGCCGAGATCACGTCACTGCACTGCAGCCTGGCGACACAGTGAGATTCCGTCTCAAAATAATAATAATAATAATATAATAATAATAATAATAATAATAAAAGCTAACATGTAGAGTACTGGTATTGTAAAAAATATTTT
>NW_016807225.1:462521-481352 GCF_001698545.2 Rhinopithecus bieti | reverse complement strand
AGACAGTGTTTTGCTCTTGTCACCCAGGCTGGAGTGCAATGGCATGACCTTGGCTCATTGCAACTTCCACCTCCTGGATTGAAGCGATTCTCCTGCCTCAGCCTCCCAAGGAGCTAGGATTACAGGCATGTGCTACCACACCCAGCTAATTTTTGTATTTTTAGTAGAGACAGGGTTTCACCATGTTGGCCAAGGCTGGTCTCAAACTCCTGACTTCAGGTGATCCACCCTCCTCGGCCTCCCAAAGTGCTGGGATTACAGGTGTGAGCCACCACGCCCAGCCTAATTTTTGTATTTTTAATGGGACAGGGTTTCACCATGTTGGCCAGGCTGGTCTTGAACTCCTGGCCTCAAGTGACCCATCCGACTTGGCCTCCCAAAGTGCTGGGATTACAGGTGTGAGCCACCATGCCTGGCCTACAAATAATTGTTATATTAATTTTTTTAATTATATGGTTGGATATTATTACCTATGAATTTCATCTCAGGATAGTAAAGAAAATAGTACAAAATATTTCTGAAAGTATGCTTATCAAAAATGTTTAACCTGGCTGGATGCAGTGGCTCACGCCTATAATTCCATCACTTTGAGAGGCTGAGGCAGGAGGATCACTTGAGGCCAGGAGTTCAAGACCAGTCTGGGCAACATAGTGAGCCCCTGTCTTTTAAAAAAAAAAAAAAAATTTTCACCTGAATCTAATCAGGCTTTTATAACAAATTTCCAATTTACGGGAAACAAAGGAACAAGTGAAAAGATACATAATGACCTTATATATCTTAAATAAAAAACAACCTATGGTACAAATAGTCTCCTTAACAAGACTTCTATCATGAGACAGAGGGGAATGTACTATGAATACATCCAAAGCCCCACATGCTATGCTAAGCCTAGAGATTACAAAGATGAGTAAGTCAGTTCCTGTCCTCAAGTAACCTACTGAGAAATCTATTCAATACTTGAATATTATAAAACTAAACTTTTCAGACTTCCATTTCTGTAAAGGACACAAAACTAGCAGCAAGAAAAGATAATAAAGTATTGCTAGTACCATTTTTCGGCCTCCAGAAGATCCTGATTCACACTATTGGTGCTGTGCTCTCTGCCATCAAATGTTCTGATTTTGGGATATTCTGTTCTTCTTGCACATGCTGCTCTCATTTTTAAATTGAAAGCAGCTTGTGCTATCTGCTTATAATGCTTCCTGCTAATTAGGATCTGTTGCTTCACTTGGTGTAGAGCATCTAAAAAGAATCTTTCCACTTCTGTTCTCTCATCCAGTATGTTCTTGGCCAGCTTCTTCACGCGATTCATTTCCCTGTCTTTCATCTGAAGAAGGTGCTGCAGCTTGTCAATTTCTACCTGACCTGCTTGGTTCTCTATCATTGCGTGTTGCTGCAGTTTTAAAACTTCACTCTCAAACTCTTTGGTCATGTAACCCAGAGCAGTCTCCAAGTTTACTACCTTCTTCTGAAGGGTTTGGATTTGTGATCTCTGCTGGACAAGTTGCATAATCTTTTCCTTAATCAACAGATCATTGATCTCCTAAAATAGAAAGAGAGGTGTTTTTTTTTTTTTTGAGATGGAGTCTCGCTCTGTCGCCCAGGCTGGAGTGCAGTGGCACGATCTCAGCTCACTGCAACCTCCATATCCTGGGTTCAAGCAATTCTTCTACCTCAGGCTCCTGAGTAGCTGGGATTACAGGTGCCCACCACCACACCCAGCTAATTTTTGCATTTTTAGTAGAGACAGGGTTTCACCATGTTTGCTAGGCTGGTCTCGAATTCCTGACCTCAGGCTATCCGCCTGCCTTGGCCAGGGTAACAGGCATGAGCCACTGTGCCTGGCGGATTTTTTTTTTTTTAATCATTCCAGAACTTAGGAAGTTCCTCACTAATTTCCATTACTTCATGAGATTTGAGTTTTATGCCAGGCTGAGGTGATATTTTGGTATTGTATGTAGAGAGTAACAAACATCCTAGGATCCTTGTTGGGACTTGGGAAGGCAATCTACTAATTGTGAATTTTGCTAATTAAGAAACTTTCTTGCAGCCATAAAAAAAGAATGAAGGGCTGAGCATGGTGGCTCATGCCTGTAATCCTGGAGCTTTGGAAGGCCGTGGCTAGATCACCTGAGGTCAGGAGTTCGAGATCAGCCTGGCCAACATAGCAAAACCCTGTCTCTACTAAAAAATACAAAAATTAGCTCGCCATGGTGGTGCATGCCTGTAGTACCAGCTACTCAGGAGGCTGAGTTAGGAGAATCACTTGAACCCAGGAGGTAGAGGTTGCAGTGAGCCAAGATCATGCCACTGCATTCTAGCCTGGGTGAGAATGAGACTCCGTCTCTCTCTCTCTCTCTCTCTCTCTCTCTCTCTCTACATATATATATACACACACACATATATAAACTATACAGCAAAACATTAATAACTATATTGGAAACTGTGGCATATCCTTGTTGCTTATACCAATATCTATTTTCCCTTTCTCTTTCCTCCTTAGTAGTAAAACCCCAACTTCATTCAGAAAGGCAGTTAAGTCCATCTGAAAATTCCCAGTCTCCCTTGAAGTTCAGCATAGCCATTTTCTAGTCAATGATATGTAAATAGAAATGTGTGTAGGACTTCCAGAAAGACCTCTTAAAGGCACACTTTTTTCTTTTTTTCTTCCTTCCTGCTATTTAAAGGAATGGTTAGAGCTCCAGCAGCCCCCACTGGGCTGTGAGGTAAGTTTGAGGATGTAAGCCAAGTGTTGCAGAGCAGAGTTAAGGGAGCTGAGTGTCTATTAACTTTGTGGCACTACCATTCCTGCTGTGGATTGCTTACCTCCAGGACTCCTTTAGGTGAAAGAATAAACCCTTGTGTGGTGATGCCACTGATGTCAGGACTGTTACTCACAGCTAAATGTATTCCTAAGTGACTCAGGGACCAACTCTAGGCAAAGAAAAATGAATATTCTAAGGTAGTAGAGGATAAGGGTCTTATTTATGTTTCTGATATATTCTTTATAAAGTTGAGTCTAATGCTTCTTATAAGCATTATAAGATTGAGTATTTAACCTTTACAGATAAAAAAAGTACATCATCCAGACAGATGAAAAATGGTCTCATTGTCCTTATATATCATTATTACACTCGATTTTTGGTATTTATCAACCCAATCCTTAAATAAAGAAAAAAAGGACACCAAGTCTAAATGAGAGGGAACCTTTTGATGTAAAAGTAAAGTATGACTCTCTTGCAGCTTCTGGGAGTTTTTTTGTAGAGCGTCAGCTTCCTTCAGGTGATATGCCAGGGCTTTCTGGAGATAAACATTCTCTTTAAAAACATTTCTTCCAGCGTCGTTCAATTGCCTGAAATAGATATAAGATCTCAAAACACAGGTCTTTTAGATATCGCCAAAATAGCAAAATGATTGCTTTACCACCTGCACCCCCCAATATTAGCAATAGTGACCACCACTTATTTAGCATATGGTGGGTACTCAATAGTTAGGTGGGAATCTTGTAATTTAAGTTCTCGCCCAATAAAAAAGTGAAAACGGCTGAATGCAGTGGCTCACATCTATAATCCCAGCACTTTGGGAGGTTGAGACAGGAGGATCACTTGAGTCTAGGAATTTCAGACCAGCCTAGGCAACACAGTGAGACCCAATCTCTAAGAAAATCTAAAAAATTAGCCAGACATGGTGGTTTGCACCTGTAGTCTGTCGCAGCTACTCAGGTAGCTGAGGAAGGAGAACCACTTGAGCCCAAGAAGTCAAGGCTACAGCAGTGAGCCATGACTGCACCAGTGACAGAACGAAACCCTGTCTCAAAAATAAATAAATCAATAAAGTGAAAAAGGACAGGTTACTTCTAGTCCAAGGCAGTTAAGAGCAGGTATGAGTCTCCCATGCTGTTTCCTGTCCACATGACTGGACATGAAAAACTCAAACATGGCAGAGGTGCAAGAAGGAAGCAGCGAGGTTCCTGAATCATCTCTGGAGGAGAGCTGCCAGACCCACATAGGATTGTTCCATGAACAAGAAATAAACCATTAAGACTTGAGAGTTAGATATACTTCCACTAATATACCTCATGACAACCCTGCAAGATTGCTATTATTAGCCCTGCTTTTATTATCTATTTATTTTTATAAACTCAGATGACTGGGAGAAGTAAATTAGCCCTACTTTTAGATGAAGAAATTTAACTTCAAGAAAGTTAAGAAATGTGGCTTGGCGCAGTGGCTCACATCTGTAATCCCAACACTTGGGGAGGCCAAGGCGGGTGGATTGCTCGAGCCCAGGAGTTCAAGACCAGCCCGGGCAACATGGTAAAACCCAGTCTCTACAAAAAATACAAAAATTAGCTGGGCGTGGTGGCACATGCCTGTAGTCCCAGCTACTCTGGAGGCTGACATGGGAGGATCACTTGAGCCCAGGAGGTGGAGGATGCAGTGAACCACAATCACGCCAATGTACTCCATCCTGGGTGACAAAGCCAGACCCTGTCTCAAAAACAAAGAAACAAACAAAAAGGTAAGAAATCTTCCTATGGTTAGTTAGTATACATGTTGAGAACCAAAGTCAAGTTCAGGCTGGGCACAGTGGCTCATGCCTGTAATCCCAACACTTTGGAAGGCCGAGGTGGGTGAATCACTTGAGGTCAGGAGTTCAAGACCAGCCTGGCCAAGATGGTGAAACCCTGTCTCTACTAAAAATACAACAATTAGCTGGGTGTGGTGGCGGGTGCCTGTAATCCCAGCTACTCAGGAGGCTGAGACATGAGAATCGCCTGAACTTGGGAGGCAGAGGTTGCAGTGAGCTGAGATCATGCCGCTGCACTCCAGTCTGGGTGACAGAGCGAGACTCCATCTCAAAAATATAAAATAAATAAATAAATAAATAAGTTCAAAGCCCAGGTTCTTCCCACCACACCTTGCTGCCACAGAAAGAGTGGAGGAGAAACGGGTAGGAGTACACAAAGAAAAACAGTGAGGGACAGTAGACCAGAAAATTTGAAGCAAGTAAGCCAGAACAGAAGGGGGAAGACAAGAAGGTAAGAAGAAAACAGACCAGCAAAGAGGCAAGCGAGGCTATCAGAGTCAGAAAGGAGGCAGCAGTCTCTTACACAACAGCCTCATGGTGGGCTCTCTCTGCCAGCATTATTATCTTCTTTTCAGCCTCTTGTTCTAGTCGGTGCTAAAAAAGAAAATGGGCTGCTTAAATAGTTATGCCTCTAACAACAAATTTTACTCATCAAAAAGTATTTTAGAATGTCAAATAAAAAACTCCTATCCCCATGACCTGAAAGAAGAACTCCCAAGCACTAAGCACTGGTGGAGGAGCCAAAAAAGAGGACAGTGTAAACACAGGAACCTTAGGGTACCGCCCCATTTCCCCACTTAAGCAAGCAATATGACATATAAATAGGGGAGAAAAATCACTTCCATATTGGAAAGCAGAACCAGGAGGAATTTCTGCTAAATGCACTGAAATGAGAGTTATTCATGTATTCATTCAGGAATGGAAGCCCTCAGGACTAGGCTGTTCTCAGTAGCCTCTCCCTCTACTCCACCCTAATCTTGATTTCTTTTTTACTTGGTATAGAAAATAAAAATTAGAAGTGCTTGGTCAGTCTACAAAATACTATCAGCATTGGCCGGGCACAGTGGCTCACGTCTGTAATCCCAACACTTTGGGAGGCCGAGGCGGGTGGATCACCTGAGGTCAGGAGTTCAAGACCAGCCTGACCAACATGGAGAAACCTCATCTCCACTAAAAATACAAAATTACCCGGGTATGGTGGCACATGCCTGTAATCCCAGCTACTCGGTAGGCTGAGGCAGGAGAATCACTTGACCCCGGAAGGCAGAGGTTGCAGTGAGCCGAGATCGCGCCACTGCACTCCAGCCTGGGCAACAAGAGTGAAACTCCGTCTCAATAAAATAAATAAATAAATAAAAAATAAAAGAATACTATGCGCACTAATAATTACCAGATTGTTTTAGATACTGAAATTCTGTGGTGAACAAAACAGACAAGGTCCCTCATCTCATGAAGCTTATATTCTAGGGTGAAATCTAAACAATAAGCAATAATTATCATGTTTTGAGCATTTACTATGTGCCAGGAACAGTTTTAAGAACATTACATGTATCATTTATCTGTCACAGCAACCCTGTAATATAGATACTACTATTATGCCCAAAAACAGGGACTGAGGAAACAAAGAAAGGTTGGCCGGGCGTGCTGGCTCATGTTTGTAATCCTAGCACTTTGGGAGGCCAAGGTGGGATGACTGGAGCTCAGGAGTTAGAACCCAGCTCTAGGACTCCCCATCTCTGGGAGTCTCCCTCTGTTGCCCAGGCTGAAATACAATGGCGTGGTCTCGGCTCACTGCAACCTCCGCCCCCCGGGTTCGATCGATTCTTCCACCTCACCCTCCCGAGTACCTGGGATTACAGGCACCTACCACCATGCCCAGCTAATGTTTGTATTTTTGTAGAGACAGGGTTTCAGCATGTTGGCCAGGCTGGTCTTAAACTCCTGACCTCAGGTGATCCACCTGCCTCAGCCTCCCAAAGTGCTGGGATTACAGGCGTGAGCCACCATGCCCAGCCAAAAAAAAATTTTTTAATTAGGCATGGTAGTGTGTACCTGTGGTCCCGCTACTCGGAAGACTGAGACAGGAGGATTGTATGAGACTGGGAGGTGGAGGCTGCAGTGAGCCATGATTGTGCCACTGCACTCCAGCCTGGGTGACTCTGTCTTAAAAAAAAAAAAAAAAAAAGAGAGAAGAGGTTGGTGACTTGCCCAAAGTCACAAAGCTAGTAAGTGGCAGAGCAGGGATTTATATGCAGGCAATCTGATGCTATACAGTCCCCTAACAAGTAAACAAATAATTTATAGACTGTGATAAATGCTATCAATAAAATAAATGGGATAATAAGGTAGATAGTAACTAGAGGAGGTCATTTTATTATTTATTTATTCTTATTTTTGAGACAGAATCTCACTCTGTCACCCAGGCTGGAGTGCAGTGGCATGATCTTGGCTCACTGCAACATCTGTCTCCCAAGTTCAGGTGATTCTCATGTCTCAGCCTCCCGAGTACCTGGGACTACAGGCGTGCACCACCATGCCCAGCTAATTTTTGTGTTTTTAGTAGAGACAGGGTTTCACTATGTTGACCAGGCTGGTCACAAACTCCTGTCCTCAAGTGATCCACCAGCCTTGGCCTCTCAAAGTGCTAGGATTATAGGCGTGAGCCACTGTGCCCAGCCTCATTTTAGATTAGAGTTTAGGAAATCTCTCTCTAAAGAAATGATAATATGAGCTCTAAATAAGAATAATCCAGAGCTGGAGGAACAGCATTCCAGAAAGAGGGACTAGCAATATAAAAATATGGATGTAGAGGCCAGGAGTGGTGGCTCATGCCTGTAATCCTACACTTTGGGAGGCCGAAGCGGGCAGGTCACCTGAGGTCAGGAGTTCGAGACCAGCCTGGCCAACATGGTGAAACCCCATCTCTACTAAAAATACAAAAATTAGCTACTCAGAAGGCTGAGGCAGGAGAATCAATTGAACCCAGGAGGCAGAGGTTGCAATGAGTCGAGATCATGCCACTGCACTCCAGCCTGGGTGACAGAGTGAGACCCTGTCTTAAAATATGTGTGTGTGTGTGTGTGTGTGTGTGTGTGTGTGTGTGTGTATGTAGGACAGGGCTTTGTGATTCAAAGAACAGAAAGAAATAAATGGGAAAATCAAACAAACACCAATGAGCTGGGAAATCCTTTATATGGCCGGTTGGGGCATGCTGAGGTATGAAGTAAATGAACAGGCCTATTGGAAAGCCCAATGCCATGAAGCAGCAGCATCGGGGCTCAAACCAGCACAGGAAAAATATCCACAAAGTTTACACCTAACATGGGAAGGCAGACCCTACTGTGATGTGAACATTCATTCCCATCCTTCTTTTTCCTTCCCAGCTTCCACTAGTGGCGAGGAAAACAAAATATTCACTTTCCCAGTAGTGTGTGTGTGTGTATGTATGAGAGAGAGAGAAACAGAAAGAGAGAGAGAGCGAGAGAGAGAGAGAGAGAACAGGGCCTTGCTCTGTCATCCAGGCTGGAATACAGTGACACAATCATGGATAATTGCAGCCCCGAATTCCTGGGCTCAAGCAATCCTCGAGCCTCAGTCTCCACAGTAGGTGGGACGACAGTGTGTGCCACCCAGCATTCTTTATAACATGGTCTGGTCAGTGATATGTAAGATGAAATGTGCTAGCTGCTTCTGGGCAAGTTGTTATGGCTTCCAGATAAAAGGGAGAGACACAGCTGGAGTCTCCCTTCTTGTCTTGAACACAAAGCTTCAAACTGCAGTAACTGTCTTGTAACCATGAGGAAAGGTCAGCAGCCATCTGCTCTCATATATAAAAATCATGTTTACATAAGCACTGTTACTCGGGTATTCTGTAAACTGATCAACTCTTTCTAACCTTTATTTTCTACACCAAATAGAAAAGAGATCAAGATTAGGGTGGAATAGGCTCCTGAGAACAGCCTATTCCCGAGGGTTTCCGTTCCTGACAGTGCCAGGGAGGGTCTCAGAGGGAAAGCCCCAGGGTGCTGCTCTTGCCCCATTTCTTTCTGGTTATTCCATACACAAACTGGAAACCTAGAGCCACTTTCTATAGCAATTCCTTTTATCTAAACCCCATAGGAGCAGGGCATGGTGGCTCATGCCTGTAATCCCAACACTTTGGGAGGTCAAGGTGGAAGGACTGCTGGAGCCCAGGAGTTCAAGACCAGCAACACAGTGAGACCCCATTTCAGTTTGTTGTTGTTGTTGTTGTTGTTGTTATTTGAGACAGTCTCGCTTTATCACCCAGGATGGAGTGCAGTGGAGTAGTCTTGGTTCACTGCAACCACTGCCTCTGGGGTTCAAGCAATTCTCCTGCCTCAGCCTCCTGAGTAGCTGGGATTACAGGTGCACACCACCATGCCTGGCTAATTTTTGTATTTTTAGTAGAGATGAGGTTTCACCATGTTGGCCAGGCTGGTCTCAAACTCCTGGCCTCAAATGATCCACCCACCCTGGCCTCCCAAAGTGCTGGGATTACAGGCATGAGCCACCACGCCAGGCCCAGCAAGACCTCATTTCTACAAAAAATAAAAATTAGCTAGGTGTGATGATACATGCCTGTAGCCCCAACTACTTAGGAGGCTGAGGTAGGAGGATTGCTTGAATCCAGGAGGTGGAGGTCAAGGCTGCAGTGAGCTGTGACTGCGCCACTGCACTCCAGTCTGGGCGACAGAGTAAGACCCTGTCTCAAACAAACAAACAAACAAACAAGTAACCAAACAAAACCTCATTTGCCCCACCCTCAAGTGCCTACATTCCTACCAATTTCTGAAAGAATCTATTTAATTCTTTCCTAAGAATAAAAAAATTAAAGAAAAGATTAAAGAACAACCAAGAATCCTCTGAAAGGATTCTGTAGAAGTGTTCCAATGTACTTCCCACAATTTGGAGAGTTAACTTCAGAAACGCAGAAAAAGTTGGAAGCTGTCTTGTGCTAAAGAACTTTTTTTTTGAGAAGGAGTCTTGCTCTACCACCCAGGATGGAGTGCAGTGGTGCAATCTCGCCTCACTGCAACCTCTGCCTCCTAAGTTCAAGCGATTCTCCTGCCTCAGCCTCCTGAGTAGCTGGGACTACAGGCACGTGCCACCACGCCTGGCTAATTTTTGTATTTTTGTAGAGATAGGGTCAGGCTGGTCTCAAACTCCTGACCTCAGATGATCCACCCACCTCGGCCTCCCAAAATGCTGGGATTACAGGTGTGAACCACCGTGCCCGGCCTTTTATTAGCATCTTTAGCTCAGCTTGACTAAGGAAACATCTTTGCACACATATGAGAGTGACTTCTCCACTCCCATCTTCCCTATATAATGGAGTACATTCCCTATATAATGGAGTCTTACCAGGGGAGTATCAAGCTGAGGGAGACATGTCCCAAAGCCTTCAGAAGAGGACAAGAATTTCTGAATGGGAATGAAAACAAGGACTACATATTGAGATTTCTAGAAGGTTTTATTTTCCCTGATTTTATTGTGCTATAATTTAGTAACAATCTTCTAATCTTCTATTAAGATACCAAATGGAAGGTTGATGTTTCAGAATGCATGTAAATACACTTATTTGCTCTAGTAAACAAAACATTTTAAATTAACCCTAATAATCTGTACCTTTTCTTCAAAAAATCTGCTTTCCAGTCTTCTAAGAGTCTCCTGATGTATCCGCTCTGTGTTTCTTAAATTCTCCTTCAGCTAAAATTAAAATAACAAACAAAAATGGTCAATAGAAAATGGGGTTCATTGGGCATATACTCAGAAATTATCAATAAGGAAACGTTTTCTGTTATACATTACCTCTTAATCCTGAACACACAGAAAAAAATCTGTGTTCCTGCCTCTGAGTACCAAATTTCCCTCAATCTTCTACAGATTGATAACATTAGTACAGTAGTCCCCCTTATGTGCAGTTTCACTTTTTGCAGTTTCAGATAACTGCAGTCAATGATGGTTCAAAAATATTAGGAGGCTGAGCACAGTGCCTCACACCTGTAATCCCAGCACTTTGGGAGGCTAAGATGGGCAGATTGCTTGAAGAAGTTTGAGACCAGCCTGGGCAACATGGCTAAACCCTGTCTACAAAAAATACAAAAATTAGCTGAATGTGGTGGTGCACACCTATAGTTCCAGCTACTCCAGAACTGAGGCTGAGGTGGGAGAATCATTTGGGCCCAGGAGGCAGAGACTGCAGTGAGCCCAGATTGCTCCAACCTGGGCAACAGAGCGAGATTAATCTCAAAAAAAAAAGATGTTTTGGAAGAGAGAGAGAGAGACAACATTAACAAGACTTTCAAAATTAGTATCAACATACAAGTTTATAAAAATATCTACTATCTCATGGTATGTGGAGATGGATTTTTCATCTACCATTAGACTCCCTCAAAAATCTATAAATTAATAAAGCTTTCAAAGGATAAGTAGGCAGCACAGATCACAAACCTTTAAGAGTTCATGTTCATTAAACCATAAATTCTACTAAGAAGTTATCCTAAAAACTAAAGATATAGGCCAGGTACAGTGGCTCACACCTGCAATCTCGGCACTTTGGGAGGCCGAGGCAGAGGATCACCCGAGGTCAGGAGTTCAAGACCAGTCTGACCAACATGGTGAAACCCCCGTCTCTACTAAATACAAAAAAAACAGCCAGGTGTGGTGCCACATGCCTGTAATCCCAGCTACTTGGGAGGCTGAGGCAGAAGAATTGCTTGAACCCGGGAGGCAGAAGTTGCAGTGAGCCAATTGTGCCATTGCACTCCAACCTGGGCAATAAAAGTGAAACTCTGTCTCAAAAAAACAAAAACAAAACTAAAGATATAGAAAAAGATTTCATTCCTTAGATGATCCCCACAGTTTACAATAGTGAAAATGAGGAAAAAGTCCAAATGTCCAACAGCAAGCAACCGATCAATAAATTAAGATATATCTACCCAATGGAATTCCATGCATCTACTGAAAAAATTTTGCAGAAAATGTTTAATGGCATTGAAAAACTTGTTCACAATATATAAAGTGAAAATCAGGTTAACAATTTATATCATGACTTCACTTTTATAAAATAACACATAGTTATTTTTAGATGTTTCTACAGCAGAGGAAAAAAGAAACTATACAATGGTTACATAGTGTAATTATAAGGGATGGAGTATTTTTATTTTCTAATTTTATCAGCCAAACTAAATTTGCTGTAATGAGTATTATCATTTTGTCAAAAGAAGATTAAAACTATTTTTAAAATAATAACTGCAATCTAACAACATATGCAATATATGCTTCTTCTGTTAATCAGGTATATGGAAATCATTTTTTAATTTTTCATTTCTTTCTTTTTTTTTCTTTTTTTGGAGACAGGATCTGGCTCTGTTGCCCAGGCTGGAGTGCAGTGATTTTTTTGTAGAGATGGTGTTTTGCCACGTGGCCTAGGCTGGTCTTGAACTCCTGGGCTCAAGTGTGCTTCCCACCTTAGCCTCTGAAAGTGCTGTTATTACAGGCATGAGCCACTGTGCCCAGCCAGAAATAATTTTTTTCGTTAAAACATATCTTGAATACCTTATGAGAATCTCAATTTAATAGTTCTCTTTGTAATTTGTATAATGAATTATATATACACAGTATAATTAATTTTCTTCCCTAATGTATACCTCCTAATTTAAAATTCATGCGCCCTCACACCTGCCACAATTCTGCTACATTTGGGATTCCACAGAACCACCTTATTTTTTCCCATAATCCAATATCTTTTGAATTTTAAGCCTTCCTCAGCGGCCCACTTTGAAAGGTCTGAAATCTATTTCTCCACTAGGTGGCAACACTGTTCTTAAAAAAAATTACATCCTGGCATACTTGAATATGCACAACTAGTTCTTAATTCATTTTGATTCAGAATGTATACCTGTACATAGGCTATTTTAAGAGTTTGTGAAAAGTTAATTATGTTGATTCAATCTACAGCATTTTCATATAAAACATAACTTGTATTCCTTCCAGAAAACTTGACATTCCTTCATTTATGTTTTTAACAAAAGACCCACTCAGCATTTAACGAAGATTGATTCAACATTACTGTGTATCTTGTATTTCAATGAATACAAAGGACAACACCATTCATGCCTTAAATGAGTGCAATCTATTAGGGGAGATAAGATAAATGATAAATAAATGTAATATCAAGACAATATCTTTAGGTACATAAAAAGACAAGATAAAAAAGTCGAAATGGGGCTAAGTGGTATAAAACAGATAGAAAATGCTATGGATACACACAGAAATGAAAATTATTACTTTTTTTTTTTTTGAAATGGAGTTTTGCTCTTGTTGCCCAGGCTGGAGTGCAATGGTGCGATCTCAGCTCACTGCAACCTCTGCCTCCCAGGTTCAAGCGATTCTCCTGCCTCATCCTCCTGAGTAGCTGGGATTACAGGCATGTGCCACACCAGGCCCAGCTAATTTTGTATTTTTAGTAGAGACAGGGTTTCTCCATGTTGGTCAGGCTAGTCTCGAACTCCAGACCTCAGGTGATCCACCTGCCTCAGCATCCCAAAGTGCTGGGATTACAGGCATCAGCCACCACGCCTGGCCGAAAATCATTACTTTGAAACAGGACTCTAGGGGAAGGCCTCATGGAGAACATGAATTTGAGCTGAGACTTTGAAAGACAGGTGGCTGGGCATGGTGGCTCATGCCTATAAGCCTAGCACTTTGGGAGGCCCAGGCAGGCAGACTGTTTGAGCCCAGGAGTTTGAGACCAGCCTCGGCAAGAGCGAAACCCCATCTCCAAAAAAAAAGAAAAAAATCAGCCAGGTGTGGTGGTACCTGCCTGTAGTACTAGCTGCTGAGGAGCCTGAAATAAGAGGATCACTTGAGCCCAGGGAAGTAGAGGCTGAGGTGAGCCATGACTGCACCACTGCACTCCAACCTGGGTGACCGAGCAAGACTCTGTCTCAAGAAAAAAAAAAAAAAGAGGCCAGGTGTGGTGGCTCATGCCTGTAATCCCAGCACTTTGGGAGGCTGAGGCAGGCAGATAATGAGGTCAGGAGATCGAGACCATCCTGGCCAACCTGTACTAAAAAATACAAAAAGTTAGCCAGATGTAGTGGCACGTGCCTATAGTCCCAGCTACTCGGAAGGCTGAGGCAGGAGAATCACTTGAACCTGGGAAGCAGAGGTTGCAGTGAGCTGAGATCGCACCACTGCACTCCAGCCTAGGCAACAGAGTGAAACTCCGTCTCAAAAAAAAAAAAAAGAAAAAGAAAGATAATATTTTAATGGGCAAAGACCTACTAGGAATATATTCCAGATAAAAACAGTGTGAACAATGTAGCAAAGAGACAAGATTTCAGGGATTAATGAATATCTATTTTGGGTGAATTACAGGAATTATGGAGGTGGGTGGGTGATGTAGTAAAAGGAGATAATAATGTTCCCAGACAGGTACAGGGTCTTGACTTTAACATTAAGGTGTGTGGACAATATTCTGTTTACAGTGGAGAAACACTAAAGACAGCTCTTTTTTATTTTACTTTTTTATTTTTATTTGAGACAGAGTCTCACTCTGTTACCCAGGCTGGAGTGCAGTGGCGTGATCTTGGCTCACTGTAACCTCCGCCTCCCAGGTTCAAGCAATTCTCCTGCCTCAGCCTCTGGAGAGCTGGGACTACAGGCACATGCCACCATGCCTAACTAATTTTTCTATTTTTTAGTAGAGACAGGGTTTCACCATGTTGGACAGGCTGGTCTCAAATCTCAGATGATCCACCTGCCTCGGCCTCCCAAAGTGCTAGGATTACAGGTGTGAGCCACTGTGCCCCACCTAAAGACAACTCTTGAAGGATATGATCAGAACTGTGATATTTTAGGCCAGGTGCAGTGGCTCATGCCCGTAACCCCAGCACTTTGGAAGGCCGAGGCAGGCGGATCACCTGAGGCCAGGAATTCTTGACCAGCCTGGCCAACATGGAGAAACCTTGTCTCTACTAAAAATACAAAAAATTAGCTTAGCACGGTGACATGCACCTATAGTCCCTGTTACTTGGGAGGCTGAGCACCAAAATCGCTTGAACCCAGGAGGTGGAGGTTGCAGTGAGCTGAGATCGCGCCACTGCACTCTAGCGTGGGCGACACAGCAAGACTTCTCAAAAAAAAAAAAAAAAAAGCCTGTGATATTTTAAAAGTATCTGTAGCTTGCGTATACACTGACTGTAGTGTATGGTAGTTTTAAAAATATGTCACAGTTCTTTGACACTTTTTCCCTTCAAAATGATCAAATGATGGAACCTAATTCCCCACTGCTAAGGAATGTGGGCCAGACTTAAGGATTCACTTTTAACTATTAATAATAAAATATGGTAGAAGTGATGCTATGTGACTTTGAAGTTAGGGTCATGAAAAAGATAGCTTCTGTCTAGATCTTGCCTCAGATTATTTACTCTGGGTGAAGTCAATCCCAACTCCAGTCATGAGAAACACTCAACCAAGTTTTATAAAAGGGCCCATATGCCTGAGCGTAGTGGCCTTACCTCCTGTATCCAAGCACTTTTGGGGGTCGAGGTGGCCAGAACCACTTGAGGTCAAGGAGTTCCAGACCCAAGCCCTTTACCAACACGGTGGGAAAACCCTGACTCCTACAGAAAAAAAAAAAAAAAAAAAATACAAAATTAAGCCCTTTTGTGTTGGCATACCACCTGTAATCCCCAGTACTAGGAGCGCTGAAGGCGCGAGAAGTCGCTTGAACCCAGGAGGCGGAGGTTGCAGGGAGCTGAAATCTTGCCACTGCACTCCCAGCCTGGGTGATGGAGTAAGACGCCCGGTGTCAAAAAAAAAAAAAAAAAGGCTCATAGGAGGAGAGGTCTCCCACTATCACCAGCAAACAACTTACAGTCAGCTTGAGTGTGCCTCCTTGAAGCAGATCCTCAGCTCCCAATCAAAGCCTTAAGACAGATGACTGTAACCTGTGCTATACTAAAAGTATTTCCTCCAAGAGAATCAGCAAATGCTACAATCAAAGACCTTTTTTATTACTTTATTTATTTATTATTTTTTATTTTTATTTTTTTTTTTTTGAGACAGAGTCTCGCTCTGTTCACCCAGAACTGAGTGCAGTGGGCCAAGACTCGGCTCACTGCAAAGCTCCGCCTTCCCGGTTCACGAAAACCATTCTTCCTGCCTCCAGCCCTCCCGAGTAGCTGGACTACAGGCGCCTGCCACCTGCGCCCGCTAGTTTTTTTGTATTTTTTACTAGAGACGGGGTTTCACCCGTGTAGGCCCAGGATGGTCTCGATCTCCTGACCTCGTGATCCGCCGCTCGGCTCACCAAAGTGCTGGAAATTACAGGCTGAGCCACCGCGCCCGGCCCTGACCCTTTTTTATTTTAACAGAGAGCTGCACACCACTGTTTATATAATTTTTACCATGTGACATGTTATTTTATGCACTTTACGTATATTAACTCATTTAATCCTATAACAATTCTATAAAATAGTAACTCTTATTTTACTTTATTTTTGAGACATGGTTTCATTCTGTCACCCAGGCTGGAGTGTAGTAGTGTAATCACAGCACACTGCAGCCTCAATCTCCTGGGTTCAAGTGATCCTCCCACCTCAGCCTCCCAAGTTGCTGGAACTACAGGCATGAGCTACCATGCCTGGCTAATTTAAAAAAATTTTTTGTAGAGGTGGGATTTCACTATGTTGCCTAGGCTAGTCTTGAACTCTTGGCCTCAAGAGATTCCCCTACCTTGGCCTCCAAAGTGCTGGGATTACAGGCATAAGCCACCATGCCTGGCTGAGATACTAGCTCTTACTATCCCATTTTACAGATAAGAAAACCAAGGTATAGAAAAGTTAAGTAACTTGCCTGTAGTTACAAAGCTGATTTCAGCTACTTGTTCCTGGCACTCACCTGTGCCACTTATTGAATTATCAATAATGTAATAAAACTATATTCCAAGCCAAGGAAAGTAAGAGAAAGAGCACAGCAAGGTAACATAAATTTTCTGAAAGTACTCAGTGTTTCTCACCCCACTGATCCCTACCATAGAGCCTTCTAAATTTCTCTAAAACTATCATTCATCAGCCTAAACATTTTTATTTAGAAGTCTGCTACTTTTCCCCTGAGGTTTTGTAAGAACTTCTGGTTTGTTTCTTACTGAAGTCAATCCAAAGGTTTACCTGCTGATAAACATAGGAGGATGTGTTGGCTGAGATTTGGTGAGTTCCCAAAGAAATCAGTGCTTAGAAAAAGAGAAGTCTAAAGTCAAGACCTTTGGCATCCAGTCTGTCTTCTCCTTTTTCTCTCAAATAATTTCTAAAATGTCAAAGAGAATTCTTTGCTGTCTCACAGGAGTAAATGTTTGTGAAGGCTTCTGTAGGCATTAAATAGTTAATTCTAATTTCCTTTTTGTAAAAAAGGAATGAAACTTACATCATCTAACTCTCTCTCCACTTGGATTTTTCTCCTCTGGAATTGTCTTACTGCTTTCAGCTCTGTGTGAATCATGCCAATTTCTTTGGCTTTTTGATGGAACTGTCCCTCTAGTTCATTGATTTGCCTGGTATACTTTTGTTCCTGTATTCAAAAAAGAGGTAAACGAGTTAGGAAAAAGAACAGAAGTCCCACAGAGTCATGTTTTATTTGAAGCCTTAAGCCATTTGCATATCTTCTTTGAAGAAATACCCCCTTTTTTTTTTTTCTATTTGTATTTTATTATTATTATTTTTTTAGACGGAGTCTGACTCTCTCACCCAGCCTGGAGTGTAGTGGCGTGATCTCAGCTCACTGCAACCTCTGCCCTCCTAGATTCAAGCAATTCTCCCTGCCTCAGCCTCCCGAGTAGCTGGGATTACAGGTGCCTGCCACCATGCCCAGCTAATTTTTGTATTTTTTAGTAGAGACGGGGGTTTCACAATGTTGGTCAGGCTGGTCTTGAACTCCTGACCTCAGGTGATCCACCCGCCTTGGCCTCCCAAAGTACTGAAATTACAGGCGTGAGCCACCATGCCCAGCCCCCCTTTTATTTTTGCATAAAGTTTTCATTTCTGTAAAAAGATACCATTTGTATGAATAAGAAAAAATTTTGGAAAAGGCTGATTGTACAGAAAGGAAAAAATGCAGATGTTTATTAAAAAGGGATATGAGAAGACTAAACACACCTTTTATCTCTAATATAAATAACATCCCAAACTAGTTAAAATTAATTAGCTAGGAGTCAAAGGGAGAGTGGTAAATATCCCTAATAAATAAAGAGGAAGGGAGGGCTGGGCGCGGTGGCTCAAGCCTGTAATCCCAGCACTTTGGGAGGCCGAGACGGGCGGATCACAAGGTCAGGAGATCGAGACCATCCTGGCTAACACGGTGAAACCCCGTCTCTACTAAAAAATATAAAAAATTAGCCAGGTGAGGTGGCGGGCGCCTGTAGTCCCAGCTACTTGGGAGGCTGAGGCAGGAGAATGGCGTAAACCTGGGAGGCGGAGCTTGCAGTGAGCTGAGATCCAGCCACTGCACTCCAGCCTGGGCCACAGAGCGAGACTCCGTCTCAAAAAAATAAAAATAAAAATAAAGAGGAAGGGAAGAGGAAGAAGGAGGATGAGGAAGAAGGAGGATGAGGAAGAAGGAGGATGAGGAAGAAGGAGGATGAGGAAGAAGGAGGAGGGAGAAAAGGGGAAAGAGACATAAAAGAAGAGAGGAAGAAAAGGAGAAACAGGAGGAGGAAAGGGAAGAGAAAGTAAGAGAACAGAGAAAATAAGTGGGGAAGAAGGAAAGGCCAATAACAACAAATGAACAAAAGGTACTAAAAGAAATGCAAGGCCGGGCGCGGTGGCTCAAGCCTGTAATCCCAGCACTTTGGGAGGCCGAGACGGGCGGATCACAACGTCAGGAGATTGAGACCATCCTGGCTAACATGGTGAAACCCCGTCTCTACTAAAAAATACAAAAAACTAGCCGGGCGAGGTGGCAGGTGCCTGTAGTCCCAGCTACTCGGGAGGCTGAGGCAGGAGAATGGTGTAAACCCAGGAGGCAGAGCTTGCAGTGAGCTGAGATCTGGCCAGTGCACTCCAGCTTGGGTGACAGAGCGAGACTCAAAAAAAAAGAAAAAAAAAAAAGAAATGCAAATTGCCTTCCAATCTACCTCTGAATAAGAGAAACGCAAATTGGGCTGGGTGCAGTGGTTCACGCCTATAATCCCAGCACTTTGGGAGGCTGAGGCAGGTGGAT
>NW_016807225.1:457255-459670 GCF_001698545.2 Rhinopithecus bieti | reverse complement strand
AAAAAAAAAAAAAAAAAAAGAAGAAGGACTTTTGTAAAGGGATAAAGGAGACACAGATAAAGTTAAGTAAAAATTCTATATTCCTGCATCTAAACTGAAAGTACTAGTATGGAGTTATGACCTCTTTTAATATTTAAAAAAACGTACATTTCCTAGCTCCATCCACTGAAAAGCACTAGAAACAATAACAAATTCAGTATCAGGAAGCAATCTTAATATTATATGTTTTTTTACAATAGCTTTTTTTTTTTTTGAGATGAAGTTTCACTCTTCCCACCCAGGCTGGTGTGCAATGGTGCAATCTCAGCTCACTGCAACCTCTGCCTCTGGGGTTCAAGCGATTCTCCTGTCTCAGCCTCCCAAGTAGCTGGGATTATAAGCGTGCACCACCATGCCTGGCTAATTTTTAAATTTTTAGTAGAGATAGGGTTTCATCATGTTGGCCAGGCTGATCTCGAACTCCTGACCTCAGGTGATCTGCCGCCTTGGCGTCCCAAAGTGTTGGGATTACAGGTATGAGTCATCATGCCCAGCCGTGTTTTTGAATTTCTATACAATCAAGCTTTAAGGTCATTAGGCTGCCCAGAGAACTTACTCACTCACTGTCATTGGGTCTTAAATACCTAAGCTTGCCAGAAACCTGACCATCCAGTAAGTGGAGTATTAGTACACATAGATAACTCACCAATTTATCCTTCTCCTCTTGGGCTTTTTCCTTTGTTTCATTTAATTGCTGTTTCAGTTTTTCAATCTGTGGAAAATCAAAATACAAGGTTGGGAAGATAGAGAAACTGCTCTATGTCTATCTTTATTAAGTGGACTAGTTTCAAACAATACTAAAACCAATATGGCAAAAAAGGTGAGTGAGACGGAAAGAGAAGAAGAGGGGACAGGAAATTTCCCATGCCTTCAACCTGCTATTGCCAGTTTCTAAAACCTGGCTATCATCAGAAGTACCTGGGCAACTTTTTTTTGTTTTGTGGTTAAAATAAAAGCAACATTAAACTTACCATCTTAACCATTTTAAACATATAGCTCAGTAGTGTTAAGTATATTCATGTTGCTGTGCAACAAATCTCTAGAACTTTTCATCTTACAAAACTAAAACTATACCAAATAAATCCTAATTTCCCCTTACCTCTCCCCAGCACTTGGCAACCATCCTCTACTTTCTGTTTCTATAATTTTGACTACTTTGGATACTTCATGAGTAGAATCATACATTATTTGCCCTTTGGTGACTGGCTTATTTCATTAAGCATAATGTCCTTGAGGTTCATTCATGTCATAGGATGTGACAGGATTTCCTTTAAGGCGCATAATATTGCACCACATGCATATACCTTTTCCTTATCCATTCACCCATCGATGGATAATTTGGGTTGCTTCCACCTCTTGGCTATTGTGAATAGTGCTGCAATGAATATGGGCATGCGAATATCTCTTCAAGATCCTGCTCTGGGCTGGGCGTGGTGGTTCATGCCTGTAATCCCAGCAATTTGGGAGGCTGAGGTGGGTGGATTGCTTGAGCTCAGAGTTTGAGACCAGCATGGGCAACATGGCAAAATCCCATCTCTACAAAGAAATATAAACATTAGCCAGGTGTGGTGGTGAGCACCTGTAATCCCAGCTAGAGCCTGGGGGAAGAAGGTTGCAGTGGGCCAAGATCATGCCACTGCACTCCACTCTGCATGACAGAGTGAGATCCTGTCTCAACAACAAAATTCCTGCTTTGAATTGTTTTGGATATATTAAATATACCCAGAAGTGAGATTGGTATTTCTATTTTTAATCTTTTGAGGAACTTCCATACTGTTTTCCACAATGGCTACAACATTGTACAGTCCCACCACCAGTGCACAAGCGTTCTAACACCTCCACGTCCTTGCCAACACTTATTTTGTTTTTTTGGCAGTAGCCATTCTAATTGGTATGAGGTGCTATCTTGTTGTCGTTTTTATTTACATTTCTCTTATCTGGGTAACTTTTTTTTTTGGAATCTCTCTGTCGTCCAGGCTAGAGTGGAGTGGCACAATCTCAGCTCAATGCAACCTCTGTCTCCTAGGTTCAAGTGATTCTTTTGCCTCAGCCTCCCGAGTAGCTGGGACTACAGGCGCATGCCACCATACCTAGCTAATTTTTGTAGTTTTAATAGAGACAGGGTTTCATCATATGGCCAGGCTGGTCTTGAACTCCTGACCTCGTGATCTGCCTGCCTTGGCCTCCCAAAGTGCTAGGATTACAGGCATGAGCCACTGTGCCCAGCCTTATCTGGGTAACTTTTTTAGAAAAAAGTTTCTTTTGGCCAGGCGCGGTGGCTCAAGCCTGTAATCCCAGCACTTTGGGAGGCCGAGACAGGCGCATCACGAGGTCAGGAGATCAAGACCATCCTGGCTAACACAGTGAAACCCCGTC
>NW_016807225.1:436263-454358 GCF_001698545.2 Rhinopithecus bieti | reverse complement strand
TTTAGGATTGTTTCTTCTATTCCTGTGAAGAATATCACTGGTATTTTTTTTTTTTTTCTTAGAAATTGTATTGGTCCTGGAGAAAGGGAGGCAAGCAGCCCCTGCCTCCCGCTCAGAGTGCCCCCAGCCCTCACTGTTTCCCGTTGCCATTGATGGGGAGGTTCACGTGCTCAGGGGAGGCCAGGAAAGCCTTGAGCTTGGGCCGGGCACTGAGGCGCGCCACATAGGCCGAGAGCAAGGGGAACGCATCCAGGCAGTCGGGGGCCAGGACCTCATGGATCAGCAGCAAGTCCAGCAGGTTGTAGTCAGCGAAGGAGATCTGGTCTCCCACAATGAAGGTCTTGCCTCCCTGGTTCTGGGACAGCAGGGTCTCAAAAGGCTTCAGTTGCCCGGGCAATGCCTTCACATAGTCATCCTTGCCCACCTCGTAGTTGGTGTAGATGAGGGAGAGGTATTTGCAGCGGAGGTCCTCCACGCCATCATTCACCATGTCCACCAGGGCTGCCTCCCGCTGGTCCTTCCCATAGAGCCCAAGAGTGCGGCCCAGGTGACGCAGGAAGGTATTGGATTGGTACAGGGTGAGGTCTCCGTCCTGGAACTTGGGGAGCTGCCCATACAGGCAGGAGGCTTTGAGAGAGCCCTCTTGCCAGGTCTCCATTGTTACCACCTCCTCCTTCCAGCTCTGGCCCTAGTCTGCCAGCAGCATGCGCAGGGCCGCGCAGCGGCCTCGAACTGGGAAGTAGACCACGGTGTAGGGCGGCATGGTGGCACACGCGGCGGCGGCGACGAAACTCCAGCCATTTTTGCTATTCTTTATCAGGTTGGTGCAAAAGTAATTGTGGTTTTTGACCATTCTTTTAATTCTTTTAATGCACCAACCTAATATTTTGATTGTCCCAGATTTGGCCAATGGCAGCCCCTTCAAACAAGGCCATGTCCTTTAAAATGTTTTATTTTATTTTCTGGCACAATTACATATTCCACACTTTTTTTTTTTTTTTTTTTAGATGGAGTTTCACTCTTGTTGCTCAGGCTGGAGTGCAATGGTGTGATCTTGGCTCACTGCAACCTCTGCCTCCCGTGTTCAAATGATTCTCCTGCCTCAGCCTCCTGAATAGCTGGAGTTACAGGTGCCTGCCACCACACCTGGCTAACTTTTATATTTTTAGTAGAGATGGGGTTTCATCATGTTGGCCAGGCTGGTCTCAAACTGCTGACCTCAGTAATCCACCCGCCTTGGCCTCCCAAAGTGCTGGGATTACGGGCCAGCCTCTTTTTTTTTTTTTTTTGAGACAGAATCTCACTCTGTTACCCAGGCTTGACTGCAGTGGCACAGTCTTGGCTCACTGCAACCTCTGCCTCCTGGGTTCAAGCGATTCTTGTGCCTCAACCTCCCAAGCAGCTGGGACTACAGGCACGCGCCACCATGCCTAGCTAATTTTTTGTAGAGAGAGCTAATTTTCTAGTAGAGATGGAGTTTCACCATGTTGGCCAGGCTGGTATCGACCTCCTGGCCTCATGTGATGCACCCCGGTCAGCCTCCCAAAGTGCTGGGATTACAGGCATGGGCCACCATGAACAGCCCAGCCTCATCTTTTATATTCCCTGCTCCAGTCCTGAAATCAACCATTTCTCCAAGGAATGCTGGTTTTAGAAGGGAATATGAGTAGCTTTTTAAACTAAAGACTTGTTGACATGGTTGTTGACACAAGTGAGATACTGTGTACAATGTTTTAGACCACCTTAAGAAAAAATCTAGATATTCTAAAAAACAAACTGGGACAATCCTAAATCACATAAAACAGGTGTGACACTTAATGAGATTATTTTGTGATTAATTCAGTACAGCATTAAATTCTCTTAAGGGGAATCTCCTAATTTTGTTCACAGTAAAATAGTTTTCAAAACACATCTCATTTCTAATAGTTCTATAATTAACATAAGACTATAAACAGTTTAAACAAAGTTTAACATAATAACATCTTTCTAGTATATAGCAAAATGAGTATCAAAACTATGGGAAAGCTAGTTAATGAGGATATATTTAGTCTACTTTGTTTCTTTCTCCCAAGGTTGTTTCTTTTGGTTTAATGGCAATCCATGATTACAAAAATTACCCATTTGTTACTGCCAGATGCTGCCCTTTGATATAATGAGGCAGATGAGAATCAGAAAATGCAAGTGATACTGATATAGACCAATACAAATGAGCTATTACAAGCCACAAAACAAAGTATCTAAGTAATGCATTTGGAAATTATTTCTATGGCTGACTAAACAACTTACTTTAGAATAATACTTTATAGAGGGCAATTTAATAATACCTACTATTAAAAGAGTAATTTTAAAAATAAAAATTGGCCAGGTTTTGTGGCTCATACGTGTAATCCCAACACTTTGGGAGGGTGAGGGGCGCGGATCACTCGAGGCCAGGAGTTACAGATCAGCCTGGCCCACAACATGCCAAAACCCCGTCCTTACTAAAAATACAAAAAATAAATAAAATAAAGATAGAAATTGCTGGACCAGGTGCTATTGCTCACACCTGTAATCTCAGCACTTTGGGAGGCTGAGTTGGGAGGATTGCTTAAGCCCAGGAGTTCGAGGCTAGCCTGAGTGACATGGCGAAATCCTGTCTCTGTAAAAACTACAAAAAATCAGCCAGGCATCGTGGCTCATGCTTGCAATCCCAGCACTTTGGGAGGCCAATGTGGGTGGATCACTTGAGCTCCGGAGTTCAAGACCAGCCTGGGCAACATGGCAAAACCCTGTCTCTACCAAAAATACAAAAAATTAGCCAGGCATGGAGGTGCGTGCCTGCAGTCTCAGCTGCTTGGGAGATGGAGGCAGGAGGATCATCTGAGCCCAGAGGTCGATCCTGTGGTGAGCCATGATCACACCACTGCACTCCAGACCAGGCAATAGAGTGAGCCCCTGTCTCAAAAATAATAATAAAATAATAATAATATGAGACAGAGTTTTGCTCTGTTGCCCAGGCTGGACTGCTGTGACATGACCATGGCTCACTGCAGCTTCAACCTCCTGGGCTTAAGTGATGCTCCCACCTTAGCCTCCTGAGTAGCTGGGACTACAGATGCACACTGCCATGCCTGGCTATTTTTTTATTTTGTGTAGAGACTGGGTCTTGCGTTGTTCCCCAGGCTGGTCCTGAACTCCTAGGCTAAGTTATCCTCCAGTTCGGCCTCCCAAAGTGTTGGCATTATAGGCACGAACTACCACACCCAGCCTGAATTTCTACTTTTAACATCCACTAGGGGTGTGACTTTGGGCAAGTTACCTGTCCTTTCTGAGAGTCAATTTCTTCATCTGTAACATGGAAATAACAATATTATAGCTACATGGGGTTATTAAAATAATAGGAGGTTAGTAAAAGAATCAGAGAGGTAAAGCACCCAGTATAGTACATTGTAGTGGCTCCAAAATGTTAGTTCCCTTCCTTTTTTCTTTTTCTTTTTTCTTTTCTTTTCTTTTTTTTTTTTTGAGATGGAGTCTCACTGTGTCGCCCAGGCTGGAGTACAGTGGTATGATCTCAGCTCACTGCAATCTCTGCCTCGTGGGTTCAAGCAATTCTCCTGCCTCAGCCTCCCGAGTGGCTGGGACTACAGGCACATGCAGCCATGCCCGGTTAATTTTTGTATTTTAGTAGGGACGGGGTTTCACCGTGCTGCCCAGGCTGGTTGCGAACTCCTGGGCTCAGGCAATTTGCCCACCTCAGCCTCCCAAAGTGCTGGGATTATAGGCGTGAGCCACTGCGCCCGGCCTCCCTTTTTCTTCCAAATATAAAATGATAGCTTTACTCTCAACACTTTAATAAGGTACAATAAGATACAAGATTCAACTTGCTGGGTTCAGAACATTATCACAGATTACCAGTGAACGGCTTTACAAATTTTTAAAACTAAAAATTAGCATCAAAAAATATATAGATCACATACCATGCTCTTGTCCTTAAAATAAAGTGGATCATAATGTTCCCTTACGATCATCCATCTCTGTTTGCTTCAGAGAAGAAAACATGGAACAAGGATTGAAAATAAGAGAGCCAATAACAGTAAAACCATTCTGAAAAAGTGTCTTGCTTCAAGGAGGGTAAAGGTCAATTGAAATGTCTTAACTATATGTTAAGATTTCAAGGAATTAAAAATCTTTGAAATATATAACCACATCAGTATCACCACAGAGGTAGTTAATGAGGCCGAGGAGGTTTTCTACCTACCTACCATATTATCTTTCTCCTGATCCTGCTTCTTTAGGTAACTTAATACTGACATTATGTCTTTCTCCATTTTACATTGCTTTTTCTTTAAGTCCTCATTACTTTTTGCCAGTGTCCGTGAAGTATCACGATACTCAATCCTAGAGAGTTCTGTGACTTCCAACCTGGCCTCCCAAAGGGAGGCATTGGCCTTGGCTCTGTCCACCACAGATTCATCTGTTTTTATTAACTTCCTGCATGGGAAGAGGACATTGACAGTATATGACTATTTATACAACTCTAATATGCAGACAGTATATAACTCTACTATATTACTATTAAATTTTTCTCTTTTTAAATTTGTTTTGCTTGGCATTGCCTGGAACACATGAGAAAACATTGTTGGATGAATAAGTTAACAAGAAATACATATTCACATTTGAAAACGAAAAAAAATACATATTCACATCGTATTCACGTAAGAGAATTAAGTAAGCCTCTTCCTGGAAGAGGCGAGCCCCCGGAGCATAACGCAAAAAGAGTGGAAAAACAAGGGAAAAGAACAGGATAAACCAAACTCATTTCATAAAGCTTTCATACTTTTTTTTTTTTTTTTTGAGACAGGGCCCTGGCCCATCCACCGAATGCCTGGAAGGCAGAAGCACGGATCCGGGCTCCCCACCAACCCCTGCCTCTGGCTCAAGCCCATCCCACCCACCTCAGGCCTCCAGTGCTGGAACCCCAGGCTACGCAACATGCGCCAGCTAATTTTGATGTTTACCCCTCATAGAAATAGGTTTCGCCCATGTGGCCCCAGCGCTGGTCTTGAACGCCTGGACTCAAGTGATCCTCCTACCCAGCCTCCCAATAAGGCTGAGAAGCAGGGGAGCCACGTGGGCCGGACAGTTTTTATATCGTTTCATTACTTATTTGACCCCATTTTTTTTTTTTTTTTAAAAAAGATGGGTGGTCTCACATGTTGCCTAGGCGGTCCCAACTCGCTGGGCCCCAAGATCCTCCCACCTCAGCCCTCTAATTGGCGAGAATTCACAGTGGGAACCAGTGCCTGGCCTGATTCCGCTGTAGTTTAAACATCTTTCATCCTAACTCACTCAGTTGGCGGACCTGTTGGTTCCTCGTCACTGCAACCCCCATTACCCGTTCGGTTTCTGCATGAGTATACCCATTGAGTGTGAACTATAACTCGCGCACCCCCACCTTCCGCCCTCCCACTTTTGAGTTTTTTTGTTTGTTTTTTGTTTTGTTTTTGCAGGTCTTGGACAAAAAAGTCAAGTCACTAAGGAAAATATGGTTAAATACTATCCATCTGTGCCACGTTCACCGGGCACCTTTTTTTTTTTTTCTTTTTTGAAGGACCAAGCTCTTGCCTGTCATCGCAGGATAGTGAGAGGCAATCACACACAGCTCACTGGCGCCGCGACCTGCCCAGGCCCCGGCAGACCAAGCCCCACTTCAACCTCCTGAGTAACGGGTACTACAGGCATGAGTGAGCATGCCCCACTAATTTAACAAAAACTTTTTGAGAGACAAGGTCTCCATGTTTCAGGCTGGCTTGAAAGCTGCCTGGGCTCAAGGATCTCCCCTACTCACCTCCAAAAAGGCTGGGCATGAGCCATGCATGCCCCGCCCAACCCGTTTAAGGATGCCGAGAAACCATAACATGTATAAGAGGTGGAGAGAAAAAGGAGGATTCGAAGATTAAAGTGATAAAGGAAGAGGTTTTTCTAAATATTTATCGAGAGCATTAACAAATAACACCCTACTCCTTATAATAGTAGGTAACCATGATATACAAATAAGACAAATATTAAGATATTCGGCCCGGGCGCGGCGGCTCAAGCCTGTAATGCCGGGCACTTTGGAAGTGCCCCCGAGACGGGGATCACGAGGCAGGAGATCGAGACCATGCCGTGGCTAACAGGTGAAACCCTGCCTACTAAAAAAAAAAAAAAAAAAAAAAAAAAAAAGAAATATTCACCTTGTATTTGAATCTAAAAATTTCACCACAATATATGGGATATGGACCTTTCTATGCTGGCCACCCCTCCCACATCCACTCCCTAGCCTCTGGTTCCAGTCCTCTTCCACCAGAGTAATGGGTTGCAGTAGAGAGAACTCAAAAGTCCGGCACTTTCACCTTTTTGTTCTCGTCAAATTAAGGCCAGCTCTATTCCCGAACCCCTCAGTCCTGTAAACTCTTGATGCGCCCCGTGTCCCTTCTTGGCATTGGTAGGCACTGGTGATACACAGGCTCACACACCATCCAGGTACAGTCTCAAGTGGCATCAAAGCACTTTTGATGAGACAGGGCATGGTATATGGCTGTCAATCCCAGCACTTTGAAGAAGGCCAGGGGGGATCACCTGAAGGCAGGAATTCAAGACAGCGGCCAACCCATGGTGAAACCCCCGCCTCCACGAAAAAATAAAATAGCTGGGCATGGGACGGGTGCCTGTAACCCAGCACTCAGGCCAGGCTGAGGCCAGAATAATGGTTACTACCCAAGGGAGGCCAGAGGGTTGCAGTGAAGCCAAGACATGCCCATTTGCACCTCCCCCAGCCTGGGCAACAAGAGGCAAAACTGTCCAAGGAAAAAAAAAAAGACTTGAGCAAGAAATTAAGACACTCCTAAAAATAGGACCACAACTCACTGTAGAAACATTGAAGCCAGGTTCTCAAACATGGGTCATGAAAATCCAAGGAAAAGGTCCTACCCCAGTGTTCCTCATTGTTCAAAGTGTACTGTAGAACAGTCAAAACCTGAAAACATATGTGAGGAGTTCTAGGAATGGATAAGCCCTGTTGGCACTTTAAGTCTAGACCACGGTGCAGCATGTATAAAACCAACAACAACAAAAAACCCATAAGATAAAACTACATTAATACACGGGAAGAAAAAAGTCACAGTAAGTATGACATTGGGCCATCATTTAAGTAAAAAAGAAAATACTCCAAAAGATCAGTAAGTGTATTTGGATAATGACGACTATGAAAAAAATGACACTAGCAGGGTATTTGTTTTTCCTTTTGGAGCTCGCCATGTTCCCAACTTCCTGTATCACAATGAATACTCTCCTAAGTTAGCTGACACAACATCTCAAGTTGGTGCCAACCTGTGTCCCATAGAGGAATGAAACCACCGGGGTCCCCCAAGCAGGGCATGGCATCTAGCAGCAACCCAGCCTGAAGGGTGGCAAAGAACAGTACCCACCCGCAGTGGCCGATCAGTTGGGAAAACCTCCACAATACCCAACGTGCGAAAATACTTCAGGGCCCCCTTGAACCAAAAGAGATCTCTGAAAGAGCCCAAAGGAAATGCTTAGACATCCCTACACGTAAGAGCATCTGAACCACAAGAGCCCACATGGGAACTGGTAACTCTCAAGCAAGGGAGAGCCCAAGAGGCCGAGGGCCGGCGCGGGGGCGCCAGTAACCAGCCCCCAGACCCGAAACTCAGGCAGCCCAGGAAAGGGGACCCGCGTGGCTTCTCCTTTTTACTGTGTCTTGCCTTTGCTCTTGCCTTCTTTTTGCCTTCCTTCGACGGCATCTGGCTCCCCAAGCGGCCCCCGCGTCCGCCGTTGCCCAGCCGCCGCACGCGGCCGGCTCCGTCCCCAGGAACCCTGGACGCCGAACGGCAACGCCCGCCCCCGCCGCTGAACGCCGCCGCGGCGACAGCGGCAAGCCGCCCGTGACGTCCGAACGCCGCCGCGCGCGGGGGCGGGGCGGAGGTCGCGCCGAGGGTGGCGGGCTGCCGCGCCAGGGTGGCGCGCGCGCGGTGAGTGTGCGAGAGTTGGCAGCTCCTGATCTTCTATGTGGGGCTCGGGCTCCGCGGGCGGGAGGCGCGAGCTGGCAGCCCCGGGCGGTAGCGCTCCGTCCTGCGGCCCGGGTGTGTCAGAAGTCGCTGCGGTCGGGGCACCCTTGCTTCAGGAGGCTTAGATCCCCGCTGGTCCGCCCGCCCCGCCGCGGTGGTCTGAGCCGCAGCGCTTTTCCGTGCCTCCACGCCGCAGCCAACGTGGCTGCGGCTGTCTAGCCCTAGCCCCCGCTCCATCTCCGCCGCTCCCGGCACTGCCCGACTTCTTTGAGTTCCATCCCTTTCCTGGCTTTTCATCCTTGCTGATTCTGTAAGGGATAGCGCAGCCAGCGGACGTCCCAGGCCAAACGTTTTTTGATAGGCTGTTGAGGACTTTCCCGAGGGCGGTGGTTGGGGGCGAGGCTGCCTGCCTCCCAAGAGCAGCAGCACGCCAGAGAGCCGGCAGGGAGGGGAGTGCTGCCACCGAGGTCGGGAGCAGGGTCCTGGGCCTCATTGGGTCCTGTGTGGCCGATACTTCCCGCCCACGACCGGCCCCCGGATTTCGATTTGCTAATACCTCACCCGTCCGCAGCCTTCTTTCCTGAAAGTTAATATAAAGTTGAAAGCTCTTCAACTTGCTTCCCCGACTCCTGAAATCCCGAATACACCTCTGAAAAGGAGTGTACTCACAAATATTCTCATTTTTCAATGAGACTCAGTCATTAAGGAAGATACGGTATTCTGAGTGTCAAGCCAGTAGGAGACTTGTGGTTGAAGCTCTGCTCTGTGTTATACTCCATTTCAATTTAAAAAGTTTATTTTAAATGTCGTTGTAGATCCTTCCTCACTATTTCTCTATGGAGGACTTAATTCATACACCCCTTCCTGAGGTCTTTGACCTCTAATTACTCCCCCCCACCTTATTTGCCACTTGCATGATTTCTGTTTCTGAATTTCTGTTTCTGCACTGAGGGAACATGCCGATTTGGTAATGATAAGCCATGTAAACTTTTTTTTTTTCTGAGACAGAGTCTCCTGTCGCCCAGGCTGGAGTGCAGTGGGGCATCTCAGCTCCCTGCGACCTCCACCTCCTGGGTTCAAGAATTCTCCTGCCTCAGCCTCCCCAGTAACTAGGACTACAGGTGCGTGCCATCACACCCAGCTAATTTTTGTATTTTTGGTAGAGATGGAGTTTCACCATACTGGCCAGGCTGGTCTCGAACTCCTGGCCTCTGGTGATCCACCCACCTCGGCCTCCCAAAGTGTTGAAATTACAGGCGTGAGCCACCGCCCCCGGCTGTAAACCTTTTTTTTTTTTTTTTTTTTTTTTTCCTGAGACGGAGTCTCGCTCTTGTTGCCCAGGCTAGAGTGCAGTGGCGCGATCTCGGCCCACCGCAACCTCCGTCTCCCGGGTTCAGGCGATTTTCCTGCCTCAGCCTCTCTAGTAGCTGGGATTACAGGCGCACACCACCATCCCTGGCTAATTTTGTATTTTTAGTAGAGACGGGGTTTCACCATGTTGGTCAGGCTGGCGTAAACCTTTTTATACATACCATCTGTCAGCATGATCATGGCTTTTCTTTTTTCTTTTTTTTTTTTTGTTGAGAGGGAGTTTCTCTCTTGTTGCCCGCCCAGGCTGGAGTGCAATAGCATGATCTCGGCTCACCACCACCTCCACCTCCCGGATTCAAGCAATTCTCCTGCCTCAGCCTCCCGAGTAGCTGGGATTACAGCATGTGCCACCACGCCCGGCTACTTTTATATTTTTAGTTGAGATGGGGTTTCTCCATGTTGGTCAGGCCGGTCTCGAACTTCTGACCACAGGTGATCCACCCGCCTCGGCCTCCCAAAATGCTGGAATTACAGGCGTGAGCCACCGCACTTGGCTGATCATGGCTTTTTCTGACTGTATTTCTGGTACATTTTCACACTCCCGTGAATCCATAGGTGGAATCGCCATATATTGAAGGGGTTATCTCTGATATAAAATCTATAAAGTTACTATTAATTTTGTATGTGTAAGGTTCTGAAAAAGCACACTGTTGATAAGCTGCAGAAAAGAGAGTAAGGCATCTTCTGTCACAGGCTGTATATTCGGAATTTATTCTAGAAATTGGTAACTTTATTTAATTTTTTTGAGACAGAGTCTTGCTCTGTCACCTAGGTTGGAGTGCAGTGGCGCTATCTTGGCTCACTGCAAGCTCTGCCTCCTGGGTTCATGCCATTCTTCTGCCTTAGCCTCCCCAGCAGCTGGGACTACAGGCGCTCGCCGCCACGCCGGGCTAATTTTTTGTATTTTTAGTAGAGACCAGGTTTCACCATATTAACCAGGATGGTCTCGATCTCCTGACCTTGTGATCCTCCCACCTCGGCCTCCCAAAGTGCTGAGATTAAAGGTGTGAGCCACCTAGCCCGGCCAGAAATTGGTAACTTTATAATATGAAAGTCAGTTCAAGACTCCTTATTTGAACATAGGCTTATAAATTAATTTATAAACAAAAATTTGACTATAACAAGATTATTAATATATGCATAGTACCTTAGTTATAGTACTTTATAGTTTCTTTTATTGGTTTTTGGGTTTTTTGGTGGTTTTCTTGAGATAGGGTCTTATTCTTGCCCATGCTGGAGTACAGTGGCAGGGTCATGGCTCCTTACAGCTTCGACCTCCTGGACTCAAGTCTCTGGCATGCACCACCACGCCTGGCTAATTTTGTATTTTTTGTAGAGACAGGGTTTTGCCATGTTGCTCAGGCAGGTCTTGAACTCCTGAGCTCAAGTGATCCTCCTGCCTTTGCCTCCCAAAGTGCCGGGATTACAGGCATGAGCAGCCACACCTGACCTAGTTTATTTTATTGTATATATTTTTTATTGACTAAGTTTGATTTTGTAGATAAAGCTGTTGTGACATGAATATGACTCAGAGAAATGCCAAGATTTCATACTTCAGTAGAGGTGGGTCTAGAGTCTACAGTCTTCTGAATCCCCTCATTTTCTACCAAAGAACTGAATGTTGTTACTGTCATCTGCTGGTGAGCAACAACTGATAGTGTGGATAGTAGAGTAGGAAGTTGCTCTTTAGTAGTTCATGTGGTAGCATTTCCTTCCACAGTTACTGGTAGGTGCCTTTACTGTGAAGTTTCAGGAATTATTACTAAATAAATTTGCTTTGTTTCATTGTTTAGAACACTAATGCTTTTAAACTTGGAATAAACCACTTCTTGTTTTGTTGACTTGGTTTTGTAATTCTTTTTCTGTCCAGTTTTCCTTGTTCCTGGTCAACAAAGAAATGTGGAGTGTCTTGGCTGAATCCTCATACAGACAAGATCATTATGGTGCTGTTAGGTAGGACTTGTATCCAGATGTAAGGTAATATCTCCACCAGCTTAAAGTTGTAAATGTATTTCAAATGCTCCTGAATGGTGGTTTTCTTTTTTTCCTGAATTTAATTCTCTATTATTTTGCCAGGTGATGTTAATTTTGTTCAATAAACCATATATAAAATTTAGAACTATTATGTATCAAAATAGATAGAACTTCTGGCAGGGCATGGTGGTTCATGCCTGTAATCCTAACACTTTTGGGAGACCAAGTCAGGTGGATTGCTTAAGCCCAATTCAAGACCAGTCTGAACAACATGGTAAAACCCTGTCTTTACACAAAGTACAAAAATTAACCAGGTGTGGTGACATGTACCTGTAGTTCCAGCTTACTCAGGAGTCTGAGTTCAGAGGACCACCTGAGCCCAGGGAGGTCAAGGCTTCAGTGAGCCATGATTGTGCCACTGTATTCCAGCCTGAGCAATAGTGTGACTCTTTCTCAAAAAAAAAAAGGGCAGGGGTGCGGGGAGACAGGGGTAGTACTTCTGCTTGTTTCTTCTAGTAGCTCCAGAACTGGGTTTACTTTATAAACTCATCTGTAACTTTATTTGGGTTTACCTTAGAAGCCATGTTTCTGTTCATAAATCATTCTTGAAATCACCGTATAGCAGATGGTACTTTATAGGTAGAACAGACTAAGTGAACAGCTTTAGATTTTGTTTTTACATAGCCTTTAGAATCCTAAATAAATATATTATTATCCAAACCGTATTTGAAGGGAATAATCAGTGTTTCTCTTGGGAGTTACTTTTTTTTTTTTGAGAGGTAGTCTTGCTCTTTCGCCCAGGCTGGAGTGCAGTGGCACGATCGTGTCTCACTTCAACTTCCACCTCGTAGGTTCAAGTGATTCTCCTGCCTCGGCCTCCAGAGTAGCTGGGATTACAGGCGCCTACCACCATGCCTGGCTAATTTTGTATTTTAGTAGAGATGGGGTTTCACCATGTTGGCCAGGCTGGTCTTGAACTCCTCACCTCAGGTGATCTGCCTGCCTTGGCTTCCCAAAGTGCTGGGATTACAGGCTTGAGCCACCCACACCTGGCCAGGAGTTACTTTCATCCTGCTTTTTTATTGCATGTGCTGCAAATATAGAATTCTACTAAATTGACATTTTCTTGTGATACTAAGACTAGTTCACATCTCTCCAGGGGCATTTTAAGAAATCCTGGTGGTCAAGGGTTTCATCTTATCACTTTTAGATAAATTTTTAAAATTTAAAGCATTCACTGTTTTACTTATATACAAGATACATTACCACAGATATTTATTTATTTATTTTATTTATTTGTTTATGAATGAATGACAGGGTCTCACTATGTCACCCAGGCTGGAGTGCAGTGGTGCAGTCATGACTCACTGCAGCCTCAATCTTCTGGGCTCAAGCAGTTCTCCCACATCAGTCTCCTGAGTAGCTGGGACCACAGGTTTGTGCCACCATGCCCAGCTAACTGTTTCTTTTTTTTTTTTTTTTTTTTGGTTGAGACTGGGTCTCACTGTGTTGCTCCTGGGCTCAAATGGTTCTCCTACCTCAGCCTCTGAAAGTGCTGGGATTATAGTTGTGGGCCACCATGCTTGGCCATATATTTTTGAGATGGGGTTTTGTTATGTTGCCCAGGCTGAACTTAAGCTCCTGAGCTCAAGAGATCCTCCTACCTCGGCTTCCCAAGTAGCTGGGACTACAGGCGTGCACCACGATGCCTACAAATAATTATTAATTACTGTTACTTTATTTGCAAAATATCCCATTTTTATTAGTTGTCCATCCCAACAGAGCCACAGACTAAAAGTTCTCTAAGAAAACTTACCTGGACTGGGCACAGTGACTCACATCTGTAATCCTAGCACTTTGGGAGGCCGAGGTAGGAGGATTGCTAGAGCCCAGGATTTTGAGACTGGCCTGAACAACATAACAAGATCCTGTCTCTAATTTTTTAAAAAAGCAAAGAAAAATTACCCAAATTTTAGGCCCACTTGTCTGCATTTTCATGTCATGGATCTGTCAAATGTTCATTCATTTAAGAAACATTTAATGAGGCCGGGCGCGGTGGCTCACGCCTGTAATCCCAGCACTTTGGGAGGCCGAGGCGGACGGATCATGAGGTCAGGAGATCGAGACCATCCTGGCCAACATGGTGAAACCCCGTCTCTACTAAAATTAGCCGGGCGTGGTGGCAAGCACCTGTAGTCCCAGCTCCTCAGGGGACTGAGGCAGGAGAATGGCGTGAACCCCGGGGGTGGAGCTTGCAGTGAGCCGAGATCATGCCACTGCACTCCAGCCTGGGCGACAGAGCGAGACTCCGTCTCAAAAAAAAGAAAAGAAACATTTAGTGAATACCAACTGTGTAACAACCTGTCTGATAACTTGATGGGTACAGTAAGGAACGAGAGAAGGCCCTTTCCCTCAAGTTGTTTACAGTCAGATGTGTAAAGCTCTGACCTGAATGTTGATCTCTGAGAATATACAACCTCATTGTCACCCATCCACAAACACTTAACAGTAAACAGTACCAAGCAGGGATTGATAAAGGAGAGACGGTATAGACCAGGGGTGTCCAATCTTTTGGCTTCCTTGGGCTACATTGGAAGAAGAAAAATTCTCTTGAGTCACAAGTAAAATATACTAACACTAATGATAGCTGATGAAGTTAAAAAAAAATCACAAAAATGATCTCATAATATTTTAAGAAAGTTTACGAATTTGTGTTGGGCTGCATTCAAAGCCTTCCTGGGTTGCATGTGGCCCATGGGCTGTGGGTTGACTAAGCTTGGCCCAAACCCTAGGTGCTATTGAATTTGGAGGCATTTAAGACTGTCGTAGTCAGGGAAAGTTTACAGAAGGAGATGGACTGAAAGCAGAGGGAAGTTCATCTGTGAAGTTAGAACAATGTGAGCACAATTCAGAGTATGCTTAAACTCGAACATTGTTTCCTAAAGTGTGGTCCACAGACCGGTAGCATCAGCATCACCTGGTAACTTATTAGAACTGCAGTTTCACATTCCCCACCTGAGACCTACTGAATCAGAAATACTGGCAATGAGGTCCAGCAATCTATGCCCTCCAGGTGGTTCTGATGCATGCTAAAGTTTCAGAACCACTAGACTAGAGCAGAGGGTTGTTGTATGGAATGAGTAGGCCAAAAACTCTAAAAAGATAGGCTGGGAACTCGTTGTGAACGACTTAGAATGTCAGGCAGGGAGTTTGTCTTTTATCCTGCAGACTAGAGCCACCAGCTTGTGACTTGGCTGGATTTGGCTCATAGAATGTGTTTTCTTTGGCCTGAAAGGTGTGTTTTTGGAGGATTTTAAGTGGAATTAGTTGTCATCATTTAAAAATCAGCAGATTTTACAAAGAAATCTGTGCTTTCAGCTTACCTTGAAAAATCAGAAGACCTGGCAGTATGGGGCCTACATTCCATTATGGTAGCAATTGGTGGGAATAGCAAGAAGCTACCCCTTCAGATGGGACACATGCTCTCCAGTTTGCCACAATCCCTACCAGTTCCTTTTGTCTTACACACACCTTTACTTATTTACATTTCCTGCCTGGTGCCTGTAGGTATTTGAGTTTGTAACTTCTGTTGTGGACAGTGGGACATTAATGAAAATTTTGAGAAGCAGAATGACGAGATTTATGTATTTGTTAATTTATTTAACAAACATTAAACAAACATATATGCCAGATTGTACTCTGTTACATAATCAGTGTTCAAAGATGAATGAGTCCCAGCTAGCACCAGTGGCTCATGCCTATAATTGCAGCACTTTGGGAGGCCAAGGCTGGTGGATCACTTGAGGTCAGGAGTTCAAGACCAGCCTGGCCAACATAATGAAATCCCCTCTCTACTAAAAATAAAAAATTAGCCGGGGATGGTGGTGGGCATCTGTAATCCCAGCTACTCGGGAGGCTGAGGCGGGAGAATTGCTTGAACCCAGGTGGCGGAGGTTGCAGTGAGCCAAGATCATGCCATTGCACTCCAGCCTGGACAACAGAGCAAGACACCATCTCAAAGAAAAAAAAAATATTTACTTTGGAGACCCTATAGTTAGAATTTATAACATTGGTTGCATGAGTCATATCCATAATTCAAATCCTGTCTTCAGTGTGTCATCTTCAGATTTATGTTGTGTAGGTAAGTTTAACTTTTTTGTTCCTGAGGGAATAGAAAATAATATATAAACTCAAATTCTTCAAGTGATTCTTTCACCTTAGTCTCCCAAAGTGCTGGGAGTATAGGTGTGAGCCACCAAGCCCCCATCTGCTTGGTCTCTTTTAACCACATACTCGTGCATGTAATAGTAGCCACTCATTGATTATATTGTGGAACATATGGCTGGCATTTTAGCAGCAAAAAAAGACCTCACATCTCGGCTCACTGCAGCCTCGACCTCCCACATTCAAGCAATCCTCCTGTCTCAGCCTCCCAAGTAGCTGGGACTATAGGCACATGCCACCACACCTGGCTAATTTTTTGTGTATTTTGTAGAGTTGTGGTTTTGCCATGTTGCCCAGGTTGGTCTCAAACTCCTGAGCTCAAGCTAACTGCCTGCCTTGACTTCCCAAAGTGCCAGGATTATAGGCATGAGTTACCACGTCCAGTCTGTGTACTTTACTTACAAATTAGTTCCTTAGTCATTTCCTTCTCCACCTTTACACACACATATACACCAGCTTCTAGAGGGAGTGTGACTTGCGTCTCTTGCTGTTGGTGACTTTTTAAATGAGCTGGATATGTGGTAAAGTGGCTGAGGTTGTAATTTGAGTGAGGAGAAAGTGTAGGGGAGGAGAAAGAGCTGGAGGGCATTAGATTACAAGTCAGGAGATGAGCTTGATGATCTGGATTCCAAAGCCTGGAGAGATTAGAAATGAAAATGTAGAAGAGATAACTGAGTCAAAAATAGGCATACTGACAGCAGAGGAAAAAAGGAAACTGTTCTCATAATTATTCATTTCCATCTTACACAGGTTGAAAAGTGATATAATAGTTAAAGGAACAAAGGAGAAAATTCAGAAGGAAGGAAAAAATTGGTAAGTAACATATATAATACCTCACTTTTTCATAGGTCAGATTTCTGCAATTTCTGCTTTGTTGTTCCTAGCTGAGAGATCACAGTAGATGGAAAAGGGTCTATAAGGCACTGAAAGAGCTGTCACAAAGTCCAGTAGCCTTATTCTGTTGGAGAGGCCCTCATTTGCTTATGTTGACTTGAAATTCTAATAATTATGGCTTCCTGATTTACATCCTACAACAGATTTAAAAAGAAAATTAGGAGGTAATGGTGGTTTATTGAAGGAGTTGGGCACATGACAATACTGATCAGTGATAATAGATAGCATGATGTCAGAAAAAACTAGCTCAGAAAGGATAGCAAGCTGGGACCATTTGGTGACAGAAGGGCAAACAGTCCTATAGACCTACTGTAGACCTTAGAAGCATCTCAGTTTTACAGGAAAACATAACTGATAATCATAATCATGACTCTGAACTATAAATAAAAGGTGGTATTCCCTGTGGGAAATTATATAATTCACAATGGAAACGCTTTTTTTTTTTTTTTTGAGATGGAGTTTTGCTCTTATTGCCCAGGCTGGAGTGCAATGGCTCGATCACAGCTCACTGCAACCTCCGCCTCCCGGGTTCAAGCGATTCTCCTGCCTCAGCTTCCCGAGTAGTTGAGATTACAGGCATGGGCCACCATACCCAGTTAGTTTTATATTTTTAGTAGAGTCGGAGTTTCTCCACGTTGGTCAGGCTGGTCTCAAACTCCCGACCTCAGGTGATCCACCCGCCTCGGCCTCCCAAAGTGCTAGGATTACAGGTGTGAGCTGCCACACCTGGCCGAAAACACATTTACCAAACACTGTTAAAGTGTTATAGTGGAACCAGGTGTAGTGGCTCACACTTGTAATCCCTTGAGAGGTTTGGGACATGGGAGGCTGAAGCTGGAGGATCACTTGAGTCCAGGAGTTTGAGACCAGCCTGGGCAACATAGCGAGACTCCTTTCTCTATAAAAAAATTGAAAACACGGCCAGGTACAGTGGCTCACGCCTGTAATGCCAGCACTTTGGGAGGCTGAGGCGGGCAGATCACAAGATCAGAAGATCGAGACCATCCTGGCTAACATGGTGAAACCCCGTCTCCACTAAAAATACAAAAAATTAGCCGGGTATGGTGGCAAACGCCTGTAGTGCCAGCTACTCGGGAGGCTGAGGCAGGAGAATGGCGTGAACCCAGGAGGCAGAGCTTGCAGTGAGCCGAGATCTTGCCTCTGCACGCCATCCAGCCTGGGCAACTCAGCGAGACTGCATCTCAAAAAACAACAACAACAAAAATTGAAAACACATAAAAATTATCTGGGCACAGTGGTTCATGCCTGAAGTCCCAGCCCTCTGGGAGGTTGAAGCAGGAGGATTGCAGGAGTTCAAGGCTACAGTGAGCTGTGATTGTTCCACTGCACTCCAGCCTGGGTGACAGAGCAAGACCTTGTCAATAAAAATGTTTTTTTTTTAAAACCTGAAGTTTCTTTGGTATTTAGAAGGAAAGCATCCTGAAGGCACATTTGGTGGGGGAAAGACAAATATGGGAAAATGTAATTATGGGGAACCGCTATTCCTTCCTTCCTTTATTTATTTATTTATTTATTTATTTATTTTTGAGACAGAGTCTCACTCTGTCGCCCAGGCTGGAGTGC
>NW_016807225.1:417510-434086 GCF_001698545.2 Rhinopithecus bieti | reverse complement strand
GGCGGAGCTTGCAGTGAGCCGAGATGGCACCACTGCACTCCAGCCTGGGCGACACAGCGAGACTCCGTCTCATAAAAAAAAAAAAAAAAAAAAAAATTTTTTTTTCTTTGTCCAGGGTGGTGGCTTATGCTTGTAATCCTAGCACTTTGGGAGGCTAAGGTGGGCGCATCACTTGAGGTCAGTAGTTCAAAACCAGCCTGGCCAACATAGTGAAACGCCATCTTTACTGAAAATACAAAAAAATTAACTGAGCATGGTGGCGGGTGCCTGTAATCCCATCTTCTCTAGAGGGTGAGGCAGGAGAATCACTTGAACCTGGGAGGTGCAGGTTGCACTGAGCCGAGATCACACCATTGCACTCCAGCCTTGGCGACAGAATGAGACTCCATCTCAAAAAAAAAAATTTTTTTTTCAACGCAAGGTCTCACTTTGTTACCAAGGCTGGAGTACAGTGGTGCAATCATAGCTCACTGCAGCCTCAAACTCCTGGGCTCAAGAGATCTTCCTGCCTTACCCTCTGGAGTAGCTGAGACTACAGGTGTGTGTCCACCATGCTCAGCTCAAAAGCTGACTTTTAAATAAACCTTTTTATTAGTTTTATTGACTTGAAAATATTGCTATAAAATTTTCTGTGGTTTTCAAATCTGTTCCAGTTGTCAGTCGTGTCCCTTTTCACCAAATACCTCTTCAGTACCAGTTTTTTTTTTTCCCCCAAGATGGGGTCTTGCTCTGTCACCTAGACTGGAGTGCAGTGGCGTGATCTCAGCTCACTGCAACCTCTGCCTCCCGGGTTCAAGCAATTCTCCTGCCACAGCCTCCTGAGTAGCTGGGACTACAGGCATGCACCACCACACCCAGCTAATTTTATATATATATATATTTTTTTTTTTATTATGCTTTAAGTTCTAGGGTACATGTGCACAATGTGCAGGTTTGTTACGTATGTGCCATGTTGGTGTGCTGCACCCATTAACTTGTCATTTACATTAGGTATATCCTAATGCTATCCCTTCCCCCAATTTTTTATATTTTTAGTAGAGACGGGGTTTCATCATGTTAGCCAGGATGGTCTTGGTCTCCTGACCTCATGATCTGCCCTCCTCGGCCTCCCAAAGTGCTGGGATTACAGGCATGGGCCACTGCGCCCAACCGTACCTAATTTTTTTTTTTTGAGACAGAGTCTTGCTCTGTCTCCCAGGCTAGAGTGCAGTGTCATGATCTTGGCTGACTGCAACCTCCGCCCCCTGGGTTCAAACAATTCTCCTACTTCAGTCTCCTAAGTAGCTGGGATTACAGGTGTGCACCACCACACCCAGCTAATTTTTGTATTTTTAGTAGGGATGGGAATTCGCCATGTTGGCCAGACTGGTCTTGAACTCCTGACCTCAGGTGATCCGCCCCCCTCGCCCTTCCAAAATGTTGAGATTATAGGCGTGAGTCACCACGCCTGGCCAGTTGTTCATTTTTAAGAGTTAATATCAGCCCATGTGGTGGCTCACACCTGTAATCCTAGCATGTTGAGAGGCTGAGGTGGAGGATTGCTTGAGGCCAGGAGTTTGAGAGCAATCTGACCAACATAGTGAAATCCTGCCTATATTTCTTTTCTTTTTTTTTTTTGAGACCGAGTCTCACTCTCTTGCCCAGGCAGGCATGAGCCACCGCACCTGGCTTATTTCTTTTTTTTTCTTTTCTTTTTTTTTTTTTTTGAGACTGAGTTTCACTCTATCACCCAGGCTGGAGTGCAATGGTGCGATCTCGGCTCACTTGAACCTCTGCCTCCCGGGTTCAAGCGATTCTCCTGCCTCAGCCTCCCAAGTAGCTGGGATTACAGGCATGTGCCACCACGCCCAGCTAACCTGGCTTATTTCTATATATTATTTTTTTCTAAGAATAAACAAATGAACAAAAACAATTACTATCATTGGAATAACATGCAGTTCCTAAAATAAGAAGTATGTAAGATGTGTTTATTGAAATATATATACGGTATACTGGGAAAAAAAACCCACAAAATATTACACAAATACTGGTTACATCTTGCAGTAGCCAGCCTCCAAGATGCTCCCCAATGATGCTCACCTCCTAATATTCATGCCTTTGTGTAGTCCCCTTGTACATTTCATCAGGGTTGGTCTGCATGAGCATTAGAATATAGAAATATGACAGTGTATGACTTCCCAGACTAAGTCATAAAAGACATTACTGTTTCTGCCCTGCTCTTCTTGGATTGACTGCTCTGGAGGAAGCCAGCTACTGTGTTATAAAGATATTCAAGCAGCCCTATGGAGAATCTACACGGGGAGCTACTGAGGCTTCCTGCCCACAGCTGGCATCAACTTGCCAACCACTGAGTGAGCCGTCTTGGAGGTGGGTCTTCCAGGCCTAGTCAAACCTTCAGATTGACTGCAGCCCCAGCCTACGTCTTGACTACAATCTCATGAGAGCCTCAGAGCCAAAACTATCCAATTAAACCACTCTCACATTCCCAAACCACAGAAATGGTGAGATAGGCCGGGCACGGTGGCACACACCTGTAATCCCAGCACTTTGGGAGGCCAAGGCAGGCAGATCTCCTGAGGTCAGGAGTTTGAGCCTGGCCAGCATGACAAAACCCCATCCCTATTAGAAATACAAAAATTAGCTGGTGTGGTGGGGGGCGCCTGTAATCCCAGCTACTTTGGAGGCTATGACAGGAGAATCATTTGAACCCAGAAGGTGGAAGTTGCAGTGAGCCAAGATCACACCACTGCACTCCAACCTGGGCAACAGAGGGAGACTCTGTCTCAAAAAAATAAAAAAGGGATGAGATAATAAATATTTTTATTGCTTAATAAATGTACTTATTTACTTTATTAATTTATTTTTTGAGACAGGGTCTTGCTCTGTCTCCCAGGGTGGAGTGCAGTGGCATGATTCTAGCTCACTGCAGCCTCGAACTCCTGGGCTTAAGTGATCCTTCTGCCTCAACCTCCCAAGTAGCTGGGACTACAAATGTGCACCACCATGCCTGGCTGATGTTTTCATTAAAAAAAATTTTTTTTTTAAATAGAGAAGGTTTTGCTGTGTTGCCCAGGCTGGTCTCAAGCTCCTGGCCTCAAGTGATCCTCCTGCCTTAGCCTCCCAAGTGTTGGGATTTACAGGCATGAGGCACCATGCCCAGTCAATTTCTTTTTTCTTTCTTTTTTTTTTTTTTTTTTTTGATTCTTCAGCTAAGACAGCAGAAGAGGTGATTTATTGTATGGTGGTTACACTCTTCCACAAGTAAACACAGAAATAGTCCAGAATGTCACAGGTCCAGGGCAAAAGACCAACATGGGCAGTTTTGGTTATGAGCAAGGTGGATCTCAGAGGTGATCAGTGATCGGAGGGCGATAAAGTTCTAGATCCATTGAGACAAGCTCTAGACAGTAGCATGCAGTCCCACAACTCGTACCAGCATCCCCAGCATCTGGCGTTCCATGTTTCTGCTCCTGTGGCCTCCACGATGCAACAAGCTAGCGGTTTACTTTTGGACCTCTGCCTCATCTTTCTTCTTTTGCACTTCAGCCTGTCCATTCGCTTCTTCCTCCGCTTGGCTCTCATGGTGTGGAGGTGTCCAAGAAAATGGTGCTAAGGCTGAGAGAAACCCCAGCCCATTTCTATTGTCAGTTTTTATTGAACTCCACCTTGGGCGCTCTTCTAGGTTCTTGGGTTACATCAGTAAACAAAAAGATTTCTGCCCTTGAGGAGCTTGTATTCTATCAGAGGAACACAGACGCTAAATATAATAAGTAGCCTTTCCAGTGTGTTAGAATGTGATAAGTGGTGTGGAAAAAAGAAAAAGTAGATCAGAGTAAGGGGAGTTGAGAAAGCAGGTAGAGGTGGGAGCACGTGAAAGAGAGGTTATAGTATTAAATAGGTCTCAATAAGAAAGTGACATTTAAACAAGTGTTTGAAAGAGTTGCAGGAATTTATCAAGTGGATATATAGGAAAATAATTTCTAGGCAGTGGGGACAGCTTAGAGTGAAGGCCCTGAGGCAGGAGCCTGAGTTACATAAGCACAGAGATCAGTGTTGGGGAAGAGGGTAAGGTGAAAACTATTAATAGATGGGGTCAGAGATGTAGTGGGGTTGGAAGCAGAAGGCTATTGTCAGGGCCTTGTTTCTCTGAAATGGGGAGCCAGTGCTGGATTTTGCATAATACAGAGACATACTCTAATTTATATAAAAGGATGACTTTGGTTGCTTTTAAAGGAAGACTGACTCCAGTGGGGTGAGGATAAAAGCAGAAAGATCTGTTAGGGCAATATTAGCAGATCACATGAAAGATGATAGTGGCTTGGGCGAAGGTGGTAGCAATGGAAGTGGTCAGAAATGGTTGGATTCTGGAAATATATTCAACAGCAGGAAATTAAGATCTTCAAAAGCTTTTGATTAGCTGGGCACAATGGCTCGACCCTGTTATCCCAGCTACTCAGGAGGCTGAGGCTGGAGGATTGCATGAGGCCAGGAGTTCAAGACCAGCCTGGGTAGCATAGTGAGACTCTGTCTCTACATAAATAAATAAATAAGCTCTTGGTTGTATATAGGAAGGTCAGACTGCTGTAAGACTTTCACATCCTGATAGAAGTCTCACTTTCCAGCCTCATCCCAGACCATTCTGTGCTCTACACTCGCCTCCCCACTCCCATATCCATCTTTTCCAAGAGCCCTGTTAGATAATCTTTCTTGGGTGGCCTAGTAGTTAAGACTGTGGCTCTGGAATTAAACCATCTGGGTTTGGTTTCTGGCTCTTTTCACTTAACTACTATGTGATCTTAAGATACTTAGTTTCTCTAAGCTCAGTTTTCTCATTTATAAAATTGGAATCTTAATAATAGTACCCAACTCACAGAGCAGTAATGTGAGATTAGATGAGTTAATCTATGTAAAATACTTAACATCATGCTTGGCATCTACTAAGATCTCCATAAATATTGGTTACTATTTTTTTAAAATCTCAGATTATGTTCCTTTGACCACAATCTTTATCCTCTGTATTAAATGCTAACCCTCTTCTTCTATATCGTCTTACACTAGTCTTCTACTTTTTGTTTCTCAAATTCATGTAAAAAATTCTTGAGGATGGCTTTTAATTATTATTATTATTATTTGAGACATGGTCTCACTCTGTCGCCTAGGCTGGAGTACAGTGGTGCAGTGCAATCACAGTTCACCTCAGTCTCCTCTTCTCAGGCTCAAATGATCCTCATACCTCAGCCTCCCAAATAGCTGCGACTACAGGTGTGTACCACCACACCTGGCTTTTTTTTTTTTTTTTTTTTTTGAGATGAAGTCTTGCTCTCTCACCAGGCTGGAGTGTAGTGGTGCGATCTGGGCTCACTGCAACCTCTGCCTCCCAGCTTCAAGCGATTTTCCTGCCTCAGCTTCCCGAGTAGCTAGGACTACAGGTGCGTGCCACCATGCCCAGCTAATTTTTGTTTTATTTGTTTATTTATTTATTTTGAGACAGAGTCTCGCTCTGAGGCACAGACTGCAGTGTAGTGGCACCATCTCGGCTCACTGCAAACCGCGCTTCCCACGTTCACGCCATTCTCCTGCCTCAGCCTCCCGAGTAGCTGGGACTACAGGCACCTGCCACCACACCTGGCTAATGTTTTGTATTTTTATTAGAGATGGGGTTTCACCGTGTTAGCCAGGATGGTCTTGAGCTCTTGACCTCGTGATCTGCTCGCCTCAGCCTCCCAAAGTGCTGGGATTACAGACATGAGACACTGTGCCCAGCCACACCCTGCTAATTTTTTAATATTTTGTAGAGATAGCATTTCACCATATTGCCCAGGCTGGTCTCAAACTCCTGGGGTCAAGCAATCCTCCCACTTTGGCCTCCCAAAGTGCTAGGATTACAAGCATGAGTCATCATACCTGGCCTCATCATTATTTTTAATTTTCATATGGATAGGGTCTCACTATGTTGTGTAAGCTGGACTTGCATTCCTTGGCTCAAGTGACCCTCCTTCCTCAGCCTCCTGAGTATCTGGGACTGTGGCCACGTGCCACTGCATGTGACTCTTGAGGAAATTTTTAAATGAAATCAAACTATACTTTTCCTATCATCTGTTCATAATCCCTCTGGTCTTCATACATATCTGGTCTCTATTCTTTCTGTAGTTATTTCTGTTCATTTTTCATGATCGCTTCAAATGTCATTTCATTTTTTTTTTTTGAGACGGGGTCTCGCTCTGTTGCCTAGGCTGAGGTGCAGTGGCATGATGTTGGCTCACTGCAGCCTCGCCTCCCAGGTTCGAGCAATTCGCCCACCTCAGCCTCCCGAGTAGCTGGAATTATAGGCATACCACACACCCGGCCAATTTTTGTATTTTTTGTAGAGATGGGGTTTCACCATATTGGCCAGGCTGGTCCCGAATTCCTGACCTCAGGTAATTCCCCCTCTTTGGCCTTCCAAAGTGTTAGGATTACAGGTGTGAGCCACTGTGCCCAGCCATTTCTTTTATATATGTTTATATATATATATATTTTTTAATTAAGACAGGGTTCAGTCTGTCACCCAGGTTGGAGTGCAGTGGTACAATCTCGGCTCACAGCAACCTCCACCTCCCAGGGGCCTCAAGCAATCCTCCCACCTCAGCCTCCCAAATAGCTGGGACTACAGGAGCATTCCACCATGCCTGACTAGTTTTTGTATTTTTGGTGGAGATGAGGTTTCATCATGTTGCCCAGGCTGGTCTTGAACTCCTGAGCTCAAACGATCTGCCTGCCTTGGCCTCCCAAAGTGCTGGGATTACAGGTGTGAGCCACTGTGCCTGGCATCAAATGCCATTTCTTGATATGTTTCCAAATCCTCTAGGGAGTTAGTCCTGTGTTTTCAGTTTATTTACCTTGTTTTTTTTTTTGTTTGTTTGTTTGTTTTTCTTTGAGACAGAGTCTCACTCTGTCGCCCAGGCTGGAGTGCAGTGCCTGGGATTACAGGGGCATGCCAGCACGCCTAGCTAATTTTGTATTTTTAGTAGAGACAGGGTTTCACCATGTTGGTCAGGCTGCTCTGGAACTCCTGACCTCATGATCCGCCCACCTTGGCCTCCCAAAGTGCTGGGATTACAGGTGTGAGCTACCGCTCCTGGCCCTTTACCTTTTTTTTTTTTGAGACGGAGTCTCGCTCTATCGCCCAGGCTAGAGTGCAGTGGCGCGATCTTGTCTCACTGCAACCTCCACCTCCCAGGTTCAAGCAATTCTCCTGCCTTATGCTCCTGAGTAGCTGGGATTATAGGCACGCGCCACCGTACCTGGCTAATTTTTGTATATTTAGTAGAGACAGGGTTTTACCATGTTGGTCAGTCTGGTCTCGAACTCCTGATCTTATGATCCTCCCGCCTCGGCTTCCCAAAGTGCTGGGATTACAGGAGTGAGCCACCATGCCCGGCCTACCTTTTTTTTTTTTTTTTTTTCTGAGACGGAGTTTTGTTCTGTCACCCACACTGGAGTGCAGTTGCGCGATCTTGGCTCACTGCAGACTCCACTTCCCAGGTTCACGCCATTCTCCTGCCTCAGCCTCCCGAGTGGCTGGGACTACAGGCGCCCGCCACCATGCCCGGCTAATTTTTTGTATTTTTAGTAGAGACGGGGTTTTACCATGTTAGCCAGGATGGTCCCGATCTCCTGACCTCGTGATCCGCCCACCTTGGCCTCCCAAAGTGCTGGGATTACAGGCATGAGCCACTGCGCCCGGCCTTTTTTTTTTTTTTTTTTTTTGAGACAGAGTCTTACTCTGTCACCGAGGCTGGAGTGCAATGGTGCGATCTTGGCTCACTGCAACCTCCGCCTCCTGAGTTCAAGCAATTCTCATTCCTCAGTCTCCTGAGTAGCTGAGATTACAGGCCTGTGCCACCAAACCTGGGTAATTTTTGTATTTTTAGTAGATACGGGGTTTCGCCACATTGGCCAGGCTGGTCACAAACTCCTAACTTGAGGTGATCCGCCCACCTCGGCCTCCCAAAGTGCTGGCATTACAGGCGTGAGGTACCACAGTTAGCTTCTTTACCATNTTTTGAGACAGAGTCTTACTCTGTCACCGAGGCTGGAGTGCAATGGTGCGATCTTGGCTCACTGCAACCTCCGCCTCCTGAGTTCAAGCAATTCTCATTCCTCAGTCTCCTGAGTAGCTGAGATTACAGGCCTGTGCCACCAAACCTGGGTAATTTTGTATTTTAGTAGATACGGGGTTTCGCCACATTGGCCAGGCTGGTCACAAACTCCTAACTTGAGGTGATCCGCCCACCTCGGCCTCCCAAAGTGCTGGCATTACAGGCGTGAGGTACCACAGTTAGCTTCTTTACCATTTTTATGCTTAGTTTTAAAAGTTACGGTTATTTTTATATATGTCTGCCACCTCTGCCAGACTCATCATCTTGAATAAAAAGGTCTGTTTTCCTCACCTTGACTTTTCTGGCATCTAGCACTTAGTAGGCATCAGTAAACATTTGTACAATTAAGCAGTTGAGTGGTCCTGACAAGGCTCCTGATTGCAGTCCTTACATGTAACTACCAGATTTGTATTTGGATACTCCCTTGTTCAATATCTTCAGTGGCTTCCTATCACCTGCAGAGTAAAGTCCAAACTCCTTAGCTGAGTATTTGGTGTCCTCTACTATGTGAACTCAACCTGCCTTTTCAACTTTATTTCCTACTATAGTTGGTCAAACTGATCATTCACTGTTCCCCAGGGACCCCCATCCCTTTTCCACATCCATGTCTTGATTCATGGTTTTATTCCTTAAAAGCACTCCTTGCCTGTCCTAATTCATTTCCCTCCTCAGGCCCCTCCTCAGATACCACCTTTTTCACAGAGCCTTCCCTATCATCCCAGCTTTGAAGTTTCAGAGCATAGTAACTGTGCTGCTTGACACATTTTCACTTTATGGAGGTAATTTATGGACATGTATTTTTTCTCCAACTTAGTATAGTTTCTTAGGGTTTCTTTTTTTTTTTTTTTTTTTTGAGACGGAGTCTCGCTCTGTCGCCCAGGCTGGAGTGCAGTGGCCGGATCTCAGCTCACTGCAATCTCCGCCTCGCGGTTTCACGCCATTCTCCTGGCTCAGCCTCCCGAGCAGCTGGGACTACAGTTGCCCGCCACCTCGCCCGGCTAGTTTTTTGTATTTTTAGTAGAGACGGGGTTTCACCGTGTTAGCCAAGATGGTCTCGATCTCCTGACCTTGTGATCCACCCGTCTCGGCCTCCCAAAGTGCTGGGATTACAGGCTTGAGCCACCGCGCCCGGCCTTCTTAGGGTTTCTTAAAGTTTCTTAGATGATTTATCTTTGCATGCTGTACTTGCAAGCAGCAGTAAGAAATTGCTAATTTCTGGAATGGCTGTCACTGTCAGTTACTACGGGGTGAACAAAGGGAACGAACGCAGAAATAAAGACAAAGACAAAAGGATCTGTTTTGAAAGAAGGGGTCAGGGGGCTCCTTGCTTCTACTGAGCAAAGGCAGCCCTGAGCTGCTTCTACAGCCTTTGGTATTTATTAGGTAGAAAGAGCAGGGAGGGAGAGTTAACGGTTGGTCAGCTGCTTGATTTATCACAGGTATACATAATTGCTTTCTTTGTACAACAGGCTTCAGATGTTCCTATAGATAATCACAAAGAACATTGTGCTGGGGATATGACTGCCCTCAGCACCCCTTCTGGCGGCAGACGCAGTTTTTCAGTTTTCCAACATTCTGCTTTCATGAGAACAGTTTTCTGTTTGCTCATATAGCCTCCAGTGGTATACTGAGTTGGTCACAGCCCTCATTCTTTCTGCCTGTAACAAATGGCCAAATGAATGAATTAATATGTGAATAAATAGGCTTCACATGCCCTATCCATGGGCTGGTTTGGAGGGGAACTGGGAGTTGGACATGTGATACATAGGCCGTCATGGGACACTGGGAAAGGGAGTACTCCTTGCCCTATTGCTTCTGCCTGCATATTCCATTAGCCTAATTGTACCAAGTCCATTTGGGATTCAATTACTGGTGTCCAGCATGTTCCAGGCCTAATATTAATACTTGACTTTGGGAATACAAAAGATATCATGCACCCCCCACCTTAGACATCCTTCAGATAGCAAGGTGTGTCAGGGCTGTGGCCCTTTGTATTAGGTATGTAGGTCTTAAGTTATATCCTCAAATGAGGCATATCTCACTCTGCTGCAGCCTGTCTTGAACTTGGCTTATTAGACCTACCTTGGTTTGGCTTGGCTTGGCTTGGCTTACTTACACACTGGGTGGTTTGACTATATTGGTTCCATAGTTCAGCTTACTGATTACATTCTAGTTACATTTTAAACTTGTCTTATGTTTAATTTTTAACTTGTTAAGGCTCGCTTTTCTATGGAGCTCAGATGAATTGTCAGTGGGAGCTTTTACATTTCACTCTTTTTGGACCTTTTGGTGGACCTTTCTAGTCAGCTATCCCATTGTCCACTGTTGTGAGATACTGTGTCATTTTATCCAAGTCAATCAAAATGATATTTGCTTAGGGAGGGAACAGAAAGACATAACTAACAATCACATGTCACTATGGGAAAGGAAAACAAGTCCACTTCTTTTGAAATCTGGTTCTCTGCTTCCAGAGCCCTTTTTTTATTGGCCGTCTTTATTCTGGTACACCTCGATATTCCAGCTATACCAAGCTCTTAATACTTGAAGTTCTCAGAATTCTCCTTGTGTCGTTTTCCCAGGATAATTCCTACCTCTCTTCCCTCAAGAAGCCTCCCAGTCCCATCCCACCTTCACCTTTCCCCTTCCAAGCCGAGTTTCTAATCCCTTATATCGGTTCCTGTAGCACTTTATGTGCATTTCTGTCAGAGAACTTATCACAGTACATTACAGCCATTGGTTTACTTGTCTGGGTTTTGTTTCTTTGTTTGTTTGTTTTTTGAGACAGGTTCTTGCTCTGTAGCCCAGGCTGGAGTGCAGTGATACAATCATGGTTCACACAGCCTTCACCTCCTAGGCTCAAGCGATCCTCCCACCTTAGCCTTCTGAGTAGCTGGGACTACAGGTGCATGCCACCATGCCAAGCTAATTTTTTTATTTTTGTAGAGACAGAGCTTCATTGTGTTGCCTAGGGTGGTCTTGAAATCCTGGCCTCAAGTAATCCTCCTGCCTCGACCTTCCAAAGTGCTGAGATTACAGGCATGAGCCACTGTGCCCAGCCCTGTTTTCTCCAGTAAGCTGAAATTTCTTCTATATCTGAGCCTATATCTGATTCCACTGTGGATATCAAGAACCTAGCAGAGTGGCTGGTATATATTAGATACTCAGTACATGCTTATTAATTAGACAGTTCAATGCCCAGGTATCTAAAGTTGTTTTTTTTTTAAGAGACCAAGTTATGTTCCAACCATGTTTCTAAATTCTGTGTCACGGATGGAAGGCATTGAGAAGTGCTATTAACTTTTCTATTTGGCTAACAAAAACACAGAAATTAGTTCCTGAGCAACTTGCACCCTATAAGCACTAGTCCTACTAGTTGGCAGTTAACTATCATAAAAGTAGATGAACCAATTGTGTACCCAGAGAAAAAGAGAGTAAGGGAGGAGAGAAGGATAGAGAAGGGAGTGAGTTAGCAAAATGCCACACTGTTAGTTGCAAACTGGCACAAAGGTGAATGTGGTTCATGAGGCTTGCTTGATTAAGAAGAGCTGAAACAGGAGCAAAGAGCAAAAGACAACCTGCAGCGAAAGCAAGGACTCGGAACAGGCAGACACAGCAGGTAAGCACATGAATGGGGCCCAGGTCCTCTGTGATTGTGGTCTCTCAGGCTTCTGGGGACATGAAAGAAGGGAAGCCAGAGTGTGACGCTCTGGGAAAGCTGAGTGGGGAGGATTCATGTTTACTCCAGGTATAAAGAGACACAAAAGACCATAGAAGGAGATGGAGATAGTGACAAACACTGGCTGGCACCGGAGTCTCAACAAAAAGAATTGGAAACAGGGCTTTGTTGGGGGTGAATAAGAGATAGTGAGCAGGAGAAAATGAGAAGACCAATTCTGAAAGGAGTAGATTTAAATGTACTGATGTATACATACCTCCCTAGTCTATAAAAAGTACGCCTATCTGTACTATTTTGAGTAGCATATAAAACTTGACACATTTGGATAAATGTCACCTTTATATAACAAATGTGGGGAAAACCTTCACTGGAAGCTTGGAATTGTGATTTTTTCAAGGGCTGGGTAATCTCCTTTTGGAAAACAGTCAGTTATTATTATTATTTGAGATAGAGTCTGTCTCTGTCACTCAGGCTGGAGTGCAGTGGCGCATTTACAGGTGTGAGCCACTGTACCCAACCAGCTGTTATATTTTTATTAAATGGATGAGATCTAGTGCCTGAGTTACTGTATTATTGTTTATCCCTTTGGAGTATTCATTCAATATCTACTGTGTGCTCACACCACCATTCCAGCACCAGGAACACATAAAAAACAAAACAGATAAAAATTCCTGCCTATGGGCCAGCCAAGGTGGCTCATGCCTGTAATCCCAGCACTTTGGGAGGCTGAGGTGGGCGGATCACTTGAGACCAGAAGTTTGAGACCAGCCTGGCCAACATGGCAAAACCTGTCTCTGTTAAAAATACAAAATTAGCCAGGCGTGGTGGCACATGCTTGTAATCCCAGCTACTTGGGAGGCTGAGGCATGAGAATCGCTTGAACCCAGGAAGCGGAGGTTGCAGTGAGGTGCACTGCACTCCAGCCTGGGTGATAGAGCAAGACTCTGTATCAAAAAAAAAAAAAAAAAAAATTCTGCCTACCTATGTATAGTTCACATAGTGGGTAAAGGTAGCAGGAAACAGGAATTATGAAAATAAACAAAAGTGAATTATATAATGTGTTAGATGATAAAAAGTCCTGTGGAGAAAAATAAACAGAAAAGGAAGGTAGGAAAACATGCATGTGGTCAGATGGGTTATAATTTTAAATAAGGTGGACAAGGAAGGTCTCACTGAGAAGCTGACATATTTGAGCAAAGATTTTAATATAGTGAATGAGCAAGCTGTACAGACTGGGGTTCTGTAAAATAGAATGTCATTCTATAAATGTAAGCCTTTTTTTTTTTTTTTTTTGAGATGGAGTCTTGCTCTGTCGCCCAGGCTGGAGTGCTGGCACAATCTTAGCTCATTGCAACCTCTGCCTCCCAGGTTCAAGCGATTCTCCTGACTCAGCCTCCCAAGTAGTTGGGATTACAGGTGCCTGCCACTGCACCTGCCTAATTTTTGTATTTTTAGTAGAGATGGGTTGTCACCATGTTGGCCAGTCTGGTTTCGAACTCCTGACCTCAAGTAATACACCCACCTCGGCCTCCCAAAGTGCTGGGATTACAGGCGTGAGCCACTGCGCCTGGCACATTATTTTAAAATGGCTTACATTGCCGGGTGCGGTGGCTCGTGCCTGTTTTCCCAGCACTTTGGGAGGCCGAGGCGAGTGGATCGCCTGAGGTCAGGAGATTGAGACTAGCCTGGCCAACGTGGTGAAACCCCGTCTCTACTAAAAATACAAAAAATTAGCCGGGTGTGTTGATGTGCGCCTGTAATCCCAGCTACTAGGGAAGCTGAGGCAAGAGAATTTCTTGATTCCGGGAGGCAGAGGTTGCAGTGAGCCAACAGTGCACCATTGCACTGCAGCCTGGGCAACAGAGTGAGACTCACCTCAAAATAAATAAATAAATAAATAAATAAATAAATAACATTTGAAAAAATAAAATAATACCTAATGCCATTTAAAAATAACTAATCTTAAAAGTGTGATTGCAAGTGGTGTTAGAATGTAGTTACTGAGAGCAGAAAGGGGCATTGTATTTGTTCATCCTTTGCTTTCTCTCAAATCTATCGTTTGATTTTACACTGAACAACTGGTATGACTCTGCAGGGTTTTTTGTTTGTTTGTTCTTTGTTTTCTTGTGAAAACAGATACTTAGGATGCTTTTTTTCGCCTTTGAAATCTCTGGAAGAAAAACAAATATTTACTTAATAGAAATAGAACCTGGAGAGGTTTTCAAAACTACAGTGATATATTAATACAAAATATGGGTGACCCCTGAAGAAACTGCAGGCACAGAGAGGAAGGAAAGCTGCTGCCTAGAATGCCATTAATTCACTTTCTGAGGGAGAAGAGGGACCAAGAGTTGGACAAAGCAAGGATCTGTTAACACTCAGAGACTCTGAAGAGTTGTTTCTGTTTTGAGTTATTTAGTTTGATCTATATGTCTAGCTCATTTGCTGTAAAAGAATCAGCCAGAGTGTGAACCTGGCCAGACAGCTGTCCTGTATCAGTGGTTTATTTCCTGGGATGACGTTTCCTTTGTTTGGGATTGTAAAAGGTCAAACAATTTTGTTTGTTCCTCTCCTAACCAACAGCTCTTATTCTTAACTACAGGATAGAAGTTCAACCTTGAATAGCGTTCAAACGGATGGTTCCAACTCTGCTTTTGTAGTACCTAAGATCAACTCTAGTTATTTTGAATATTTTATTTATTTATTTATTGGGACAGAGTCTCACTCTGTACCTAGGCTGGAGTGCAGTAGCGCAATCACAGCTCACTAAACCTTACCTTCCCGGGAGGCAGAGATCCTCTCACCTCCAGCTTCCCAAGTAGCTAGGACCACAGGTGCATGTCACCATGCCCAGCTAATTTTTGTACTTTTGGTAGAGATGGGGTTTCGTCATGTTGCCCAAGCTGGTCTTGAACTCCTGAGCTCAAACAATCCACCCACCTTGGCCTGTCGAAGTGCTGGGATTATAGGCATGAGCCACTTTGCCCAGCCTAAATATTTTAAAATTCCAAATATACTTAACTTTATTTTATTTATTTATTTTGAGATAGAATCTCACTCTGTCTCTCAGACTAGAGTGCAGTGGCGCAGTCTCAGCTCACTGCAACCTCCACCTCCCAGGTTCAAGCGATTCTCGTGCTTCAGCCTCCCAAATAGCTGGTACTACAGGCCTGTACCACCATGCCCGGCTAATTTTTGTATTTTTAGCAGAGACGGCGTTTCGCCGTGTTACCCAGGCTGGTCTTGTACTACTGACTCAAGTGATCCGCCTGCTTTGGCCTCTCAAAGTGCTGAGATTATAGGCGTGAGCTACCACACCCAGCTGCATTTAACTTTAATTTTTTTTTTTTTTTTTTTTGAGACGGGGTCTTTCTCTGTCGCCCAGGCTGGAGTGCAGTGGCCGGATCTCAGCTCACTGCAAGCTCCGCCTCCCGGGTTAACGCCTTTCTCCTGCCTCAGCCTCCCGAGTAGCTGGGAATATAGGCGCCGCCACCTCGCCCGGCTAGTTTTGTGTATTTATTTATTTATTTATTTATTTGTTTATTTATTTATTTTTATTTTGAGACGGAGTCTCGCTCTGTCGCCCAGGCTGGAATGCAGTGGCCGGATCTCAGCTCACTGCAAGCTCCGCCTCCCAGGTTCCCGCCATTCTCCTGCCTCAGCCTCCCGAGTAGCTGGGACTACAGGCGCCCGCCACCTCGCTCGGCTAGTTTTTTGTATTTTTTTAGTAGAGACGGGGTTTCACCATGTTAGCCAGGATGGTCTCGATCTCCTGACCTTGTGATCCGCCCATCTCGGCCTCCCAAAATGCTGGGATTACAGGCTTGAGCCACCGCGCCCAGCTTTTTTTTTTTTTTTTTTTTTTTTTTTGAGACAGTCTTGCTCCGTCGCCTAGGCTGGAGTGCAGTGGCACAATCTCCACTCACTGCAGCCTTTGCCTGCCAGGTTCAAGCAATTCTCCTGTCTCAGCCTCCCAAGTAACTGGGGCTACAGGCATGCGCCACCATGCCTAATTCTTTTTGTATTTTAATAGAGACAGGGTTTCACCATGTTAGCCAGGCTGGTCTCAAACTCCAGACCTCAAGTGATCTATTCACCTTGGCCTCCCAAAGTGCTGGGCTTACAGGCGTGAGCTACCACGCGTGGCCTAATTTGCTTTATTTTATGTAATATGTCACCTTGGGGAGGGAGACATTTTGATAAACCCTAGATACTCAATAAAGTTTAGATGATTGGGAATCCTTAATCTGTACTCCAAATATACAAAGTATTTTTTTAGAGCTGAAGGCCCTGGGCAATGGGAACTTTGGAATGAGATCTTGTCACTTAACTAGTAAACTATGACTTGCATAAGAGATCCAGAGATGAAAGCTGGATCAGAAGACCCAAAACTGTTTGGTGCAAAGTACATAAAGTGCAAGTCAGGAGGCCTTGCCTTAGAGGATAGATATAGCATTATTCATTAATACCAGAAGAAAATGGCAGAGAAAAAATATTTTTATATACATACATATATATGAAAATATTAAAAATATGTGTATATATACTTTTTTTTTTTTTTTGAGATGGAGTTTTGCTCTTGTTACCCAGGCTGGAGTACAATGGTGCTATCTCAGCTCACCGCAACTTCCGCCTCCCGGGTTCAAGCAATTATCCTGCCTCAGGCTCCCAAGTGGCTGGGATTACAGGCTATTTAAAAAATATTTTAAAAATAAACATAAAATTAAAATACCTAGAATATATTTTATATGTAAATGTA
>NW_016807225.1:411453-415490 GCF_001698545.2 Rhinopithecus bieti | reverse complement strand
AAAAAAAAGCCAGATATGGAGGCACAGTTCACTGCAATCGTCACCTCCCGGGCTCAAGTGATTCTTCCACCTCAACCTCCCGAGTAGTTGGGATTAACAGGCTCCTGCCACCATGCCCAGCTAAATTTTTTTTTTTTTTTGAGATGGAGTCTTGCTCTGTCACCCAAGCTGGAGTGCATTGGCACGATTTCTGCTCACTACAACCTCTGCCTCCCAGGTTCAAGCAATTTTCCTGCCTCAGCCTCCCCAGTAGCTGTGATTATAGGCATCTGCCATCATGCCCAGCTAATTTTTGTATATTCTTAGAGATGGGGTTTCACCATGTTGGCCAGGCTGTTCTTGAACGCCTGACTTCAAGTGATCTGCCCACCTCGGCCTCCCAAAGTGCTGGGATTACAGGCATGAGCCACTGGGCCCGGCCTAATTTTTGTATTTTTAGTAGAAACGGGGTTTCACCATATTGGCCAGGCTGGTGTCGAGCTCCTGACTTCACGTGATCCTCCTACCTTGGCCTCCCAAAGTGCTGGGATTAGAGGCATGAGCCATGGTGCCCAGCCAATTTTTTTTGTTTTAAATAGAGACAGGGCTCTCGCTCTGTTGCCAAGGCTGGTAGTGAACTCCTAGACCCAAGCAATCTTCCCATCTGGGCCTCCCAAAGTGCTGGAATTATAGGCGGGAGCCACTGTTTCCGGCCCCCACCCTATAATTAAAAGCAAAATGGCTGGGCACAGTGGCTCACACCTGTAATCCCAGCACTTTGGGAGGCTGAGGCTGGTGGATCACGAGGTCAGAAGTTCAAGACCAACCTGACCAACGTGGTGGAACCCCATCTCTAGTAAAAATACAAAAATTAGCTGGGCATGGTGGTGTGCCCCTGTAAGTCCAGCTACTCAGGAGGCTGACGCAGGAGAATCGCGTGAACCCGGGAGGCGGAGGTTTCAGTGAGCTGAGATTGTGCCACTGCACTCCAGCCTGGGCGACAGAGTGAGACTCTGTCTCCAAAAAAAAAAGCAAAGCATGGGTCATTATGTTAAGTGAAACATGCCAGGCTCAGAAAGATACACACTGCATGTTCTCACATATGGGAGCTCATGGAAGTAGAGTAGAATGACAGTTACCAGACGGGCTGGGAAGGGTGGTGGGGTGTGGAGAGATGAAGACAAGTTGGTTAATGGGTACAAACTTACAATTAGATAAAAGGAATAAGTTCTAGTGTTTCATAGTTCAGTGGGGTGACTATAGTTAACAATATTTTATTGTGTATTTCCAAATAGCTAGAGGATTTGAAATGTTTCCAACACAAAAAATGATAAATGTTGTAACAGATATCTTAGATTCTCTGATTTGATCTTTACACATTGTCTGCATATATCAAAATATCACATGTATACCATAAATATGTACAATTACTTTGTATTAATTTTTAAAAAGCAAAACATGGGAAAATATATCTTCAATTCCAATTTCCTTTTGGAACCAGATACCCTTCAGAAAAGGTGCTAAGAGCCCACGTTACCCTGGTTTAGCTTGTTATACAGGTTATTAGAACAGAGAAGGAACACCCTGGGCCCAGGAGTGAGTGTTTCTTCTTTTATAGGTGTAACTAAAAAAGGTGATTGGTCTGACTTGTGTGTCTTTGTCCTATAAGCCTCTGCAGGTGTGTGAACAGGATTGCTTCTGCAACAAAAGCCTCCACCCAGCCACATCTTGGGAAAAGAATGGCCACTTCTCAGGGCGCAGTCTTTTTCATGCTGGTGGTATCCTGTGTTTGCAGCCCTGTCTCCCACAGGGACCAGCAGACTTGGTTTGAGGGTATCTTCCTGTCTTCCATGTGCCCCATCAATGTCAGTGCCAGCACCTTGTATGGAATTATGTTTGATGCAGGGAGCACTGGAACTCGAATTCATGTTTACACCTTTGTGCAGAAAATGCCAGGTAAGTGCAACTGGGACCCTTACTAGAGTCTGTAAATCCACACTTTAGAATCTCCTCCCAGAAACAAATACGCTTAGAGTTTATTATGTGAATTACAGAATTGAACACCTAGCGGATGTCTTTCTTCAGAGAACTTTGAACTACAATTGAACATATGGTTTATTTGGAGTTTTTTTGTTTGTTTTGTTTTTTTCATTTTTATTTTTTAAATTTTTTTTTGAGACAAAGTCTTGCTTTGTTGCCTGATCTGTAGTGCAGTGGCATGATGACACATCACTGCACCCTTGACCTCCTGGGCTCAAGCAATCCTTCCACCTCAGCCCCCTGAGTTGCTGGGGCTACAGGTGTGTGCCACCATGCCCAGCTCATTTTAAAGTTTTTTGTAGCCGGGTGCTGTGGCTCACGCCTGTAATCTCAGCACTTTGGGATTACCTGAGGTCAGGAGTTCAAGACCAGCCTGGCCAACACAGTGAAACCCTATCTCTACTAAAAATACAAAAATTAGCTGGGTGTGGTGGCATGTGCCTGTAATCCCAGCTACTCAGGAGGCTGAGGCAGGAGAATTGCTTGAACCCGGTGGGTGGAGGTTGTAGTGAGCCAAGATCGCACCACTGCACTCCAGCCTAGGTGACAGAGCAAGACTCCATCTCCAAAAAAAAAAAAAAAAAAAAAACATAAAATTTTTTGTAGAGACCTGCTCAGGCTGGCCTCAAACTCCTGGGCTCAAGTGATCCTCCCACCTCAGCCTCCCAAAGTGTTGAGATTTTAGATGTGAGTCACCATGCTTGCCCAGAGCACATGGTTTTAATTCAGTGTGAAATTAGAGAGCTGGGCTGCCTGTAGTCTGAAACCCATGTGTTCAAAAAGAATAGCTATAATTTGTTCTTCCTCTTCTCTAAATATGGGATACTCCAGGGATCCATAATATTCAGAATATGGGGAGTGGTTTTGGGAGAAGGATCACATGAGAATTTCACTGCCATCCTTGGACACGAGGCTAGGAGACCCTGAAAGATTAACTTTTTCTGCATTGTCAGTTTTTTTTCCTCAGGTAACTTATGGAGCCTGGGGAAAGGCAGAGGAGCTAGGTGTCCACCAGAGAAATGGTAGCAGAAATGGACCCTCAGAGGTTGCTCTAGTCCCTCTTTCTAGTACTCCTGCAAGATATTCCTCACAAGTGGGATCATTTGGGATAACTTCAGGGAAGTCATAGGAAAGCTTGCAGAGCCCAGCATCTGAAGCAGCCTAACTTTTGGTAACCAGCTCTCTCTTCTGTTTTGTTCCGTGGACAAAATAGGACAGCTTCCAATTCTAGAAGGAGAAGTTTTTGATTCTGTGAAGCCAGGACTTTCTGCTTTTGTAGATCAACCTAAGCAGGTGAGTTTCTTATGATATGATGTTTAGATTCTCAATGCCTTGATAACTTGATGACACCACTGCTGTTAAATATTTCCTGCTACTCACTAATGAGATTGAGGTCATGTGTGAGATCAGCTTTCTCTCCTCAGCTAATCTCCTGGATAACATTAATTATATTTCCCACGCTCATGAAGGCTGGGCGGAAGAAGGCTGGTAAATTGGTTGTGGTAATTTAAGGATGACACTAGCTTTGAAGAGATTGTTCCCTGTGTACTTACTGTTTAAAATTTTGAGTTGAAGCCATCAGTTGCATTTGTTCATGTAAATGCAGAAGATAGACATGAAGCTCTATAGGGTATGATGTATAAACACGGCAGTTGAAGGGAGGGTGAGCAGTGAACTCCATTTCAGAGTGCCTTGATGCAGGATGGAACCATACCTATACTTGAGAAATTAGGCAACAACCTGTGATGACAAAAATCTTTGGTGGTAGAAGATGAATAGAGAGTTTGTGGTAACTGTATTTCATATTTGAGCACCCACAACATATTGCATCCTATGTATCTGAGGCCACGTTGAAATAAAATAGAATACGGCAGAATGTTAAACTTGGGGAGCAAATGTAAAGGTGTTTATTATTCAATGTCACAAGAATAATCATTACCCAAATGCCTGATGTTAAAAATGATTTGAGTTTGGAGAACTGAGAGGATATATGGATATATATATATATATATATATTT
>NW_016807225.1:404800-409907 GCF_001698545.2 Rhinopithecus bieti | reverse complement strand
AAAAAAAAAAAAAAGAAGGATTTTTATTAGGACTGTCAAAATAAAATGGATTCTCCTTTTTTTTGGAGACAGAGTCTCCCTCTGTTGCCCAGGCTGTAGTGCAGTGGCATGAGCTTGACTCACTGCGACCTCTGCCTCCCGGGTTCAAGCAATGCTCCTGTCTCAGCCTCCTGAGTAGCTGAGACTACAGGCGTGTGCCACCATGCCTGGCTTATTTTTGTATTTTTTAGTAGAGATAGGGTTTCACCATGTTGATCAGGCTGGTCTCGAACTCCTGAACTCAAGTGATCCACCCACCTTGGCCTCCCAAAGGGCTGAGATTACAGATGTGAGCCACCACCACACCCGGCCTGGATTCTCCTTCTTCAAAGTGGCCCACTTCTCTAGGTTTCTCCTGCTACAGAGCAGAGAGAGGTTGGAGCCCTATGCCACCTCCCTCCTCTTGCTCCCACAAAGTATGTTGACAGAATAAACCAGCGCCAGCCACTAAATGGACTGTTCATCAGATGAATGGGTTGTCTCTTTTGCAGGGTGCTGAGACCGTTCAAGGGCTCTTAGAGGTGGCCAAAGACTCAATCCCCCGAAGTCACTGGAAAAAGACCCCAGTGGTTCTAAAGGCAACGGCAGGACTACGCTTACTGCCAGAACACAAAGCCAAGGCTCTGCTCTTTGAGGTAAGTTTAAAACTGCATCTTGGATCATTCTGCCCTTTTCCCTATGTGAATACTTAATGAGGTTTTAGTCTTTTGGAATGTGACCACCACCTTCAATATTCCACCACTGCCAAAGCAGTATGATGACTCTGACCGCTTGTTATAGCTAGTTGTTTACATTTTTAACTATCACTCTTAAATGTATAGAGCTTTTCCTAAAAAGTTTAAAGTACTTTCTATCTAGGATATTCTTCATTTTATTTTATTTTTTTGAGGTGGAGTCTTGCTCTGTCACCCAGGCTGGAATGCAGTGGTACCATCTCAGCTCACTGCAAGTTCCGCCTCCCAGGTTCACGCCCTTCTCCTGCCTCAGCCTCCCGAGTAGCTGGGACTACACGCATCCGCCACCATGCCCGGCTAATTTTTTGTATTTTTAGTAGAGACGGGGTTTCACTGTGTTAGTCAGGATGGTCTCGATCTCCTGACCTCGTGATCCTCCCGCCTCGGCCTCCCACAGTGCTGGGATTACAGGCATGAACCACTGCACCTGGCCGGTATTCTTCATTCTTTTAGAATTTTAAAGCAGATTTCAGAAATTGTTTCTGATCAACTTTATTAAGATAAACTTACATACAATAAAATGTATCTATTTTAGGCTGGGCACGGTGGCTGACACCTGTAATCCCAGCACTTTGGGAGGCTGAGGCGGGCAGATTGCCTGAGGTCAGGAGTTTGAGACCAGCCTGGCTAACATGGTGAAACCTCATCTCTACTAAAAATACAAAAATTAGCCAGGCATTGTGGCACACACCTGTAGTCCCAGCTACTCAGGAGGCTGAGGCAGGAGAATCGCTTTAACCCAGGAAGCTGAGGTTCCGGTGAGCTGAGATCACACCATGCACTCCAGCCGGCACAACAGAGCAAGACTGCATCACAAAAAAAAAAAATTAGGTGTACAGTTAAATGAGTTTTGATAAGAAATAGAAATTTCCTCATGCTCTTTTATAATAAGTGAGTTTCCCTCACCCCTGAAACCAACCAATGACTAATTTGCTTTCTGTGACTATAAATAAGTTTTGCTTATTCTTTTCATATAAATGGAATTATAGGGTTTTTTGTTTTGTTTTGTTTTGTTTTGTTTTGTTTTGTTTTGTATATCTGGCTTTTTCCCTCTCAGCATGAAGTTTTTGAGAAGAGTTTGAATTTTGTTTTGGAAACCGAATCTCACTCTGTATCCCAAGCTTGAGTGCAGTGGCATGATCTTGGCTCACTGCAACCACCACCTCCCAGGTTCAAGCAATTCTCCTGCCTCAGCCTCCCAATTAACTGAGATTACAGGCGTGTGCCACCACACCCGGCTAATTTTTATAATTTTTTTTGTAGACATGGGGTTTCACCATGTTGCCCTGGCTTGGTTTCAAACTCCTGAGCTCAGGCAGTCCACCTGCCTTGGCCTGCCAAAGTGCTAGGATTATAGGAACAGGCATGAGCCACCATGCCTGGTGAAGTCATATATATATATTTTTTTGTTTGTTTGTTTCTTTGTTTCTGTTGCACAGGCTAGAGTGCAGTGGCACAATCTTGGCTCACTGCAACCTCCACCTCCCAGGTTCAAGCAATTCTTCTGTGTCAGCCTCCCAAGTAGCTGGGATTATAGGCATGCATCACCATGCCTGGCTAATTTTTGCACTTTTAGTGGAGACGGAGTTTCACCATGTTGGCCAGGCCGGTCTCAAACTCCACCTGCCCCAGCCTCCCAGAGTGCTGGAATTATAGGCGTGAGCCACTGCACCCGGCCCCAAGTCATATATTTCAACTCACTTCTTACTCAGATCAAAAATTTAAGTATAGAGAGTTTTGTTAAGCTCAATATTTTTATTCTTATTTATTTATTTGTTGAGAGACAGAGACTTGCTGTGTCACCCAGGCTGGATTGCAGTAGTGCAACCTCAGGTCACTACAACCTCTGCCTCCCAGGTTCAAGTGATTCTCCTGCCTCAGCTTCCCAAGTACTTGGGACTATAGGCGTGTGCCACCACTCCCAGCTAATTTTTGTATCTTTTAGCAGAGACGGGGTTTCGCTATATGTTGGTGAGGCTGGTCTCAAACTCCTGACCTAAGGTGATCTGCCCGCCTCAGCCTCCCAAAGTACTGGGATTACAGTCATGAGCCATCACGCCTGGCCAAACTCAATATTTTTAAATGTTATTGTACATATTCGTTATGCAATAAACATGTAAGTTAATAAGATTTAAATTTCATGTTGTGAAGAATATAAGCAGAATCTCATTATAACAAAAAATCAGGCTGGGTGCAGTGGCTTATGCCTGTAATTTCAACATTTTGGGAGGCCAGAGCAAGAGGATTGCTTGAGGCCAGGAGTTTGAGACCAGTCCAGGCAACAAAGCAAGACCCTTATTTCTATAAAAAAAAATTAAGGCCGGGTACGGTAGCTCACACCCAAAATCCCAGCTCTATGGGAGGCCAGAGCAGTCAGATCACCTGAGGTCAGGAGTTTGAGACCAGCCTGGCCAACATGGTGAAATCCTCTCTCTACTGAAAATACAAAAATTAGCTGGGCATGGTGGCACACACCTGTAGTCCCAGCTACTCAGGAGGCTAAGGCAGGAGAATTGCTTGAACTTGGGAGGCAGAGCTTGCAGTGAGCTGAGATCGCGCCACTGCACTCCTACCTGGGCAACAGAGTGAGACTCTGTTTCAAAAAAAAAAAAAAAAAAAGATTGAAGCTAAAAATCACAGTAGGCCAGGCATGGTGGCTCATGCCTGTAATCCCAACACTTTGGGAGGCCAAGGTGGGTGGATCACCTGAGGTCAGGAGTTCAAGACCAGCCTGGCCAACATGGTGAAACCCTGTCTCTAATAAAAATACAAAAATTAGCTGGACGTGGTGGCAGGCACCTATAATCCCAGCTACTGGGGAGGCTGAGGCAGGAGAATTACTTGAACCTGGGAGGCAGAGGTTGCAGTGAACCAAGATTGGGCCATTGCACTCCAGCCTGGGCAACAAGAGTGAAACTCCATCTCAAAAAAAAAAAAATCACGGCAAAAAAGGACTCCGTATTACAGGTGAACTAATTCAATCCCCTAAATCCATTTTCCTTTGACTGTCAGTACAGAGGACTTAAGTCCCTTATCCAAGGACAAGCAGCCTAGTATGTCTCTGTGAGAACCTGAATCCTGATTCCTGATTTATTCCTCATTTATTCAACATAAGAGTGCTTACTGGGCCAGGTGCAGTGGCTTTCGCCTGTAATCCCAGAACTTTGGGAGGCCTAGGTGGGCGGATCACAAGGTCAGGAGATGGAGATCATCCTGGCTAACGTGGTGAAACCCGGTCTCTACTAAAAATACAAAAACTTAGGTGTACGTGGTGGCAGGAGCCTGTAGTCCCAGCTACTCGGGAGGCTGAGGCAGGAGAATGGCATGAACCCGGGAGGCGGAGCTTGCAGTGAGCCAAGACTGGGCCACTGTACTCCAGCCTGGGTGACAGAGCGAGACTCTGTCTCAAAAAAAAAAAAAAAAAAGTGCTTACTATGTACTGGGCGCTGGTGAAGTTACTGGAATACATTCAGCAGGGAACCAAAAATATAAAAATGGTCTTTGCACTCCTGGAGCTTACATTCTACTTTCAGGAAGACAAAAAATAAACATCTGAACAAGTCAAAAGAAAGTTATATTAGGTGCTGTAGGTGCTATGGAGGGGAAAAAAAAAAGCAGGGAAAGGCAGGTAGGGAATCTGGTGATACGAGTGGGGGAAATGCTAATTTAAATAGGGCAGTCAGGGAAGATGTCTTTGATAAAATTCAGTTGATCAGAGATCTGAGGGGAATGAAGAAGCAAGTTATACAAGACATTTGTGGGAAGAATATTCCAGGCTAAAGAAACAGCAGGTGCAAAGGCCAGAGGCAGGTATGAGCTTGGTATGTTAGGAACAGCATCCAGGAGGTCAGCATAGCTGGAGAGGAAAGAGTAATATGAGAGGTAAGTAGGAGGTAACGTCAGAGAGGCGGGGCTAAGGGGTGCTTATCATGTAGGATCTCAAAGGCCAGTGTAATCACTTTGGCTTTTTTTTTTTTTTTTTTGAGAATGAGTTTCGCTCTTGTTGCCCAGGCTGGAGTGCAGTGGCGCTATCTCCACTCACTGCAACCTCCGCCTCCTGGGTTCAAGCGATTCTCCTACCTCAGCCTCCCAAGTAGCTAGGATTACAGTTGCCCACCACCGTGCTAATTTTTTTGTATTTTCAGTAGAGACCGGGTTTCACCATGTTGGCCAGGCTGGTCTTGAACTTCTGACCTCAGGTGATCCACCTGCCTTGGCCTCCAAAAATGCTGGGTTGAGAGGTGTGAGCCACCACGCCTGGCTGCCACTGGAAGGTTTTGAGCCAAGGAAAAACATGATTTGACATCTTTTTTTTTTTTTTTTTTTTTTTTTTT